>NW_005871065.1:1745579-1775273 GCF_000147115.1 Myotis lucifugus
TTATATTTTTCTAATGTGTTGTTTAGTAGTATGGACATGTGATCACAAATTAAGAAAATTCAAGAGAATATCTATGATGTTATTTTTAGCAAACTAGCTGAGCATCTGTTCAAAGTTTGAAGTCTTCTAACAATTGGTGCTTTAACAATTAGGTCAAAATTATTTATAACTAGAGGCCCAGTGCATGAAAATTCATGCTCTAGAGGGGGGGGTCCCTCAGCCCGGCCTGCTCTCTCTCACAGTCCGAGCGCCCTCAGGGGTGGGAGGCGACCTGGCGATCAGGGGAAGGCAATGCCCATTACATCTCTGCTGCTGCCACTACCGGCATCGCAAGCCTCGGCTGGCCCTGGTTACCTGAGCCTTGGGCTGGCCCTGGGTGGCTGGGCAGCAGACAGCAGAGGCTTGCCTGCACCTCGGGCAGGCCCTGGGTCCTCAGGGGACTGGGGGACTCTGGAGGCAGGAGCGTGGAAAAGGCCAGGCACACCCCCAGGAGGCCCGGCCTTGCTGCACGCACCTGCCACCTCAGCAGGGTTGAGGGGATTGGGCACCACCATCTTGTGGCTGTGGGTGCCACCATCTTTGAGGGAGGGCATGGCAATTAGCATATTCCCTCCTTATTGGCTGTGGGTGCCATCATCTTTGCGACAGTGTGAGGGTCAATTAGCATACTCCCTCTTTATTAGATAGGATTAGCATAGTCAATGTTAGTATGTAAATTATTTTATTAAAATAACTTTATAAGACCTTGGATGGCTTGTAGCCTTTGAATTTCAAATAATTTAAAGCTTTTGGTCTATAAATATTTTTCACTGGTTTAACATCTCTCTATATAAAAGCTAAGTGATCGTAATGGTGGAATGACCAGAACAACTGGAATGACCGATCCCTATGATGCGCACTGACCATCAGAGGGCAGACACTCAATGCATGAGCTGCCCCCTGGTGGTCAGTGAGCTCCCACAGCGGGAGCACTGCTCAGCCAGAAGTCAGGCTCACGCCTGGTGAGTGCAGCAGTGATGACGGGAGCCTCTCCTGCCTCTGCAGCAGTGCTAAGGAGCGGCGAGCTGAGCAGTAAAGAGTGCACAAGTGGGTGGTTAGGAGAGAGCAGGCAGGCATTTAGGAGCAAGCAGGCAGGCAGTTAGGAGCGAGTAGCAAGTGGTTAGGAGTGAGTGCCGGATGTCCAACTGCAGAGATCCGACCCAGACTGGCAGTCAGACACCCCCTGAGGGGTCCCGGATTGTGGAGGGTGCAGTCCAGGCTGAAGGACCCTCCCCCCATGCACGAATTTCATGTGCCAGGCCTCTAGTTAACGTATAATCTTGCTTGTCAGAATGATTTTTTTCTTTTTACTTCTCTCTTCTCATTTTCTCCACAATCATATATAAAGAGATAAGAAAAAGGATGGTAATTTTGTTGAAAACTGTCTAATGCATATAAAAATGTTTAAATTGAACCTTTGATTGACCATTTTAATAAATCCAGTAAAGTTAATAACCTAAGCTGTCTGAACAATTTAGCTCTATGTAATATTTCCAGTAATAAGTTTGGCTGAACTTAGAGTAACATCTTCAATATTCTATTTTCCTAGAATCAGGGATAACATTGAATTACATATGAATTACCTTTATTGTATATTTTAACATTCAGTTAATCTTTAACTTTTGGCACTTTTAACATCTTCATTCATTTCCTATTAAATAATTAGTAATGGTATGTTACTTTTTAAATCATTACCTATTAATTCTAAATGCATAAGGCAGAAACCACATGGGTAGTGACTTTGAAAGGCAGTGGCAGAACTTGCTTTTGGGAAAATCAGATACAGAACCAGAGACTTGAAAATTTAAAGTATTTTAAAGTGGAGACAGATTCATGGATATAGAGAACAGACTGACAGCTGTCAGAGGGGAGAGGGTTGGGGACTGGGTAAGAAGGGTAAAGGAATTAAGCAAACAAAAGAGAAAAAGAAAGACTTATGGACACAGACAACAGTATGGTGATTGCCAGAGGGAAGTGGGGGTGAGGGAGGTAGAAGAAGGTAAAGGGGGGACAAATGGTGATGGATGGAAGGAGACTTGAATTGGGTTGGTCAACATATAATATACAGATAATGTATTGTAGAATTATACACCTGAAACTAATATAATTTTATTAACCAATGCCACCCCAATAAATTGAATAAAAAATAAAAGAAATAAAAAAGAAAATTTAAATTATTTACAAATGAAGTATGGCTAATACAATATTATAAAATAACAGAAAATGTATTTATTTGTATTGATTTTTTAATTTAAATTCTTTATTGTTGACAGTATTACATATATGTCTCCTTTTACCCCCATTGACCTCTCTCTGCCCCACCCATCCCTCAGCACATGCCCTCACTCCCCTACTGTCTGTGTCCACTGGTTATGCTTATATGTATGCATCCAAGTCCTTTGGTTGACCTCTTACCTCACACTCTCCCCTGAATTCCCTCTGAAATTTGATGGTCTGTTCGATGTTTCTGTATCTCTGGACCTATTTTTGCTCATCAGTTTACGTTGTTCATTATATTCCTCAAATGAGTGAGATTATGTGATACTTATCCTTCTCTGACTAGCTTATTTCTTTTAGTATAATGCTCTCCAGGTCCATCCATGCTTTTGCGAATGGCAGGAGTTCTTCTTTTTTACAGCAGCGTAGTATTCCATTGTACAGATGTACCAAAGTTTTTTAATCCATTCATCTGCTGATGGGCACTTAGGTTGTTTCCAAATCTTAGCTATTATAAATTGTGGTGTTATGAACATAGGGTGCATATGTCCTTTCTGATTGGTGTTTCTGAGTTCCTGGGATATATTACTAGAAGTCAGATTACTGGGTCAAATGAGAGTTCCATTTTTAATTTTTGAGGAAACTTCGTACTGTTTTCCACAGTGGCTGCACCAATATGCATTCCCACTAGAAGTGTATGAGGGTTCCTTTTTCAGCCTCTCATTGACTGTAAAATGTCTTAAGTATATATCATATGATCACAACCAGAAAACATTGCAAGTAGAGGTAACAGATGTTACCATTAATTTATGTACAATTTGTTTTCTCTTTTTGACTTCTACTTTCCTTGTATAATGACATGAAAATACTAAATATTGAGAAAATGGCATACATGAAGGTTTATTTTTTAAATACAAGATATTTAGGGTGAGTTTTGCTTTCATTGTGTTTTCTGTATTATAAACGTAACATTAATTCTGAGTGAGAGGTGAGTGGAGAGGAGCAAGGGGAGGCTGGAAGAAAATGGGGAAGAGGATCCATAACAAGTTAGAAAATCCATTTGACACTGCCTGTTGAATGGCTTTACTTGGGCGATATGTATGCCTTCCACAGGCCATTTTAAATCCTGTTTTCAGCACAAATAGTTTTGATTTAAATGCTCAGGGAATATGTATATCCTATTATCCTTAAAATATGATGAAGACAGGTGGCAAAATGAATAATTAGGTATGGTTTGGGAATTTATTTTCCCCTAACATTTCAACTAGAGCACAGCAAAACTTGCAGAGAGTATTGAAAGTTAATACTCTACAATTTTTTTCCTATTTTCATTTTTCTCCCTCACACATACATTCTCATTATGCTGGTATTTTTTAAACCCCCACTAAGAAGAGGGAAGCTACCTTGCACAGTTAACAGCACACAAACACACAAAGGTTAAAAAATGCAACCTCAAAAACGCAAAGTCTTAAACTTTATTTTAGAACACAAGCAAACATTTTAGCTACTTCTTAATCAATTCCACATTAATGCAGTCAACTGTGGACAGTGGCAACCAGTATGATTGGAGCCAATGTTGACACATTTATAAATATACCTGCCTAGATTAGAAGATAAATATGCTCACATTATTCCTAGCTCAGTTGTCTATATTTATAAATGAGCAAACATATTGCAACCTATATACATACATACATATATACATTTTTGTCTATTTTTGAGATTACAAATTATCTGTTTCTATGCTGTATGGTCAGATGACCTATTCATATTGTCATAGCTGAAATAGAGTGCGATAGATCTATGTGTCCCTTTCGTCATGTGTCTGTGGACCTATGTCTCCATTCATTAATAAATTCATTGTGGAGGTCCAATGTTTTACTCTAATAATCTATAGGTATGATATTCAGAAAGCTTTTAAATAAAATTGAGGATCTACTACAGTGATGGCGAACCTATGACACGCGTGTCAGAGGTGACACGCGAACTCATTTTTTTGGTTTTTCTTTGTTAAATGGCATTTAAATATATAAAATAAATAACAAAATAAGTATTTATTTTACTATGGTTGCAAATATCAAAAAACTTCTATATGTGACACGGCACCAGAGTTAAGTTAGGGTTTTTCAAAATGCTGACACGCCGAGCTCTAAAGGTTCGCTATCACTGATCTACTACTACATGGCACTGATATTATCAAAGTTAAAAAGAAGTTAAAAATATTTTGGGGCTTAGTTACTCCCTTCCTCTGGGAAATATGACTTTTAGAGGTTTATATCACCCATTAAATATGCATGAATTTATGTGAATATTCTGGTTCCTAACATCTTACTTTGATCTCTTAATCTTTCTAAAAATATAAGGCTTATTTATTTTTATTTTTTGCAGATCTCATATGTTCTCCTAAAAACTATTGTGATTTCAAGGAATTGACTTTCTCCTTTTGTTGCTTTTGTATGTTGCTATGCAACTTAAATAATACTATGTTATGATTTCCCTCATGTGGGATATAAAACTAAAAGCAACAAATAAACAAAACAAACAAAAAATCATGAACTCAGACTAGAAGGAAGAGGGGGTGAGGAAGTAGTAAAGGGTAAAGGTGTCAAATATATGGAAACTAAAGATTTGACTCTGGGTGGTAGGCACACAATGCAATATACAGATGATGTATCATAGACCTGTACACTTGAAACGTATATAATCTTATTAACCAATGTCACCCCAGTAAATTAATTTAAAATGGATGTCATAATTGAGTTTAATATTTTATGATTTATAGCTCATTTTAAACTTTTCTTCCCACCTCTACACACACACACACACACACACACACACACACACACACAGAGAGAGAGAGAGAGAGAGAGAGAGAGAGAGAGAGGAGAGAGAGAGCACGCGCGAGAGAAGGGGATCATCAATTATTTAAATAATTATTCAGCACTGAAAGAATACACTATAATTTAAAGTTGGAAGTACAAAATAAAGAATGAATGTTGAAGCTTTTCTTTCTATTTATGTGTTTTCTTTCAGTAAGTTGGAAGTACAAAATAAAGAATGAATGTTGAAGCTTTTCTTTCTATTTATATTTAAAAGCTAATCAAGGAAAGAAATGTATACTTAGTCCTTTATCAATGCTACCCAAAAGTGGGCATATGATTTCATTCTGCTCAGTATAATTTCATACCCTGAAACTAGTGATGATTTTTTAAATTATTTTCCAGTTTTTGTGAAAACAAATTGAATTGCATATTTGTACATTAAGTACGTTGTATTGCTAGTATACTTCTCTGGGAAATAGGCTCTTCTACAGAGATTTGTATGCAAGAAGTTTATTGCTTTC
The DNA here is from genome assembly GCF_000147115.1 of Myotis lucifugus. Taxonomy (NCBI): domain Eukaryota; kingdom Metazoa; phylum Chordata; class Mammalia; order Chiroptera; family Vespertilionidae; genus Myotis; species Myotis lucifugus. Next base: position 1,751,179 of record NW_005871065.1, read on the forward strand.
AGAAATAACATCTGTGGGAGAGTTAAAGAACAACACCAGGCAGAGGAATAATTAAAACTGCATGCCACTACAACAAAGACCTCCTCTGATCCCACCAGAGCGGAGATGATCCTTCAGCTTTGTCACGAATATTGGAAAGTGACTGAAACTTATAACAGTTTCTCGCCCCCAACCCACCAGACCACCCCTGTGTTGGCCAATCTTTGAACATGGGCTGCATTTCCAGGAGACATAATCTTGGTCAGGTGACTCTAAAACCTAACGTAATCTCTCCAGAGAGACTCGGCTGAGAAACTACACTCCCAGCAGCTGGAGAAATGAGTGCTTCAGTCCTGAAGGTGGGTGAGGATTTTTAAACCACATGAGCTTTCTGTGAAATTTTAAGTTTGATAAGTAGGAGTTAGAGATATTTGGACTCATTTCAAGTTCAGTGCAAAAGCACTCAAAGCTCTATCAAGCTTATAATGCTCCCTAGACCTCAGCTAATCCTTATTCGGGGAGAGAAAAGGAGATGAAAACATTTTACAGCTGTGCAGGTTTTGAAATGCCTTAAGAGTGATGAGAACAATGTACAAAGTTCCCCACAATAAATCCTTTTACCAATTGAGTTCATATCTTAAGGTTGCTGAGAAAAGACGCCTGACAGAGAGTGTATGGAAATGGTTATTTTAGAACAAGGTCACATCAGAAGCAATGAACTTGTCATATGTGTATTAGTGACAGATCTATATCTCCAACATAGAGACCCAAAATATTAGATTTTGAAGGGAGAGAATAGTAAGTGGGAAAATCTGTTAACAGAATTATCTCTTTTCTTCTATGCTCTGTAAAAAAAACTTGTTCACATATTTGTGTAGCAATCATAAATATATCTAATGTGTTATTTATTGCAATGTTAGGCACTTATACATACTAAACAAAATTATAATTTTACTTCTAGAAATAGTTTCATGGGAAATTATATTTTATAAATGAAGACTTTCTTCATTTTTTTCTCCTTTTTGAATACAGTATGTAGTTGAGGGAGACATATCTTTCAGGGTAACATGGTCACATGTCCACCCAATGAAAATAATAATTTAATACCTGCTGAATCCCTAGACAATAAAATTTTGGCATTTTAATGTGTGAGCTGATTCACACGTCCCCTCCACTAAAAAATATAAAACCTATTATTGTGATTTTGCACTACCCAGAGAAACTGTAAGATATAATTTAAAATTTTCATTTTATTTCATTTTATTATCTTGTACTCAGAAATATCCAGTGACCTATGCTTGTCAGTTTGTGTAAGAAATTAGAACATTAGAGAGTTAATGTAACATCAGCCCATCTTAATGACAAGTGTGTGAAACAAAACAAATTGTATCCTGCCATAGCTGTGAAATATTTTGGTAGAGATGGCATCGAAGTTAAACAGACATGTTTTGTCACTGTATAAAACACTTTAGAGAGGTAAAACAATTGCCATATGGTCTTTACATGAAATGAATTAATGTGACTGTGTTTAATAAAATGGTCAAATCTAGTTCATTGTGAATATACTAGTACTTTAAAAATAAAATAAAAATTGGTTTTATCTCTTACAAATAATGGAGATAAAAAATAAAATAGAAGAAAATATATAATTAAAACACACAATACACATTTTTAATCTTGCTTTGACCCTGTATTAATATTTTAACATTTAAAATATTTAATTTAAATTCCAAATTTAAAAATTAATAAGGATAAAATGAAAAGGAAAATTAGAAAAAGGAATTTAAAAGTCTGTCACCATTTGGGATTTAGCTTCTTGATTTTTTTAAAAACCTTACTGCACATAAGAGGTTACTGCATATAAGGATGAAATATTAGAAATGATCTTGTAGTTCATAGTCATGTATGAAACATTAATTTTATTTATTAACTAGAGGCCTGATGCATGAAATAGTGCATGCGTAGGGTCCCTAGGCTTGCCTGGTGATCAGGGCCAATCTGTGGGGCGACCAGCAGGGTGATGGGGGGGCCCGTTAGCACCCACCTTGGCTGGCTTGGTGCCACCTGCTCGCCGGCCCCACCTCTCAATCGCCCCGCCGCTGCCACCACCAGTCGCCTCCCTCTGTGGGGCAAATGGTGGGGTGATCCGGGGGGGAGGGGGGCGGGGAGGGACCCTGCTGGCACCCACCTTGGCTAGCCCTGACTAATGTTCAGACCCTGACTAATATAACACATTTAGAAGAAAATTTAATAGCATTACATATAAGGAAATTGACACCAAAGTTAAATGAACTGTTTAGATTTCTATAATGTGCTAGACGTGGAAGCCAGTTTCATTCATTTTGTAAATAAAAAATACATGCACATAATGTTCTAGTTTCTGACCTACCTAGATGAATAAAGCTTGGTATCTAGTCAGGGGAGAACAGACTGCTGAGAAAATGTTTTTTCCCCAGATTGCTACACACTTGATATAAGCAATTTCGGTAATAAGAACAATTTTATATCATCACTATAGTGTGGACAAGGGACTCTATCCAAGTATGATAGTAGTAGAGTAAATTTCTTAGAGGAAATAAAATAATTCAAGTACAGTATTCTGAGGACATATCTGGATTTGGCTCATGCATCTTCACTCTCAAAGTAAACGAGGCTTCTATTTTTAATTTGGTCTAGCGAAGATAGCTCATTGAAAAATGACATGTACATTCAAAGAAAAAGAGACTCAGAATAATGGTTATTACCTGGCAGGTGTGGCTCAGTGGTTGAGCATCAACCCATGAATCAGGAGGTCACAGTTAGATTTCTGGTCAGGGCACATACCCACATTGCAGGCTGGATCCCCCTAGGATGTGCAGGAGGCAGCCGATCAATGATTCTCTCTTATCATTGATGTTTCTCTCTCTCTCTCCCGCTCCCTTCCTCTCTCTGAAATTAATCAACATATACTAAAAAAAGAAAAAAAAATTTTCAAAGCTGTTCCCTCTATTGTTATTTACATGAGAACTTGAAATGATTGGCAAGCCAAGTAACACAAGGATAAATGAAATATTATGACATTAAAATGATGTTATCAAAGAATATTTAGTGATATAGAAAAAGTCATTATACAAAATAATTTTTAAAATCTAAAATAGCATTTCAACATATATATTTCATACACATAAACGGTGAATTAATAAGAAGGTAAACATATAGCAAAGAATGCATATTTTCATTCCTCATCTCAAGCCAACCTAAGAGATATCATAAAAGAAAATAAGTGGATCTTCAAAGGAAATAAAAAATGTAAAGCAACCACAGTAAATAAGATGATAGTTGCTGTATGACAAGGACATTCTAATCCAGAGTGAAGAAGAGTTGGATGCCAGACTCAAGGGATAGTATATAGGACAGTTTTTGCAGCCCAACTAACTTTTATTAAGAAAGAAAATCAGCGCCCTGACCGGTTTGGCTCAGTGGATAGAGCGTCGGCCTGCGGACTGAGGGGTCCCAGGTTCGATTCCGGTCAAGGGCATGTACCTTGGTTGCAGGCATATCCCCAGTAGGGGGTGTGCAGGAGGCAGCTGATCGATGTTTTTCTCTCATCGGTGTTTCTAACTCTCTATCCCTCTCCCTTCCTCTCTGTAAAAAATCAATAAAATATATTTTAAAAAAAAAAGAAAGAAAGAAAATCAGCAATCCTATCCAGAAACATAAGATTTGCCAAGGTTTGAGCACAGCAATGGCAAGATGAGATGAGAAGCCGATGAAACCAGTACAGGCAGATCACCCACCAGTGAGTGAGTGTTAAAACCTCTGTTTCTGTAGAGACACAATGAGGGCTGGAAAATTACAATTTTAGGAGACAGCCATTGCCCAGTGTGTAAGTATACACAAGTCAGGCATATCTGGAGAGAAAGTATCAAATAAAAGTAAGGAAGAAGGGAAGAGGTGCCTTTCACCCTAACTGTCATGTCTTTGCTACTCAATTCATTTCTACCCCTGGGCTTTCTCCATCCTCCTGCTTGAATCAACAGCAACACTGCCACAGAAAGCCAAAAGGATGGCAAAACTTAGTCCTGACTTTTGGATTTGTTTTCCCACCTTACTAGTTGATAATGAAAGCTATTAGAAAAAAAAAATAAGTCAATGGACAAAAATCAGAATATATTGTTCAGCATCAAAGACTCTATACATGGTGTCAACAAAATCCTTAGTGATAACTTCTCCGTTTGCCCTGCTATTAAAAAATGAGTGAGATGATCTATACGAGACGATCAATGTTAGCTGAACCTACTGACAATCATTTCACAATTATGTAAATCAAACCATCATGTATACTTTCAAGTTATACAGTGATGTATACCAATTATTTCTCAATAAAATGAAAAAATTAGTGAGATGGAAGCTTTAAAAAAATAAATAATATGCTAATCATTTTTTAATTTTTAAAGTTATTTTAGAATAACCATTGTCATCTTCATATTTATTTTTTCTCTAAAGGAATTAAATTTCAGCTTAGCATTTAAGAATATTTATCACAATGCCTATGGATGCAGAAATACTTAAAAGCGCTAAATATATATGCACTCTATTTGTTTACATTATTTTTATATGATTAAGATGAACAAAGTGAGAATATTTATTAGCTGAGCTAAAACAAAACACTCCTCCATAATTTTTCAAACTAGTGACATGATTATTTTAATCCTATTTTTGAATGGCAAACAAACTTTACGGAAGAGAAACATTATTTTATACATATAATTCTTCATTAATAAGTTTCCAGCAGTACCTGCATCTCTACCCTGTGAAGTGCTTGTTTTGCATTTCTTTTTTTGCCTGAGAGTCTCCTTCTCAGCAGTGTTTCAGAAATGACAGTTTTGCAACTGGTGATAAGAGCTTGAGGTTTCAGCAGCATGCTGAGTACTGGAGAGTTTAAAACAACAACAACAACAAAAACAACAACCCAAAGCCCCACTCCTCTCAAATTAGAAGAACGGCAAGACTCTGACAAACAATAACTACAGTGAGGTAAAAAGAAGAATAAATCGAGTAAATTAATCATAATCAATCCTTACCTTTGCAAAAGATTCAGATTCAGCTATTTTGTATTACAGTTGGCCCTTCCATTAATTTCTCATTTTGCTTAAATTCTGCTTGTCAACCTGTAAGAAGAAACGTTGTTTATTAATGAGGCCATAATATGTGAAAAACTTTTCTAGAACTGTTTCTAAATGCTTTGCAGTACACCCAAATGATATGTTTAGGAACAGTCAAATTGGGATGGTGAAAACTAATGAAGGATTAAATGGGCCAGTTATTATCTGCCCCAGCAGCTTGTAGATATAAGTAATCATGATGAATTTTAAAGAATCAGGGCATTTTTCAATATGAAATTTTCTATAGAGTCAAGAGAACTCCCCCTCCACTTCAAAGATTAAGTACAATCTAGGTTTCTCAAGCCTTCCCACCTGTGTTTACAGATAGGGTTTCATAATAGGATGAATCAGGATGTCACAGCCTCTTTCCTATAACATCAGATAGAAGAACTGCAGTCTCTCAAAATAATCTTTCTAATATTTCTGGGTCATCTCACATGTTCTCACAAGCATGGCTTATCCTGTCAGTAATTGCTGCTCCAAAGAGCACAAGCTAAGGACAACCTTATCCAATAGCATCTCAACTGCCCAACCACTAACTTCTGAGTTGCCAAGATGACAAAGCTTTTCTTTCTCCCCTCCCCTCCCCTTCCCTTTTGCTTTTCTTTCTCCTCTCCCGTCCCCTCCCCTCCTCTCCCCTCCCCTCCCCTCCCCTCCCTTCACCCTTCCCTTCCCTTTTCCTTTCCCCTTCCCTTCCCTTTCCCCTTCCCTTTCTCTCTTTCCCTTTCTCTTTCTCTTTATTTCTCTTTCTCTCTTTCTTTCTTCCTTCCTTCCTTCCTTCCTTCCTTCCTTCCTTCCTTCCTTCCTTCCTTCCTTCCTTCCTTCCTTCATCCCTCCCCTCCTTCCTTTCTCTCTCTCTTTTCCTTCTCTCTCTCTTTTCCTTCACTCTCTTTCTGCTCAAAGTTAGATTTTTCTTTTCCTTTGGTTATTAAAGGCAATATGTGCCTCACTAGATATTATTTGTGAAAAACTTTCTGTTCTTTTTTTTCTTCCATGTCCCCAGTCTGCAAAATTTCAAGAATTTCTGTACCAAAAACATGTAAAGAGGATGATTTAAAATTTAAGAAACATTAGCAACAAATGTTAACTCTTAACTAATACTCAAAATTTTAAAGTTATAAAGATTTTTTAAAATGCTATATGCATACATTCTGATTGGAAATATTTTGTTATTGATTTAACAGTTGATATCTATTTAATCATAGCTCAAACTCAAAGTCTTGCTTTAAGTCTATATATCTTCATTGTTGGTCTACTTATTTATACTTCTTACTTCTATAAATACATGTCACGAAGGCCTCATCTGAAGCATGAGCCCAGTGGAGTGGAACAAGTTACAGTTTGGATTAAAAATCATAATGAACTCAGTATCTTCTCTCCCCTCTGACAATTTTTTTCACTGGGTCTCACACAGTGTACCTGAATCTCAGTAAACTTCTTAGTCCTGATATAAATCATATTTGGTGACCTGCCCCTGCAGCTTGCCAGGCATATCTGAACCTGTCTGAGTGCTTACACTTGAACTGTAAATCTGCTATACTAACCATGTTATCTTTAATTTAGAAGATCAGTCATGCTGGTGTATCCCTCTAGAAAATGGTGACTAATAAAAATTCTATGTGAAATTGGCAGCTATACACTGATTATGTAATCTTCTATTCCAATTAAATGTTATTAAAATATGCAACCAAAAAGAGGATAGATTGTGAAAGAATTTATTGATTCATTCACATTGAGCTTGTTAGTATATTTTTGAGATACTAGGGATACTAGTTTCTTGGTTTAGGCTATATGGAATTGTATAATAATTGCTTTGGTGTTTTTTCCTTCAGAAAATATACCAACACATACCATTTCCCGGACCACTGGCCAATTTAAATGTGTTTCCTGATAATGATACAATTAAACTAGAAATTAATAACAGAACAATAATAGGAAAAGCTCCAGAATTTGAAACTAAAACACATAATTCTAAAAGCCCATGGGTCAAAGAGGAAGTCTCAAAGAAAATTTAATAAAACTGGGCATAAAATTGAAAAGACAACATATCAAAATTTGAGCACTATTAACAAAAGAAAATTTCTGGTTTTGAAAAGGAACAAAAGTACTAAAAACACAATAACATATAATATAGAATGAATGATATTGACAATAAAACATTCTTCCATATGAGCTATGAATTTCATATATGCACCCTAACTGTGGATTAAACCCAACACCGGGGTTATGTGCCCTGACCAGGAATTAAACTCATGACCTTTCTGTGCACGGGATGATGCTCCAACCAACTGAGCCATACTGGCTAGGGCAGTCCTGTTTCTTATTGTATTATTATGTTAAATTGTTTTGGAAATAATGGTCAAAATTATGCCATTCTGTATTTATTAACACTAAAAATAAAATGAGTTAAAATAATTATTAAAAATAATATGCTAATAATTTAGCTTGGAATATTTTCGTTGGCACTCTATTACTATGGTCACATCCCCCCTACCCCAGAAAAAAAGTCATATATTGAAGCCTAGTTTCCAATGGCGATGGTAAGAAGGTAAATGATGTCTTTGGGAAGTGATTAGGTCAATGATGGCGAACCTTTTGAGCTCGGCGTGTCAGCATTTTGAAAAACCCTAACTTAACTCTGGTGCCGTGTCACATATAGAAATTTTTTGATATTTGCAACCATAGTAAATCAAAGACTTATATTTTTGATATTTATTTTATATATTTAAATGCCATTTAACAAAGAAAAATCAACCAAAAAAATGAGTTCGCGTGTCACCTCTGACATGCCTGTCATAGTTTCGCCATCACTGGATTAGGTTATGAGGCAGAGCCCTAATGAATGAGATTAGGTTCTTACAACAGAGGGTCCACAAAGGTCCCCAGCCCACGTAAAGGTACGTTCTCTGCACCCTAGAAAAAGGCTCTCTCCCAATCACTCCAGTGCCATGATCTTAGACTTCCAGCCACCAGATCTGTTAAAAATAAATTTCTGTTGTTCATAAACTACGCCATTTTTTTTTCATTTTTTGTTATAGCAGCTAGAATACTCTAAGATAGAAAATTGTTACCGAGAGTCTGGTGCTATTGTAACAAATATCTGAAAATGTGCAAGCAACTTTGAAACTGGTAATGAATGAGCTGGGTGAGGAAAGTGTCATGGTGCCTGCTAGAAAATGCCTAACTTGCTGTGAATGGACCGTTAAAGACAATTCTCAGTGCAGCTCAGAAGGGGATGAAGAGAGCTATGAAGAAGCCTCAATCTTCTTCAAGAATGCCTGAGCATGAACAGAATGTTGGTAGAAGCATGCGTGGTAAAAGTTATTCTGATGAGGTACCTGGTGGAAATGAGGAACATATTTATGGGAAATGCAGGCTATCATTTATAAACAGCAAAGAGCTTGGAAGAATTGTATTTGTGTCCTACTGTTTTTTGGAAGGTAGAACTTGTGAATAGTGAAACTGGATATTCAGCTGAAGATATTTCTAAGCAAAGTGTGAAAGGAGCAGCTTGGCTTCTTTTGAATGCTTACAGTAAAATGACAGAGGAGAGAAATGACTTAAAAATAAAATGGGTGATCAGAAGTTAAAAGTTTATCCACATTGAAAGAAACCAATAAACACATCTTTCCTGTGGACACGTGCATTCACACATACCAAACACTTGGATTATTCCTACTCATGATTCAAATGTCACCACTTTTATGAAGATTTCTCTGATATTCCCCTACAAAGATTTTTTTACCTTTGCTATATTTCATAGTATTCAGCTATTTTATTATAGTACTCTTCTTATCATAGTTTAATTTTAAGTTGATTACATCTCTTCCTACAACTAGTTTTGAAACAGTTTTATTAAATTTTAAAAATCAATACCTAGCTCCTAATTTCTCAAGAAATATAGCAAAAATATGTGTCCATATATATATCTTACCTAATAATTGACAAACATGTAAATTAACTGTCCCTCTGCTATGCTCACCAGCCAATCAGGAGAGTATGCAAATGAACCCAACAAAGATGGCGGTTAATTTGCATACGTAGGGGGAAGTGGCGGAGCAAAGACTGAAGGCTCCATATGGAGCCGTGAAGACTGAAGGCTCCACCCGGAGCCGCGAAGACTGAAGGCTCCGTCCAGAACGAAGGCCTGGGTCCCGGGTGCTGGAGGTAAACCAGTGCCGGCAGCCAGGGGAAAAGAAGGCCTATTGCATGAATCTCTTCATGCAACGGGCCTCTAGTGTGTGTTTGTGTGTGTGTGTGTGTGTGTGTGTATATATATATATATATATATATATATATATATATGTATTTGTTGTGAATATGTGTATTTAACTATATTAAATAGATTAAAGTTGTAACAAATGTTATTTTATTACAATAATATATCCATCTATATTAGTGCAATTATGTTTTATGCTCAATTATTCCAATTAATTTTACATGAATGTCTGTCCATATTAATAAAAACATTAAATATTTTATGCAATTACAATACTCTCTTAGAAAGTAAACAATGTAGGTATAAGAAAATGGCTATCCCATAAAATAACATGTTAATAAAAATCAAAGTGACCTACCTTGAAGTATTTAAAAATGGCAGGAAAATAGAAAATTATGACATAATTAATTCATAAATGGATTATAAAATACAAATGATCTCTCAACCTCCATATTGTCCATGAAGCTGTCCTTAGATTTATGAGTCAGTGTATATTGTTTTATAAATTTCAGTATGTTCTTGATAACAGCTTTTTAAAGAAAAGTTGTGCTTGTTAAGAAGAGAGCATACCCTTCATCAAAACTCTAAAAAATTCAATGTAGCAATATTTATTTTTCATATAACAAGCATCCACATAGTTCTGCAAAATTTCTAATCAACATAGATAGCCATCTTTTTAAAATTACAAATTAAAAGGGTTTAGGGGTCATGAATCAGGGACAAAACTATGAAGAAAACAGTAAACATACAATTTTGTCAGCAGATGTGAGTTGTCAGGAATAACCAATTATTATAGGACTAGAGGCCCAATGCACAAAATTTGTGCAAGAGTAGGCCTTCCTTCCCCCGGCTGCCAGCACTGGCTTCCCTCTTGCATTCAGGACCCGGGCTTCCCTCACAGCCCCAGCTTCGTCTGGAAGGTTGTTCAGAAGGATGTCTGGAAGGATGTCTGGTATAATTAGCATATTATGCTTTTATTATTATAGATATCATTACTAAAGGCTGGCCTTACTGGCAAAATATTGGATCTCATTTTCAGAATCATATCTGTTTTCTTTTTTTCTATTTCCAGGAATATATTTTCTCCCAAGTTTGTATATACTATACCCTATCATTCTTTTTAGAGTCAGTTTTATCATCCTATTTCCTTAGTTGTTTTGTTGTTGTTGTTTAAATATATTACATCACATAACTTTGTATCACAAAATAAACTTTTGTTTAGGGGGTTAAAATTAAAGTTTTGACCTAATATGAACAATAAAAATTAAAAAATTCCAGACACCATTATTTTCTGTTTTAAATACCTGTATGTATTACAGTGATATAACTGACTTCATATTTTAATTATGCAATTAGTTACTTCTAAAACATCACAGAAGCATGATCAAGGGAAGAAAAAACTAAGTTGACCCTATTAGAATTCAAACGTTTTATCCTTTAAAAAATGTACTTAGAATAGTATGAGCAAAGAGATGATTAAAGAATTTATATAACTTATCCAAGGCTGAATAATAGTTGGTAGAACCAGAATTATAATTCAAGTTAATCGGATTTCAGAGTCTTCATCTTCTTACTTTATAGGGATAGCATATTTTAACAGTATGCCAAAGTTACTTCTAGAAAACTTCTCAGCAATGTGTATTTATGCACTCTGACTCATTTCAGATTTACATATCAGTGAAGAAAAATAAAAACCACTCTAGTGTTTTAGGAGCAAATGGATTTTACAAAGCTAACTAGGAGCCTATTAAATAATTGGACAAATCCAAAGAGCAAATATCGGGGGATTTTGGTTACATCCTGTGGCTGAATCCAGTTACCCAACTGACAAGAAACCACTGTTCCACCCAAAGGTTAGGGGACTGCCAGAACTCTATGTGAAGTTTATAGTCAGTGTTGCACCAGATTCCTGCTGTACCCTTCATATCAGTGTAATGGCTCCAATAGAAGAGAGATCTATGCCTTACATCTGCCTTCCAAATCTCAAGAACATTGGCAAGACATAAATTTCTTCTAATATTTGACAATAATGCCAATTTGCTACTTGATATTTATTCATATTCTCCAAATAGAATATGGTCAGCTTGAAAAAAATATTGCTTGCTTCAAATCTAGGGTTCTCTATTTGACAATACATACAGAATAGCTTCAACATCGAATGATCTCACAAAGTCCTGGGAGACCACAGTTGGTGTACATGCTATAATGGAACTGGGCCTGGGAATAGAGACTAAAACAGAGGATAAAGCTTAACGCAAGACAATTTATTCCTCTAATGTCAATGTAGTCACTAGCACTGAATAATCACATACATTAAATGGTGATTTTTGACCAAGCTTATTCACATAGTAAGGAATGTAGGTCAGGAATCAACTTTAAGTTCGCTTGACTCTGAAACCTTTATTCTATGTTTCTCAAGGAAAATAAAAATACACTGAAATCCTCAAAGGTTTGTATTGTTGTAAATTAGAGTGATTAAATGTCTCAAATAAAAAGAAGCAACTATCCTATATATGATCCTATATAATAAAAGGCTAACATCCAAATAGACCGAACGGTGGAACAATTGAGACAACTGAAAAACTGAACAACTGGTTGCTATGACATGCGCTGACCAGAGGACATGCGTGGAATATGGCGGGTGTCAGTCACGGCAGGATGGTACAGCAGGTGAGTGGGGGTGCCAGACCAAGGCGGGGCGCCGGTCACTGTCATCAGGGTGAGCCTCTGGTGGTTACTAAAAATTATTTGCTCCCGCATGCTACAGTCCTGCCTGGTGCTTGCACCTGCTGCTGGCGCCAGCCCTGCTCACAACTGCTGCCAGCGCTGGAGCCACCACTCACACCCACTGCTGACACCACTTGCACCCACAGCCCGCGCCTGAGCTGCCGCCACCACTTGCAACCTCTGCCGGTGCCCAGTGCTGGTCCTGATTGCTCAGCGCCATCATTGGGTATGAGTGGGCCAACGCCATCAGTGTGTGGGAACGGTGGCGGAGGGAGCGGGGCTGCCGGCAGACAGGGGACTAGGGGCCACGGTGGGAGGGGCCAAGCGGGGGCATGGAAGATGGACCATGACCCTCCCCTGCGCCTACTGCAGCCTCATGAGCCAAGCGGGGGCATGGAAGATGGACCATGACCCTCCCCTGCACCTACTGCAGCCTCATGGCCTATATATATATATATATATATATATATATATATATATATATATATATATATATATATGTCAATAACTGGAATGCCAGAACAACTGGAATGACCGGTCGCTATGACGCAGACTGTGACCGGCCAACCAGCTCGATCGGGGGGCAGCCCCTCCCCCTGGCTGGCTACGCCCCCGATTGCCCCCACACCTTGATTGGGGGTGGTGCCGGCTGGCCAACTGCCTGCAGCCCCTCCCCCCACCGGCCCAGCCTGATCAGCCCCCATCAGGGGGGCCGGCCGGACCCCACCTGTGCATAGGGCCTCTAGTATATATATAGTTGTGTGACCAGGATTGAATGGTCACAAATGTTCTAATATTTTTATTACTTCATATTTCAAATGAACAATTCTTCAGTTTTACAAATTGTGCAAAGAAAGACATCTTGATGCAAAACATGACCATGCCTCATCAAATTCCATTATGTATTTAATTAAGATATTAATGAGACGACTCTGAAACTGAGTGAGAAATTAACCTACTAGCTTATTATTAATAGCTAAAATTATTAGACCCCCCTCTCTCCTCTCCTGCATCACAAAGCACTTGGTAAATTATTTTTCACTTGCTGTTTAAACTACTCTTCTATTATTTTTTGAACTCTTCTCGTATGTCTTCTAAGAACCATTTAGAAATGGCTCATTTAACCTTTGCAAAACATAACAGTGTGATTTCAAAGATAGCATTTTGCTCTTTCTGAAATTGAGCTCATTCACATGCTTCATATTTAAGTTTCATGAGCACTTCTTTATTTAAATGGTTATCTTAATAACAGATTGGTGTGCATTTATGATACTGGTCACAAATTATTTCTCTGCCAATAGTTTTCCATTTAAGTTGAAACAGTAACAATGTTATCAAATTCTATTTATTTATTTAAAATAACAAATAGATTTGTCTAAATAATTATAGTTTGACATCATAGAAATTGTTATAGAATTGAGTGTAAAACTTTTCTTTGGGCAAAACTAAATTTTTCATAAAAGCAAAATTATATAAATTAGAAACTATAACACATAGATATACATGTTCATGTTAAAATGCAAGATTAAATTAGAAAGTACAAAAATACATACAAAAATATTTTTGTTTTTCTTTTTAGAGCATGGATATTAATTTAGAACTATATTTGAGAAATTAATAATTTCTTACTTTAATTATTCATTCTATTAAAGTTTTTTAACACTTAAGATAAATACTAAGAAATAAATGTTCTGATATTATATAAAAGGTCCCCAAAATTAAAATAATATTGTATATAAATAGTTCAAATTTTGTTATATTTATATCTAAGTATTTAATAATTTTGATGCCTAAAGGAGTTCTTTGGTTCTCAGACAGGGATACTGCTTCTATGCCATTAAAAGTGATATATTCTATGATTTTATTTTAAATTGTTGCCAGTATACAGAAATACAATTAATTTTGTGTATATTGACCTATATTGATATTTTGGACAACATTGCTAAACTCTATTAGTTCTAGTAGGATTTTTCTAGATTCTTGAGGATTTTCTATACAACCATTATGTTATTTGCAAGTGAAAACGTATTTACTTCTTACTTTTCAATTTTGTTGTATTTTGTTGTACTAATCTACATACTATATTTAGTGGTGTATTACATTGATATTCAAAGGTTAAAGTGACTGAATTACTGTGATAAATCTCATAGGGTCATAATGTATTATGCTTTTGATATATTTTTAATGTGATTTGCTAATATTTTGGTTTACAATTGCATTTATGTTCATGAACACTAACTGGTCTGAAGTTTGCTTTTTTTCCATACCTTTATCCTGGTTGTGTATCAGTGTAGTATCAGTATAATAACTTGCAATGCCTGATCTAAACCGGCAGTTGGACATCCCCCAAGGGACATTCCCCAAGGGGTCCCAGATTAGAGAGGATGCAGGCCTGGCTGAGGGACACCCCCACCCCATGCACAAATTTCGTGCACCAGGCCTCTAGTTTCACTATAACTATAGTTTTGCCTTTTCCAGAATATCATGTATTTGAAATTATCAGAGATTTTAAAGTTATCACTTTAGTTCAATACTCTTCAAAGAGTTCAATATCAGTTTTAATATTTATTAACTCTTTTTTTCAATTCCTTTGAAAAATACATCTAGAATTTCATTTGTGTGGGCATACACATGAACTATTTTAGGTCAATTGTGTGTGTGTGTGTGTGTGTGTGTGTGTGTGTGTATACCTTTGCCTAAGTCTCCTACTGAACAAATATATTAAGTAAAAGCTTTGCATTTTGCATATTTTAATTATTCTCAAGTAAGTTTTCTACTGGTCCTTATTAAATTATGATTGTAATTACAAAATTACTTTTAAATATTGAACTAGTTATTTTCCATTTGCCTGCCAGATCTGTGTTCTGTTCTTGTCTGCACTGCAGGAGCTCTGCTACTGGCCTGCACAGACTGCATCGTCAGACTTCTTTATCTTCTGGCTTCTGGCTGGGTTTGGTAGTGGTAAGCTCAGGCAGGGATCAAAGTCAAAGAGCAGAGAGATCTTGCCCCAGGTCTGTAGTTGACTCTTTATTAAACTCAAATTAAGCTCTGCTTCTTCCCTGACAAGACTCCCCCAAAACGGTCGTGTTTTTAAAAGCAATTAAAAAATGTTTTAATCTGGGGGTTATATTCTCTTTGGCTAGAAGCTGATGAAACACTTTTTTAAAATGCCAACTATGTTTGTCTAATTCTAAAAATGTAGTACACTACAGAGGAGTCTTGAAATTCATTTCAAAATAATCTTTCAAACAACCAAGACCTTGTCTGATTTCTGTTTTTTCTTTTTTCAAATCATCACTTCTATCTTCAGTTCCCATTATCTTTATCATCTTCATTTTTTTTAAGTCAGGTTTACTAAGGCACAGTTTACATGTAGTAAAATTAATCCTTTTTAAATACACAGGTTCACTAGCTTTGACATACTTGTGTAGTTTCAGAACTAACACCACAATTACAGTTTGGAATATTTTCATCATACCAAAGGAGTTTCCTTTTGTAGTCAACCCATTAGCAATCACTAACCTGATTTCTAACTCTATAGACTCTTTTTATCAGGTCTATTGATATATAATTCACATATGACACCATCGCATGGTATTGTATACATATATATGCATTTTTAGAATAGTCACAGATATGTGCAGCCATAATCACAGATGTTAGAATGTTTTCATTATCTCAGAATAAACCCCCATTCCTTGAGAAAAACTTTGAGTCCAAGCTCCCCTTGTTACTGGAAATATGACCTATTCCAAATTGAACATGGTAAGCCACATTTGGCTATTAGGAATTTCTTAAAATTTGTGCTGATTTTGTCTTTTTCACTTGTATAGCTACCATCCCTACTGAGGGTGAAATCTATTTTCTTGGTGGGGATTATCTCCTTAAAATTCAGTTTACTTGGTTAACTTGTACTCAGTGCTCTAAGATGGGCTCCAGGTAATATGATTATGTCATTTATACAGATTTTTCTCCTTTTAACAGTGGAAATGTCATTTTCTTACATCTTGCTACAACATAGGTGGAAGCAATGCCTCTGATTTTCTTTTAAACAGAAGGCAACATGCTTAAATGTACCTCACAGAAAAATATTTCTCTCATTTTATTTGCTATATCCTGTGATTTGGTTGATTTTATTCTTGCTTCTATGAACCATATTTGAAAATAAAGGTACCCAAAACAAAGAACCAGGAGTTTACTCCACAACTTTGTCCTTTGTCTTAGTAGTGACATCCTATCCTCATCATTTTATGTAGTCCTGAAGAGGATTTGGTCAGTCCTGCATAAAGTTCAGAAAACCTATTAGTAAGGTTAACATTAGTGCTAGTTCAGTTTTTATTGTAATTTATTGAATTTATAACCAACAGAGATTTAAGAACAAAGCAATCAAACAATGCCATTATGGCATTTTTTTTAACTATAGTTAATCAGAAAAGAATTGCTTAGTGTCCCTTCAGAAGACTCAAATGGGCCCTAAATGCCAGCACTCACATGAAACAACTTTAAAATATATATATATATTGATTTCAGAGAGGAAGGGAGAGGGAGAGACAGAAACATCAATGAGGAGAGACAATCATCAATCGACTGCCTCGCCCCCTTCTAAGGATCAAGCCCACAACCTGGGCCCGTGCCCTGACCAGGAATTGAACTGACTTCCTGGTTCATAGGTTGATGCTCAACCACTGAGCGCTGGGCTGGTTTGCAACTCTTTATAACTTAGACTGAGAGGGCTAATATCATGTTGGGTCTTCCACATTCTACATGAAGCAGAGAAAGCCATGATTGGGGTCAATTGAATAAACTTGTAAGACAATGGGAGAAACTGTACACAGGCACAGTTGCAATAGCTTCCATGGCACCAGCAGCATGTATCTTATGGAGATAGCATTGGTAACGATGTGTTATAATTTCTAAGGTCCTTTCAATTATTCCCCTCCATGATCACTTTACATCACTTCTCAGACTCTTTCTGGTAATGCATGTCATGTCCAGGGATTTTTGTCTGTAGGATAAAGCTTTGAATTCAGATAAAGTAAGAAAAGTATCTTCAAGGAGAGGCACTTTAAGATCCAGTCTAGCACTGATTAAGACAAAGAATTGAGTATTCTATGTAAAATACCTGACCTGAATATTGAATTGATTTATTTTTGAATTGAATATACATTGCAATTAAAGAACAAGATGGAATGGAACTGAAACTTATGTAATCAGTAATCAGAATTTTATTAATGCTAAAATCAGCCTGATAAATTGGCATTTATACTCTTCCTCACCACTTGATTTTTGGTTATACTGTTCTTTCTGTCATGAAAGAAATATTTTTTAAATATTTTTATAGAAAGAGGAAGGGAGATGGAGAGATGTGAAGGGGATCAAGCGATCAACCCGAGCATGTGCCCTGACTAGGAATTGAACCAGAAACATTTTGGTGCCTGTACAGATCCCCAACCAATTGAGCTATACCAGCGGGGTGAGAAAATAATTATTTTGATAAGAATTAATGGCTGTGTTAACAGAGTTAGAATTTCCTCAATTCTCTTTCTTCACGCAGCATTTGAAGTAAATAAAAATGAAGATGAATTTGTTGATTACCAAGATCTTCACTATAACTGATAACATAAAGCATGAAAAAACACCAATAACCACTTTTGAGATCTATATAACATTAATGTTAATTACTATATTTATAATAAATTTACTATATTTATAATATTTTGACTTAAAATGATTCAATGATATTAAAATGTACTCAATCTTGAATCTAATATTAACAGAGAATGTTTCACTCATTATGGAAATGCATACAGAAGTAATTAGAAAAGCTGGATTCCACTGAATTTCATATTTATAAACAGAATGTCCATTTATTCCTATATCTAAGAAACACATTTTCAAAATTCTGTTGCTTTGTAACTTATTCTGAAGTTTAAAATATACTTCAGGTATAAATGAAAAGATCTGGGGAAATATGGCTCAGTGGGTTAAGTTCACTAAACACATATATCTGGTTTACACAGGGTGAAGAGTTATTCAAGGATGAGGAAAAATTTATTATTTTTTAGTTTGGAAAAGGCTTTGTGATATATAAAAGTTACATCTGATAAATGTTACATAACTCTCAATGCATTAGACACAAAAGAAGTTCTACTGAATTTAATTTAAAAATACTGTTAAGTTGATTTATGCAAATTATGAAATTACACTTAGTTGTTTTTCTTAATCCTCACAGGAGGATATATTTTTTATTTATTTTATATAGAGAGGAGGAACAGGGAGAGAGAGAGAGAAAGAGAGAGGTGAGAAACATCAATGAGTTGCCTCCCATACGTACCCTCACTGGGGATTAAACCTGCAACCCAGGTATGTGCCCTGACAAGGAATTGAACCCACAAACTTTTGGTGTATGGAAGATGTTCCAACCAACTGAACCACCCAGCCAGGTCACACATAGTTTTTATTCTTTGATTGATGCTGTGGTTTAAATCATACCCGTGGAGTTGTTCCACGCTTACAAGTAAACACATCCCTGGCATGGCATATTAGAGTTTTGCACTGAGAGTCAGAAATCATTACTAACTGGGGACCGTGATGCGGTTTTCACTTTGCCAGCCTCAACCTCATTACCAGAGTTTTCCATGCCACAGAGGAATCAATACTGACAAGAACTAAACCAGGGTTGAAAATTGACAGAAGTGATTCCAGGGGAGAGAGTCTAATACCCAGATCAAGATAATTTTCAATATTTGAAGTTGCACATTATTAAAAACTAAAGATATGTATATAAAATTCCAAATGCTTAGATGTATCTCCCCAAGCTTCTGAATCTTTCTAGCCTCACTTAAATGCCCTGTAAGTTCTGTGTTCAGTGTAGATTTTGATAGTAAAAATTTCCACTCTAAGAATCCAGAGTATAAGTCCATTGCATTTTGTCCTGTCAGGTGGGAAAACATTCAATTACTTTAATACCTTTTCACCACACAGATGTATATTTCTTGTCTCAATAATACACTTCTATTTTCTGATCCTTCCATTACTATCTGGTATTAAGAAGTCTGGACACAAAATTCCATCTCATTTGTAAATGAATGCATTTAGCTATGATTTCCCAGTGGAATATACTATAAAGTAGCATATCTCCTTTAGTTTACACTGCTAAGATAAACATGTCTACATATGTATTGTTTTTCATTAAAAAATAAGATATATTTTCACTCAATGATTACTATTGTGGAAATTTCAAGGAGAGTTTAAAAACTTTATAGTGTAAAAAGACTTCAGGTACGTTCTGATTAGAGGTGGATGGCATAGGGAAGCTGCGGGATAGGCTAGATTGAGTGAAGAATGGTTAGGGGTATGTCTGATTTTCTCTGTTGGTCTTGGAAACAGAGAGAAGAATTAGGGAAGCTGGAAGTTATTGAGCAAGCCCTGGCCCTCTGGCTAATTTAGCTCCTAGGCTACTTGCTACTGTGGGTTTCTGGCTGCTCACATATGGTCTGGCCATTGTAAATCTGTTAATTTAGTCTTTCAGTCCTCTATTTTGTTCATCCTCTCCATTATGAGATGGTGAAAAATTCAGGTAAGCCTAGAGATCTGGATCATTACTGTTCAGGGTTTGTGTAGTCATCTCTATAGCCAAATGTATTGCAAGATGTGCCTGAACTGATTGCTGTTGCATCATCACTGAAATCATCTGATGTGGGGACAGCTGCACAAAACCATATAAGATGCTGGATAGAAGGCAATGGACTAGCATTATGACCACTATGATGAAAATAACAATGAGTAGTCTTATAAAATGCTTCAGAACCAGGAAGCCCAATTGCCATACCTATACTGAAAGAACAAATCCAAACAGCCATGAGAGATCCAAATGGCTTTGGTTCTAAGATTATGTAGAGCCTGGTCCACCTTCCTTGTATTAATCCAAGCACAGCCAGAAGTATTAGTAATGGGACAGATTCCATCATGAGTAATCAATAAAAATATAGAGCATTGTGATTTTCCTTTACTACTTATGATCATGAATTGAGATTGCTCTATATTCTACCTAGGGCAGAGGTGGAATCATTAATAACTTCTACCAGAGTTATTGATAGTTTCTTACCATCGTTCCTCTATGATTTTTATGATTCTCATTTATGGGAACAATGCTCTGATTTTTTCACATAAACAATGAGTCAATCATTTAGGCAGTTTTCCTGAATAACTAAGAGTGGTCTTGTTTTAGGGCTCACATGTGACATATAATTTCCATATTTGGTTATTTATATAATTAGGGTTGCTATATACAGTCAAGTTTCAGAAAACTATTCCTGAAGTGCATGAGGTGTTAGTCTGAGGCAAACAGGACCAGGTGTCCTAACCACCAAGGAAATATTTATTCAGTAGGTGCATATGGAGATCCAGGAAAAAAACCCCCAAACAAAACACTTGTTCATAGCATGAAGTCTGAACCATGGCCAGACCTTAACTGGGTTACATATACAGATCTCTATTTGTCTCTTGCAAGGGGCAAGTATTTGGCCCACTGCCCTACACAGGCTGCTAAATTTAAGCGCAACCTTTAGAGTAGCTAAAAAGCTGCTTGATTTTGTGTTTCCAACCTGGGGCATACTGTTTTTTGTAGTGGAATATGGAAAGTAAAATTTTAAAACTGCTGATAGTAAACTGAGGGAGCAGCACCTGTATGGGATGCCTAACAAACTAGCTGAGTTAGAAAAGGCACGCTTCTGGATAGGATGCAGAGAAAAGAAAGGTGATAGAGGGTGAGTGGTGGTTGTTATGATATGCAGGAGAAAATGTGATTTCTAATTGTCATGTAGTGGTAATGCTTAGATGCAATTAACAATAAAATCCAACTTTTAAATTAGCATATTTTTGGATTAATAAAACTGTTCTCTGAACTCTATCGCCACAAGAAACATAAATATGGCCCCTGAATACTAGAGGATGCTTTAATTTAAAATACATCACAGGTTCCAAATGTTCCACACATCAATTTAACATGATGGTTGTACCGTAGGAAAGAAAAAAACTCTAAAGTAGATAATAACTCAATTAAACAATAATAAACTTTCTTAATTTGAGTTTGTTCATTACTATACTTACAACTTTTTAACTTCATTCTAATACTTCCTATTCTATTTATTCAACTATTGTTAATATACTTTATAAATGTACAAAGGTGCTTGATGTTAGAGAGGAAATATTGCATAGAGAATAAAATTACTTTAATACTCTAGATTTACTTACTAATTAATATCATACTCCCTATGAACATAGTCTCTTTTTTAAGCTGTCAAAATTCATTAGGAGAAATTCATTTAACTTTACCCCACATAAATATTATAATACTTTTAATGTGTTTTCATGTTGTGTACTTAGTTAATTGTTCAATTTTTAGAACTCTAAATAATTTTAAGTTAAAAGTTATTTCATTGATGTATTAAGTTAATTAGGAGAAAATCAATTAGGGAATGTTTCAAAAGCACTTGTCTATAAATAACTATGTTCAATGAATAACCTAAATATAAACAAAGCTGCCATTTTATTTGGGGTGAGAAACTGGGAAATCTATTAAAATTTAGTGGTGAAAAAGTTATTTTACAGGTTGTTTCAGAATTTGCAACAACCATATTTACAAAGTAGAGGCCCAGTGCATGACATTCGTGTATGTCTATATCCTATTAAGAGAAAATTTGTTTAACCCTAGTTCATATTTTAGTTTCCTGGAGCTGCCACAATAAACTACCACAAACTGGGGGGCTTAAACAGCAGAACTTTATCATCTCACAGTTATGGACACTGGGTCTGAAATTAAGTTATCAGTAGGTTTGGTTCCTTGAGAGGGCTGGTTGGAAGAATCTCTCCCATGCCTCTCTCCTAGTTTTGGTAGCCTTAGGCATATCTTTGCTTTGTAGATGGTGTTCTCCAAGTATCTTCACCTCAGCTTCCGTCTATCCATGTCTATCTCTGTGTTCAAATTTCCTCTTTAATGACACCACTTGTATTGTATTGGGGCTTATGTAATAAATAACTTCATCTTATCTTAATCATCTGCAAAGACCCTATTTTTAAATAAGCTCATATTTATAGGGGCTGGGGATTAAAATATGTTTTTGGAGACAATTCAACCAATAACACTCCAAGTAAATAGTACTTTTTTAATTATATACATCCTGTTACATAAAAGAAATTGTACCTATTTACATTTTTCAAAAGATGTTTCTTTTTTAATGTTTTAAAATATATTTTTATTTATTTCAGAGAGAAAGGGAGAGGGAGAGAGAGATAGAAATATCAGTGATGAAAGAGAATTATTGATTGGCTGCCTCCTGCATGCCCTACTACTGGGATCGAGCCCACAACCTGGGTCTGCAACCCTGGGTATGTGCCCTTGACTGGAATTGAACCCGGGACCCTTCAGTCCACAGGCTGACACTCAGTCACTGAACCAACTCAGCTAGGGCTCAAAAGATGTTTCTTAATCTATATTTTTTGCATTTAAATAATACAAAAATTATGCCAATATCTTTATATAGGAAAATTTAGGTTAAAAGAAAAACAAGTAGATGTATGTAGTAATATACACATTTTAATTACTTGTTTAGCATTTTAATTAAGATTTTAAATTATTGTGTAACAGCTAAGAAGATTTACTGTAATAAGGCACTGTGTCATAGTCTATTACTACAACAAAGGTTCACGGTTTTTATCCCTCATATTTGTCTGACGTAGCTGGTAATTCAAAAAACTAATGCCTGACATCTACTTCAAATAATAAAGTTTATGTGAGTTGACTTGCAAGCACTACAAAGAAAAATAAAGTCAGTTAATTGAAGATTGTAATAAGATTCAAGAGATCATGGTATTACAGGAAGCAAAGACCTGAAAGGGACACCAGAAGCTATGAATTCCAAAGACTGTAAATAAACTTGAACATAACTCCTATAACTCTAAGCTTAGAACTATTTCACATTTCTTAAAAGGCACATGGTATCAGGAAGTAGTGGACAACAAGCCATAATTTTTTACAAAAAATGAACTTGATTTGGGAATGAAGTATATTGTATTTAGAACTGTGATCTTCATAAGAAATGTGTTAAAGTACTGCTATTTCTTTGCTCCTATAATTTGGGAATCTACTTGGACTGTGGAAAAATTTCCTTCACTATCACAATGACACAAGTGAATAAGAAAAAATAATGAGAAGTAGTATAACAATGGAAAAGGAATATAAAATATATAATTGTTTGTTTTTACCATTTTGCTTTTTCTGTATGACTTAATATAAACCTTTACAAAGTTCTTTTTTATTCAATTAGTTAATTATAAATTTTATAAAATATTTTTCTTACAGTCCTTTAATTTTCTACATTAGTGGAATCCCTGTTGTAGGCATATTATCACTACTAGATTTGTGTTACGAATAAGAAAGACATCTTTAAAATGCCCTCTGAAACTCTTTCTCCATGTTTCATCAGTAGGAATGCAAATCTTGGCTTCAAGTATATCTACTTTTATACTTTTCCACAATAAAGTAAAACCTGATTCATATTCAACTCAGGTTCTATTTTAAAGTATCCCATCTGTGACAGTTCTGTTTTGATCATCAGCATTATGCTGACACTGCATTAGTACAATAAATGATTCCTGACACCAGGAGAAGTCCCAGGCTGCTGACCTAGAAAAAGCTGGCTCTTTAGCTTGTTTTGTTACTGAGAGCAGTTACTGAGAAAAATACAAAACTGAATGTTATTACTACCCGCATTCTAAAATCCACTGTGTTGTTGTGATATCTGTTTAAACCTCCCAGATTAATGGAAGTCATTGGCCAGAAATCTACTACTGGGTACTATATTGGAAAGAGAAAATTTAAAATATTAAGTGTTGATGAGATTTAAAATAGAAAAATTATAGTAAAAGTAAATATCCACAGTTTTTCTGTAACCAACGTTGCCAAGCATAACACAATGAATGAATATATATATATGCATATGTATATATGTGTGTGTGTGTGTGTG
>NW_005871065.1:1775526-1827948 GCF_000147115.1 Myotis lucifugus
AAACAGCATATAGGTGAATGTTTTGTGATGTGAATATATGTAAAACAATTAAACCACTTCAATAAACCAAGATCTTTGGAAAAGATATAAATGCTCAAATCTCCTCCCAAAACAAACAAAACAATTCTAAATTTAGACTTCATTAGTATATCATGTTCATTTAATTATTCAATATATAGCAATTAATTAAGAATTCACTTTATGTTTAAACACAGGCTAAGTGGTAAAGAGAACCAAAAGCAGTAAAAATAAATAAATGAATGAGTAAAGAAAAGTGTTTTGCATCATCAGGAGCCAGATAATATTACTGGAAAACAAACTGAACACAATAAGAGAAAGTAAATGTAGGACTGACCACACTGCACTTCTGAGGGAGGAACATAAATATTTCAAAATATTGTCAATATCTCACAATACATCTTAAGAACTGTCATGGTCAGAAAGACTGAAAGCCACATTCATATTTAAAAACTTTGGATTACTTATCTTGAATTGAATTTATTATGCGTGTGCCCATGGCTTCCATTTCATGTCTGACATTTCCTTTTTTCTTTCCCAATTTGAGCCTTCATCTGAACCACAATTAATGAACACACCAGCAGTCTTTGTCAGGAACTAAGTTCAATGAAGAGCAGAGAATCCAATTTCCTATTGTGGTTTAGAACCCCAGGGCACAGTCAGTTTATTTCCAAAGGGTCAACTTTGAGTGGGTATCCTTTGAGTGATGGCCTAAAAGAAGGAATTTACCAGATTTCTCCATCTAACATACTCTTAAAAAGAAAATGGGAGAAAAAGTATCTCATCCTTACTACCTAGGTTGACTATTTTCAAATACACTGGATTTTATCAAGTTCTTTAAGGGGCAGCTGTAATATTTTAACCATGACCAAATGCCAGGTCTCTAAGACTGTTTCTGTTTCATCATGCTAACTTCTCAAATTAGTTGGCTCGCAGCCCGCCCGCTGCAGTGGCAGTGAGGTGGCAAGGGAAATAGGAGGGGAGGAGGCGGGGAACCACGTGGTGGTAGGGCACCAATGATGGCGGCGTTGACGTCCAGCATCCGTTCCTTCCGTGCCTGGCCCAGTGACCGGAACACACACTGATTGGCCTGGCTCCGATTGGCCCTGATCACTGGCCAGACCTAGGGACCTCATCCATGCACGAATTTCATGCACTGGGCCTCTAGTAGTTACATAAGAATGTAGGGTCAAAGGACAGTATTTTATTTTACTTTTCAGGGTAACACAAGCTTGAATATATGAGTATAGTGTTGAATGAGCCCACAGAAAAGAAAACCATGTAAGAAAAGACTGCTATTTAGGGAAATAGGTTTCTGAGTATATAGAGTGTGATCAATGAGAGAAATTGAGGGATGGCTTTGAAAAGAGGAAAATTATGTTTGTTAATGGAGGGGTTGGAGTAGATCTGAGAAGAAAAAGTAATTTAGGAAATTCAGAATTTCTAAAAACACCTTCCTGCTGAATTGTGTATGTTTCTCCAGAAGTAATCTTTCAGGGCTCAGTGTACCAGAAAAGAAATCAGAGATTTTTTAGGACTGATTATGGGTCAGCTATTTGAGGACAGTGGCTAAAATATAGCAAAAATATAATAGCACTCATATAGCTAGTAAAAGAAAAATTATGTGGTTGACCATAAAATACAAATTTAGTAAAAGAGAAAATTCAATCAGCAGATATAACATAAAGTGAATCCTTCCTGGAGAGTAAATGTACAAAATGCTTTGATAAGGTTAAAAAGAAAGTGAAGTGGTACATAAAGGACATACATGGATACAAAGCTCTGACTAAAGACATGTATTATTTGTAAAGGTGATTACAAGGTTGACTTTTGGCAAAGAAATTGAGCAGTTAAACTTGAGAGCAGGAGAGTGTATTTAATTTGAAGAGACAATGAAAATTTATTTGTGTGGTTTATCAATGCATTCATTTGGCTATTAGAAGATCACATGATGACAAGAGATGAACAATAGAGGACGAGTATAAGTGCCAAAGTCTTCAATGAATGTGGAGGGTGACCAAGAATTAAGTATATACTGGGATAGCAGTTAGAGATTTACTGCCTTTTGAAGCCAAACATGTTACAATTATTTTGCTTTTAAAGTACGTATATTTCACAGGGTGTTTTTTTTAAACAAGAGAGACTATAATAGTTAATACTGATTAGTTCAATTTCTTCTCTCTTCTACATATCACCATATGACTTTTGCCTCTATCATTTCGTTGGAAGTGCTTCGATCCATTATTTATAATCAAATGAGTTCTAGCCAAAAATATGCTTATAATGGTAAAATGAGACTGGATGCAAAGAGCTAATTAGTACTCCTCACTGTCAAAGGTAATTATTTCAAATAATAAGATTTATGAGAATGAACCTAATACAGCATTTCTGCTTAAACATGAACATTTCTGGGAAAGTTTCTATATACAAACTTCATCAAGATCAACAGCTTTGGGTACTGGCCCTATAAGTCATAACTAACTGAGGACTTACTTAGGCCTAGTGAGTTAAACTTTTTGCTTCAGCTTTCTCATAAAAAATCATTTATATTAGATCATATTGAATGGCCTGTCACAGAGTTAGCAGGAGAGAAAGAGAACAGATAACTTATTCAAAGGAGGATAAACAGAGGTTAAAAAGAAAAGAACACCAAGAGTAATAAAATATGAAATTAAGGGCGTTATAGATGCATTATTTCAACTTCAATCTGGGTTCTGTACTTCCAGATTGCTTGGTATCCAAGTAAATACATAATATGTGAACTTCTGCCTGTTCCTTTGAAAACTCCATATAACACACCTTTTCCAAAGACATGGCAATTTAAAAGAAGAAAGCAAAAATAAAATAAAATCTTTCTACATATAAAAGGCTAAGCAACTGTCCGACCGTCTGACTGGTAGCTATGACACGCAATGACCACCGGGTGTCAGATGCTCAATGCAGGAGCTGCCGAGCTGCGGTGACTTGGCAGCAGCGGTTCTCGAGTGACACACTCTGGAACCAGAGAGGAGGGAGCCCGATTCCGGGGTGCATCACCCAAGAACTACCCTCTCGCAATCCAGGACCCCTCAGGGGATGTTGGAGAGCCAGTTTCAGCCCCATCTGTGCAGGCCAGGCTGAGGGACCCACCTGCCGGAAGGACCCCACTCACTCCACAGATGCCCTTCGAGCCCAGGTGCAGTCGGCCAGGGAAGGGACCATAGGAGGTTGGCTCCAGGGCATGTCCGGCCCATCTTGCCCAGTCCCACCCCGCCGGCCACCTCCTAATTAATTTCCTTTCAATGTGCATGAATCTGTGCACCTGGGCACTAGTAAAAAAACACTAGTAAAAGAAAGAAAGAAAGCAGCTTTACGCAAGTTAGTCTATGAAAAATTTCCTTTATCACCTCAAATACTGCATTTTTTATATATTAACAAAGGTTTTAACTAGCTTCTTGTTTGGTTTATTTATTTGGTTTTATGTTTGCACCTGGGGAAGGGAGGGAGGGGACAAACAACTGGAATTTAAATCTTTATATAAGTTAACAATCTTGTGCAACTCATGAAAATGAGAGAAAAGAACTTCTCTCAATTAAACTATACAGAGCAGTATTTTAAATAACCTATTAGATTGTTAGATCCCCAATGTAGTAAAAATCTCTGTTGAATTACCCAATAAAGCAGTTCTAAAAGGGGATAGCCCCTAATTCTCAGTCACCATAATTTATCACGTCCTTAACATTTTATAATTTTTAAATAAGAAAAAAAATAATTTGTTAAAATAAAAAAAATATGTTTTCTCTTTAAAATAAATAACTATTTCTCTTGGAAATTTTAAAATTATTAAATTCATATGGAGAGTATATTTCAATTGTGGGCAATTCTGCAGGGATATCATTTTGATAAGGAGTCTATAGAAGACTGATCTCCACATTACAGATACATAAAACACTACAGTGTTTTATTATTTTATTTTTGTTAATCCTTACTGGAGTATATTTTTCCCATTTTTTTATTTTTTTTTATTTTTTTTACAGAGAGTGGAAGGGAGGGAGGGGGGAGAGAGAGAGAAAGATGTGAGACATTGGTTGGTTGCTTCTGCATGTTCCCCAACTGGGGGTAGGGATTGAACCTACAAACCAGATATGTGCCCTTGACCAGTAATCAAACCCATGAACCCTAGTGGGTGGGCCAATACTCTTACCACTGAGCAACCCAGCCAGGGCTACACTACAGTGTTTTAGATGTGGCGATTTAACAGGTCACTAAATTTAATCAACTGAAAAACACCTTCTATTCATTATTGTAACTCCTTTGGGAAACTTCAAGACAGTGACAACTGGATAATTGTTCTTTTAGAGACAAAGGTATATTTTGTTAGCAGTTACAAAATTTCTTTTCATAATTTTGCCCTTCATTTGAGGATACTATTTTCTTCCCCATGTGATTCATTGAAAATTTCTTTAGCATGATTTAAACATCTGCTTTTCACTTAATATAGTCCTTATAAATAATTAAATAATCAATTAGTTTTAAAATAACTCATATTCCAGGAGAGACCAAGATGGCGGCGTAGGTAAACACCGGAGACCGCTGCCGCAAACAACCATTTCAAAAATACAACTAAAAGACGGAACGGACATCACCCAGAACCACAGGAAGGCTGGCTGAAGAGAGACTCTACAACTAGAAGGAAAGAGAACAGCAAATCGAGGCTCAGAGGAGGCGCAGTGTGGAAAATACAAAGGTACCGAGGTGCGCGAGAAAGCGGGCTGGTGGCTGAGGGCGCGGTTGTCGTTTTCGGTCGGGAGTGAGTCTCAGACTCTGGGCTCCAGATCCGGGCGAGTCTCTAGGGACCCAGACTCAAACGGGAGAAGCGGGATTATCCGGCATCAGTTGGAACCTGAGGGCAGCTTTCTCTCCGAGGTTTGCAGCGGCTGCCGGGGTTCTGAGAAGCAGAGCCTCTGGGAACAGGACTGAGAGCGGCCATAACTGCTCCCTCCGCCCACCCTGTTGATCCCGCCCCGCCCAAGCCCTGCGCACAGCCATTTGCCGATCGCCTCAGGCAAAGGCTGGATTAGCGCCTCCCCAGAAGACAGACGTTTTCCACACAGCTGATTCCTACAGCCAGTCGGCCTGGTGGTCAAATCCCTCTAGTGTTAACTACAACAATTAAGGCTTGGCTAGAACAAGACTGCGCACAAAGACCACAAGGGGGTGCACCAAGAAAGCATAAAAGATGCGGAGACAAAAAAACATGACAGAAATGGAGGATATGGAGCTAAGAATCGCAATTTTGAGGGCTTGCTATAAACTTGAGCAGAGCCTCACGGAAACTAATGAGACCCTCGATGCTACGATAAAGAAATTAGAAAGTAAGCATACACGGACTGAAATAAAGAATATTATACCCAATAGCAGACCAGAGGAGCACAAGAATCAAACCAAAGATTCGACAAAAAACACCCAACTGGAAAAGCAAAATGAAAAAAGAATCCGAAAGTGTGAAGATAGTGTAAGGAGCCTCTGGGACAGCTTCAAGCATACAAACATCAGAATTATAGGGGTGCCAGAAGATGAGAGACAGCAAGATATTGAAAACCTATTTGAAGAAATAATGGCAGAAAACTTCCCCCACCTGGTGAAAGAAATGGACTTACAGGTCCAAGAAGCGCAGAGAACCCCAAACAAAAGGAATCCAAAGAGGACCACACCAAGACACATCATAATTAAAATGCCAAGAGCAAAAGACAAAGAGAGAATCTTAAAAGCAGCAAGAGAAAGAGACTCAATTACCTACAAGGGAATACCCATACGACTGTCAGCTGATTTCTCAACAGAAACTTTGCAGGCCAGAAGGGAATGGCAAGAAATATTCAAATTGATGAATAGCAAGAACCTACAACCAAGATTATTTTATCCAGCAAAGCTATCATTCAGAATTGAAGGTCAGATAAAGAGCTTCACAGATAAGGAAAAGCTAAAGGAGTTCATCACCACTAAACCAGTATTATACGAAATGCTGAAAGGTTTCCTTTAAGAAGAGGAAGAAGAAAAAGGTAAAGATACAAATTGTGAACAACAAGCATGCATCTATCAACAAGTGAATCTAAGAATCAAGTGAATAAATAATCTGATGTACAGAATGAACTGGTGATTACAATGAATCAGGGACATAGAAGGGGAATGGACTGACTATTCTTGGGGGCGGGGGGGAAGAGGAATGGGAGATGCGGAAAGAGAATGGACAAAAATCGTGCACCTATGGATGAGGACAGTGGGTGGGGAGTGACGGCGGAGGGTGGGGCGGGAACTGGGAGAAGGGGAGTTATGGGAAAAAAAGAGGAACAAATGTAATCAGAACAATAAAGATTTAATTAAAAAAAATAAATAAATAAAATAACTCATATTCCAAAGATAGATGCTTGAAATAAAGATAGATGCTTGAAATAAGACATTAATTGACAAATGTGAAATATCTAATTATGCCCACAGTATGATTAAAATAAATTATTGTTTATGAATCAAACGATATGGAATTAAATAAAAAGGTTAAAACTAGTGGATTGGTAGAAATTTAAAAGTTAAAAATCTTGATCCTAATGATTATTTTGTATCAGGTATAATAATGTAACTTAAGAGTTCTTAATTTTCTTGAAGGACAGAATGCCTGAACCAGGTATGTAAAAATACCAATATACACAAATCTACTTTTCTTGATTCTCAAAAAAAAATATAACATAACCAAAAATAAACAGGTGAGAGGCATTAGATCTTGTACTTTCTTCTTTATAACCCTCGAGAAGTGGAAGTCACATACTATAATAGAAAATGACTTTAACAAATAATTGCAATTGTTCGTCCAAATACTGAGAAAATTCAAGTTCATACAAAGACTTAAATTGAGCCTTGCTCTGTCAAGTGTAGACACAATGCATATTTGCTCCCATACCAAAGGCTTTCAAAATCTCATATCACTAGCCTTGAAGCTCAATATACTCTGGTTTACATTAGGGATGGAACTTATGCTTTATGATCTGAAGATATATGAAAGGACTAGTTATTCCCAAACACACCCAATGAAGAAACAGAAACAGAATAACTACTATTAACAATGACTTCTTAAAAGGAAAAGAATGAGAATTACAGAGAAGTTAGTATTTCATAATTAGGAGACCCTACTGGGAAAATGGTATTGGGTTCTCCTTCACTGAAGGCATGGATTATTTCCCTATTCTGCATCAAATCCACTCTCTAGAATCTGCTCCCCAATATGCTGTTTTCTCAGGCTCTTGGCTTATTCCTCTGCAGTGTCTATCCTGCTTTCCTCCTTAGCCACTTCTGCAAAAGGCATTGTAGAATATTCCTTTCTTCTTAGCTCAGCTTCTTTATCAGCCTGCTTCCTGAATATAAGGCATAGGAGAGCAGAAGTCCTTCTCATATTAATATGTCCCACTCTCAATTCAGTCTGTCATCACTTTTGCCAATACAATTCTCTCAGTATTCTTCAGTATTTGATTTCAGTTTGGCACATGCTTCAAAAGTCACACTCAAATTATTTATTCAGACATGCCCTTCTAGATTTAATTGAAAGTGTACTGGTACTAAGGAACATTCACTTATCTATCTAGGAATTTTTTCTGACTGATATGTTAGGTAACTTCTCAATCTTTAAGATTTTAATGGGTGCCATGGAAGCACTTTGTTTTGGTCAATGCCAGTGGGCTGTTCTTATTTTTTCCTCTTATTTTTTTTACCCCCATCCTTGTCCCCTTTGGGCTGTATTTTAATAGCTATGCTGTTGATTTGATCTCTGTCCACAGGCTGTATTTAATTTGAGAATATTTTATTGACATAAACAATAAAATATGTTGACAATAGTCTTCTTTTCTCTCTCCTTCCCTGTACATCTTTCTCTCTGTCTCTGTCTCTGTCCCTCTCTCCCTCCCTACCTCCAAAGTCATTTATCTAATTTTGATTATATTTCTTATAATTTACTTCAAATCTCTATGTAATGAAGTAGAAGGAAAACAACTCACAAAAAATCCTCTAGGTTTAAGTACTTAATGAGAAACTTATATAGACTTTCCAAAAGCTATTCACAACATAATACAGTACTAAAATTCTGGGGTTTATTACAATTACAAAGATATGTCTTATCTCATTATATTCTTCTCAATAGTACATTGTACTTGGGACATTAAAGACTAACATTTGGCTTTGTTAGAGACATGATCTCATGCAATTGAGCATTGATTTGTAAATAGCACACACAAATAGGTGTAGTAGAATTTCCCAATTAATTGGAATCAATTTTGGAAGGACATTATGATCATAGTTTAGTTTTTTAGTTAAAAAGTTCTCTCATATAAATTATGCTTCCTTTTAACATTTAAATTAAGAAATTAACAAATATATAAGTCAAAGTCATTCTGACATTTTAAGGTAATTAAATTAATTTCATTTGCACTGCTGTTAACATATGATTATAAACTCTTAGAAACATATTCATTAAATTAGTTATTGTTCCCAAAATACTTTACATGCTTGACAAATTTGATATAATTAGATAATACAAATATAATTTGAATTATACCTTTTACACATGGCATACACACAAAATAGAGAAGTATAATTTTTTTCAAAACAGCTTGCTAATACAATTAAATATATTACATATCTTCATTCAATTTGAATAGTTATTAAGATGCAATGGCAACATGACAGAATTTCTGAATATCTTATGTGTCACTGTGTACATCTCTTGTAATTGCTATAATGTCAGTTTTCTTCCCTTCCTCCCTTCTTTTCCTCCTTCCTTCTTTTCCTCCCTCCCTTCCTTCCTGTCTTCCTTCCTTCCCTTTTTTTCTTCCTTTTTCCTCCTCCTCCATTTTCTCCTTTTTTTTTTCTTCCTGCCCCTCTTCCACCTCCTTTCTTTTATGGTTATGGAATTACAATATGCCAAGAATTCTTCTAGCTATTGTTATTAAAGCTGTTCATAAAACTAAGCTCAAACATATTGCAGCAGGATTATTTCAGAAACTGAGCAGTGCTTTGGCAAACATAAAATAAACCAATATCATAGACAGTTATTAGAAGAAAATATATGCTGCACTAGCTGGTTTTGAGTTAAATATTTGAGATTATACCTTAATGAAGAGAGAAATGCAGCAATGCAATAATAGGGTTAGTGCTTTAGGCTAAGGAAAGGAATACCCAGCACTAAATCCCTAGAGCTGAAAAATTCCTGGTAGAATTGAGGAACTGAAATAAGATGGGCAGTAGGAAAGGGCATGAGTATTGGAGAATGAATTCATAAGGTATCCTAAAACTCAGTAAATGTTGAAATCACTAGACGGCTCCTCAACTATCTTATTTTTGCTTCCTATTTTCCTTTTGTTTTTTACTTTCCTAGTTCAGAGGAAATTCTATATATTTTTCTACTATTTCTACTACATTTTTTGTTGATGCTACAATATTTTAACAACCAAGATATAGTTCTTGTTTCTGAGTATTTTTATAGTACTTCATTATTGTTTTATGGATGTAATATGCACAAGAGTAGCCTATTTTTCTTCAGACTTACAGGATCTATACAAAACACTGTTTTCAAATGATTTAGATCATATTTTTTCTTTTTCACTCCATTAGAATCATTAACCCATTTTTAATTCAGTGTGATTCATTTTTAATAATTTTCATTCCATCCCAGTTGATTAAAAGATACATATAATAAAATTTAACCTTTGTGGTGTAGTTTTATGGGTTTTGATAGATGCATAGGATTATTTTATCTCTCAACACAATTACATATTGAATAGTTTCATCTCTCCAAAAACTCACTCATGATATACATTTGTAGGCAATACCTCCTCCAACTCTTCACTTTTTTTAATCCTATATTTTTTTCTGACTTCAGAATGTCAAAGAAATTGATCACACAATAGGTACCCTTGCATATCTGGCTTATTATCACTAGAAAATGCATTAAAGTTATATCTATATTTGTATGTAAGTAAATAACTTAAGTTTCTGAGTAGTATCCTATTGTATGATTCTATCACAGATAATATAATTTTTGGATAAAGGATATTTGGCTTGTATCCAGTTTTTCAGAATTATGAATATAGCTACTATAAATATTCACCAGCTCTTGGTAAAATTAGATGACAGATGATTGAGTGATAGGTAGTTGGTTTCTGGTATAAATATATTTATATTTCTACATAAAGTAAAATTTCTTCAAGTGGTCTTGTTGCCAATAAGAATGGTCTTAAATAGTTTCAACACATAATAATTTATCTATTAAGACTTTGTAGAAGAATATATACCTTCAGGGCTTAGAGAGAATCAACTTTCCATTCTATTCACAATGACTTCTTTCTGCTTTAACTATTTCTTCATGACTTCAATCATTGCATTTCAGCTGTAGAAAGACAATTTTATGGGATCTAGGAAAAATCAAAGTCAATTTATATAGGGAAAATCCTTTAGAAATTTGCTAGTCAAAATATGGTATAAACACCAGCAGCCCCTGCCTTGGCCAGGTGGCTAAGTTGGTTGGAGTGTTATCCACCCACCAGAAAGGTAGTGGGTTCAATTCCCAGTTAGGGCACATACCTAGGTTGTGTGTTCAATCCCCAGTCGGGTTGCATATGGGAGGCAACCAATAATCCATGTTCATCTCTTACGTCAATGTTTTCTTTTCTCTCTCTCTCAAATCAATAAAACATATCCTTGGAATAGGATTTAAAAAACAAAACAACAGCAACAAAAAAACAGCAGCCCCAATATCATCTGGGTGTTCATTGGACAGGAAAATATTAGACCCCAACCCAGATTTACTGAATAAGAATCCTAAGAATTATACATGAGTTGGCACATTAATGTTCAAGAAACACTGCTTTCAAGGACAAATCAAAACTTGGACTGATACTAATAACTTTTAGTGTCCTATCCCTTCATAATATTCAGATTTTCATTTGTCTAAGAAACATCCATTTGATTAAAATAGGCTAAAAATATCCAGAAGCCCTCTAGCTAGGATTCATGTAATATTATTTACTCAATGATTATGATTTCATTATTATCACTTTATCTTTCTTTCAAAATCTGAGAGGGCCTTCATGGGCCCCAAATAATTCTGGTTCATTTAAACTGGATGTCTTTTCAGAACACAGAGATACAGGACTCAGTATCACTCTCTCATTTAAAAGTATCCCAGTTCATGTATCACACAATCATATAGAAAAGGATGACAAGCTCTTTGTCATTATTGAAGGCCAATCTGAGTGTGTATTGAATTGTACATGCTCTAAAATTTCATTTCCTATTCTTCAGAAAATGCATTCATAGATTATTTTGAATAAAATATAGATGATTGAATAATGATATCCTCAAACCGAGGTAAATGTCACACTTTACACTTAGTACATTTTATTCTAAGTGTAGAGTAATACAATGCATACATATTCTAATCATAATTGTACCTGTTGTAGTTCACAATCTGGGTAAACTGTTAATCTCTGATTATACAATCTGAAATACTGCCTAGAATTCTAACAATCATAATTTTTACATTCTCAAGAATATTAATTGATAGGTTTTATATTGTAATTTCAATCAATGAGAAAACATTTTAATCTGAAAGGTTTAAGAGCACACAATTTATTATAGCTAAATAATATACAGAGGGGTGAACAATTATGCCTACACTCCATTTATTGACATTTATCCACTACAGTAAAAATGTAACCATTAGAATGGCCATTTATTATATTATTTCAAATCTTGCTGTCAGAGGTAGCCTAGAGGCATTCTTCTTTTCTTATGTTTACTTGTCAATTTTAACTCTGTCCAAAGATGGGCAAAATTCATTATTTTTCTATCTCAGAGTTATTTGTCACTTGTGAACTAGTATGTTATTATTTCAGTTTGGATAGATTTGCAATTCTTGCATTTTGTTTGAAACTGTGGTTGGACTGAATCCCAAAGACAGAGTAAAAGTCAGCAAAACCTGACAACTTTTCCCTAGCTTTGGTTTGAAATAGGTGAAGTCAGAAATTTTCCAAATCAAAATAGAAATGTAAAAAGTAGCCCAAGGGCAAATAAACCCTTAACTAAAAGAGTAGTTGGAGGCATCATCACGAACATTTGGGACAACACTGAGCTATACACTGAGTACACTGAGTTTCAAGTTCCCTAATACAAAAGTTGAGTGTCACTGATTTTATGCTCTTCTCTCTTCATCACACTGTTCAACAAATCTTTTTGAAAGTCACAAAAATGAATCAAAATGAACTGCATGTGGTGCAGAATACATTTACCTACTTGCTCCTAACTAACCAATATAAACTTTTCTATACTTAGTTCATTTAAAAAATGATGTCAAATATTCTCAGAAGTCTTAAATGGGTGGAAAACAATATTCCAAAATGGTTATCTAAAGATTTATTTCTTATACACAACCTGTTTTATCTTAATAAGAGTATGATACTTAAAGATAAGCAGAAAAAATAAAACTGTGGAAAGCAATCTTCAAATCAAGTCACTTCTACCTTTCATTTGACTCTCATATATGAAAACTAAGTATTTACCATAATTTATGCTATTTAATGATGATAATTATAAATAATATATTATGGAGATAATTCGATGTTTCTCTGTCTGAGAATTACAGTTGATAAATTGAGTGGGTATTTTATTACATCATCTAAATGATGGCTTTTCAATCATTTTTTTTAAATCCACCAGTTGATAGTGTGGTAGATAGAGCAGAGCATCACTAGACAAGGAGTCAGACAGCACATTCTCTAATCCAGATATAACTGCTTTTATATTTGCTTCAGTTTTTGCTTCAGTTTCTTGAAGCAAAGTTTGTGTGTGTGTGTGTGTGTGTGTGTGTGTGTCTAGAATAGCTCTAGGTAGGCATTTAAGTAAAATGGAATTGAGTCTGTGTACTTTTTTAACACCTATTATTTGAAAGTAGACAAATATTATAATTTTGTTTAGTATTTGCAATAACATGCAAATACTAATATTGCATCATAGTGTTAGGTAGGTCTGCTGGGATGGGGACTGCCCTGGGATCTTGCACAGGGGTGGGACCAACATTGCCTTCAGACCACCTTTATATGAGCAACCCAGCAGCCAGCAGACCACCAGCAGGTAGGTTCACAACCAGGTGGTAACCTATCCTCTCCTAGCACATAAATGGTCATGCGGTTTGGTCCCCTGATCTTTCATATGGCAGGTCAGGTGGTTTAGATTGCCCCCTGACCTTTTCCTCCTTAAAGATAACATTTAGGTCTCAGTTGTATTTCAGCTCCAGGCTCAGAAAAACAGCAAAAGCAGACAAGTGGCACCCTGGCTGCCTAAGGGCCAGCTACTTTGACTAATGAACCCCTGCCCTGGCACTGACCAAACAGTGGAGACCATCACCCTGAAAAAGCACACCTGGAAAGCTGATGAATATTCTATTAAGACACTCCCCTGAGACCTCCCTAAGATTTCCACATGCAAGAGAGAGAGAAACATGCTCAGGACAAAGGAGCCAACATGTGCTCTCCCTCCAAGGAGCATGCCAGTGCCATTCCCCCACAGGACGTATCCCCCAACCTCTAAGAGACCCCATGACACTTGCAACCAGGGGAGCAATGGGCAGTGGCAGCTCATCCCCTGAACCTATCTCCAAGGCCCCTTTTCTCTGACTTCCCAGTGAGCTAAAGCAGCCTGGCCATTGTCTCTCCTCTCTCTAGGCTGGCCTGCTCCTCATTTGAAGTGTATCTTTAAAAAACCCACTTTGCTTTATTTTTATTTTCATTGACCTTAAAATTTTTTCTGCCTGGACGAGAAGAACCAAGGTCTCAGCTGGTAACTCCAATCGGTAACAATATCATTATAAATATTGCATGAGATGACATATATAGTCTATTTGAATTCCTGGATTATTATTGTTTACTCAAAACATCAGTCTTCTTTCTTCTGCATTTAAATCTCTACTAAAATATTGTTCATGCTTATAATTCTGATTCTGACTTATTCTTACAGCCTTTAGAAGAATAGAACCCACGCTTTATAAATATGCATAACATATATATTTGTATAATACACAAATGTTTTAGATATTTAGGTATTTTTATATTATATATTTTCTTTAAATAACATGTATCCTGCTATTCTGCTAATATACTAATTGGATCTCTAGTATAAAAACTAGACCTCTGAAAAGTCCAATTACAACACATAAATCCCATATATTAGAATTTATTAATTTCACTATCTTCATATCCACCTTTGTATCATCTCTTCTCTTCTCTTCTCTTCTCTTCTCTTCTCTTCTCTTCTCTTCTCTTCTCTCACTTTCAGCCTCCTACCTTTAGGACTTTGTGCTTTCCCAGAAAATCCAGGAGAATTTCTCCATCTTGAGATTCTTAAACACATCCGCAAAGTCCCTTTTGCCTTATAAGTTAACATATATACAGGTTCCTAAGATCAGAATATGGACATCATTGGGGGGTATTATTCTGTCAATCACAGTATCCCTCAATCCAGGCAGGTCAGCCTACTGTTTGAAAATAGAGGGGAAAAAAGCTGGGAGAAGGGAAAGCTGATTGGATATAATTGGGAGAAAATTATGGCATAAGATGTTGGCACTTTGGTCTGGAGATGAAGTGATGGAATTGGTGAAAGATAGCCAGATAGAAATGAGAGGATTTGCTGACAAACTGTGTGGAGAGAAAGAGAGAAAGGAAGGTTTAGCATAGCACCTTTTTGCAAATCAAACTTCAACCAACAGTGCACAATGGTTCCTGTTGATGGAATGTAAATTGTAGTAGCTATAGAAAGCAGTATGCAGAGTCCTCAAAAAAAATTAAACATAGAACTATCAAATGATCAAACAACCCCACTTCTGGGTATATTTCCAAAATAATTCATTAAAATATGGATATGGAAGAGATATCTGCATTCCCATGTTCATTGCAGTACTATTCATAATAGCCAAGATATGGAAACCACCTAAATATCCATCTACAAGTGAATGGATAAAGAAAATGTGGTATATGCATGCAGAGGAATAGTATTCATTCTTAAAAAGGAGAAATCTTGTCATTGGCAGCAATATGGATCGATATAGAGGACATTATGCTACATAAAATAAGCTAGTCAGAGAAGGACAAATATTGCACGGATTCCACTTAAATGAGGTATCTAATGTGGTTACACTCATAGAAGCAGAGAATACGATAGTGATTGCCAAGGGCTGGGAAGGTAAGGAAATGGGGAAGTTGTTTTTCAAAAGGCATAAAGTTTCAGTGATGCCAGATGCATGTTCTAGACATCTGCTAGGCAGCATAGTGCCTATAGTTCCTATGACTATAAGCAGACTCTTGACAGCATAAATCAGCATTTGTTTGAGTCTGAGAAGCTGTAGACGTAGAAAAACTAAAAGGGAAAAGTTGGCATTATCTGTACCACAGATCACTTATCTAGGTGATTCCTGTCTATTGGAAAGTGGCCAGAAGGTTTTGTTCATTCTAATGGAAAATTATACAATTGAAGAGCCATCAGAAAAGAAAAGAAAAAAAGGATGGCACACATCTGAAATTCTGTCTCATGTTTGATGCCTGCTGTTCAAAAACTTTGTGTGTTCACTTTGGTTCAGTATTCAGGATCTGGGGACTGGCTTTGTGTAGGACTATTCTCAGGTTCTGATCAGTATAAGGGATTTCTGTGACTTCATACCAAAGCCTTTATATTTTTTTTCTTCCATTTGTACCTTCCCTTTCTTCTTTTTGAAGGTTTTAGCTCTTGTTTCCTGCTTCCTATATAGGCACTTGTTCTTTAATTTAACATGTTCAGAAGGCTGCCTTCCCTCTGTCTGAGAGGAAGCACTCAGTTATAAGTCATAGTGTCTCTTCTAGTTTTATATTTAAAAGTGTTAGGATTTAGGGATTTGTTAAATGTTTCCTCATAAAACACTAATTCATATTGCTTAGCAAAACAAAAACACAGTTTATATGTTGTTTCATTTTCTATCTAGGAAATCATTCCTTTGTTCACTTTCCTGCTCTTATTTTCAGATGCTTTCCAACTTCTAGTTTAGCTAATTTTTTCCTCTCGCTGATGAAAATTTAATCTGCTCTGAAAGACTTTTCTGACACACCTCTCCACATCTGGAATAGGGGCTCTCACATACACTAATGCAATCTCTACCTTGATGTTGAAGCAATCACCACGATGTCTTTTAATTACCTCTTTATCAATATTCTCTCTTTTACAGAAATAGAGAATAAAAGGTTTCAAAGAGCAGAAAAGGTCTCTACTTCATTCCTATATTTGCAACACCTAACTCAGTGCTCAGAGTAGAGTAGGTAACGAAATATTTCTGAGTGAATTAGTTAGTAGATAGCAATTCTATGCAGATGACACCCAAAGCTGCAATTACCACTAGGATCCGTGTTCTGTGTTCCATTCTCATATTTTAACATACACGTTTTTCCATTTTGTAAATCTGCATTTAAGACAATCCCACCATTTTTCACCCAAACCAACTCTGTTTTTTGGTGCCTGATACCTTATTCCCTAAACCACCCAGTTTCATCATTTAGAATTAAATATTAGATCTTTCTCTCTCTCCCCATACAATCATGTTTCTCATTTTATAGATTTCACAATTCATTTTCTAGAGTTCATTCTCCCTTCTGTATGCATGTGATAATACAATGCAGAAGATCTTACACCTTTATTTCATGGACTATTGCAAAAGCCTGCATTCTGGCCATTTCGTTGTCAATATCTCTTTCCCAGGTACAAATCCTTCTCAGCTATCAAGTCACTTTCTAAGTGACAGCCACACTCATAGCACATACATCTTCCACATCCACTTTACAACCTCTTTTCAAGCCATTCCTTGTCCTATATAAAATGTTCCAACCCAGTCTCTGGGTTTTTCTGTTTCCAATCCTCAAAACAGAAAGAGATTTACATAGAGGAAATGATATGCATTTTGGTAACAAGAATGTACTCTTTGAACTTTAGTCTCCAAATATGTAACTTTATAATAGATGGCAAATTCCTTGTCTATAGATTGGTTTCTTTCTATAAAAATAAGGTAATGGTATTTCTATTGTAGGTGTCTTATGTGGATTGTAAATGATAATGTGTGTAAAGCACTAAGAGTGCTTATTGCATACTTAGTACTAGCTGTATTTATGATGTTTGCCCAAAAGGTGACCAAGTCCACGTATTATATGATATTCCAGACACTCTGCATATGGACACAGACCATTACTAAGTCTGCACTCTGTTTAAAAATAAAAACAAATAAATATATACAATTAAATAAAAATAAAAATAAATACAAATGTTTTCTTTCTCTAAAATATGTTTTTATTGATTTTTAGACAGAGAGGAAAAGAGAGGGAGAGAGAGACAGAAACATCAATGAGAGAGAAATAAAAGATCTGCCTCCTGCACATCCCCTACTGGGGACTGAGCTCACAACCTTTTGGTGCATGGGACAAATGCTCAACCAACAGAGCCACACAGGCCGGGCCACAATTGTTTTCTTAATTCTACCTTGCTCCACTTTAGAGGAAAGTCTCTCTAAAAAGTTGTTCATACCCTCTACCATGTTTCCCATTCCCTTGTGAATCTGCTTCAATCTGGCCTTTGCCTCTAGCACTCACCAAACAACTCTTCTCTAGGTTACCAGTTATATGAAATAAGCACATAAAAATTTCGCATATGCTCCAGTATGACTCTGCAATCAAGTGATCTTAGCTTCACAGATAAAACAACGGTTTCCAAAAATTAAAAAGTAACTATGGATACAGTAAGGTCTCCTGCCCTTCATGTACTTGGGTAAAAATATATCAACTAGATTCTAAATTGTTGTGCACTCCAAGTTATCAAGTATCTGCCATATATTTGATGATTTTAGAAAACTTTTGAGTTATTTAGTAACCATTCAAAACTTTATGTACTCTTACACTCATGGGAAACTTTAACAATGGTAAACCAAGAATCTTTTCACCTATCATAGGATAGCTTACTTTCTTTTTCACATTGTGCTCCATCAGCCTTGAAGTAGCTAGTATGTACTCTGATTGAAGGAAAACTGAGCAAGTGTGTATAGAACTTGATGATTGTTGATAGTTAGGAAAAATGATCCAGCCTCCACATTTGAGCATGTCCAAACTGGAAAAATTATTTCCACAAATACATAAATCTATTCTTCTATACCAACAACAGTTCAAAGCTTTCTGGTTGTGAGAAAAAGTGCTTTCTGGCAAAAATCAAAGTTTCATTTTTAAAATTTTATTTGCAAGGAGAAATTTCATTAAGTTCATTTAATGCAGTATATGTGGTAAATAACTGATTTTCTCTGAAGACTTTTCTCTGAAACATGCTATTTTATGACTGGGTTTTACTTTATAAAGGTGACTGAGTGATGACATGGAGAGGTGAATGCATTGAAAGAAAAGTTTAATGTTACTCACAGTTCCCCTAGAAACAAGAGGCCCAGCTTCCCTGCTCAGGGTCACAGAAGGAAGACCAGATTATGG
Source organism: Myotis lucifugus (assembly GCF_000147115.1). NCBI lineage: Eukaryota > Metazoa > Chordata > Mammalia > Chiroptera > Vespertilionidae > Myotis > Myotis lucifugus. The sequence continues at coordinate 1,794,093 of NW_005871065.1, forward strand.
TCAAGAAGCAGAAACAAGATAGAGCAATAGGTTTGGCCTGAGCCTCATTAGGGTTTATGCAGGAAAGATAAGACAGGGCAAGGCAAACAATTTAAATTAGCTTGTTTGAATAATTTCCTTAGCCTCTACACTGCAGGGGTGGTCCCTATTGCCCCTTGCCTGGCTCTAAGATGATAAAGGCAGATGAATATTACCTACTGGGGTGCACAGGCCAGAGAGGGGAGGTATGGCTAGGTATTGGTTATATTGCATATCGAAGATATGATTCCTTATCCTTTGCTATGTCTAAGAAGTGGCCAATTGGTTAGCCCAGGGCTAAGGGGGGCAGTCTCTCCATAGACTAAATGGTTGTTGTTGTTTTTAAGATGTCAACATTTCATAACACAAAGAAATTTAAAAAAACACACTACATAATTAATACAGATGCTCACAACCATTCATAGTTGTAACACAAACTGTTTTTACATGCTTCAATAGACACGTATTGCAATGCATACAGTAGGGCTGCCTATATTCATGAAGTAAAGGTTTCCCTTCTCAAATTCTCAAAAACTGAAGTAAAGGAAAGCCTATTAAGGGTCTTTCAGAAAAAACAGATTCCACTCAGGGCAAGATTTCTTAGAATGGGACACTGTCCTGAGTTGGTTCAGCCTGGGCTATTGAATGGGTAATCACAGAGATACAAAGCCCTGAGTGTAACTATGCAATGCAGCTCCCTGTATCCCAAAATTAGCCACAATAAAACATCTCTGCTGTAATTCAGAGCACGAGCTGAAAAGTTTAATAATTTGTTGAATTAAATTTCAGTAATTTTTGAATTAAATTTCTATGTGGAGGATTAGAAAAAATTTGATGAATCAGTTATTCATTTCTGCCACAAAATAAAAGGAATATAAGAAAATTACTTTGCTTTAGAATATTGCTTATAGAATAAACACTGTATCCTCTAGTAGGTCTATACTACCCCAAAACTACACTTCTGAATTATTCTTCTTCATATAATATTTTTTAATTTATTGTCATACTAAGTAGCTTTACATTTCTGTGATCCTGTACTTAATATATGCCTTTATCACTAGAGTATAGAGTATTGAAGGCCATAATTATTTTTCTTTCCATTGTGTAACTCCATGCTTAGTGAATGTTTATATTATCTATCTATTTATCTATCTATCTATCTAATCACCTATCTATCATCTACCTACCATCTATAATAGAATTTCTGTATGCCATATCTGCTAAGCTTGAAGCATAGTGACGAACACTGAATTGTGAGATACTGACTTTGTTTTTCTTCTCATTCTGCTTTATGCCCCATAATACAAAAATAAAACATTCTTTACTAATGTCAACCCTATACATTGTTTTAAGTGTTGGCTTTCCTAGTAAACTTGTTCACATCGAATTGGAAGTCCTGATTTGAGCCATGTTGTCTTAGTGTCTAGACATGGTATGCTCTAGAAAAAGAAGAGTGGGGGGAGAATTCAGACAACTTCATGTCATATATGCTATATGCCAATAGATGCCACCATTGTACTGTGACAAGCATTTATGTTGAGATAAAGGACACCCTTCACTCTGCTCCATTCTCTAATTGAGAATGTTTATATATGGAATAATTAGCTATAGCTTGGAAGATATATACCACATATTCTTCCTCTGCACTTGAAATAGGAATGAAAAGTTAAATTTCTGTGGAAGAAAATTTCCTATTGGTGTTGAATATTCTGTTGTTACTGTTATAGTTGAAATGTTACTACATTGACAATGTTCCATGCAGTTATTTTAAGCTTCTTACAAACCATATTTTGTCTATTAAACAAAAACTAAAAGAAACAAATTTAAAAGCCCCCATCAGATTTATGTCTCATGCACCTTTATTTACTTATTGTCTGGCTCTGTTCTTAAAGTGTTTAAAAATTCACCTTTGGCTTAAACTTGACACAGAAATACAGGAATAATATATAAAGTAATTCAACAAAGTTTCATTATGTGTTTCTAAAAAAAATCCCATCAAATCATGAAATATGGAACTCAGCCTTTAAATATAGAGAAATAATATGCATTCAATACAAAAAAATTCTCGTCTTAATAAAAACTTCAGTTTACATGCCATTGTAATGAAAGGTAACATTCTTATTTTCCTCATTTCCTTTTCTTAGAATTCGAGGTAAGTTTATTTTGTGATTACAGCCCTTTATGATCATGTCTATTGAATGCCTTCTAACTAGAGCAGTGGTTCTCAATCTTCCTAATGCTGCGACCCTTTAATACAGTTCCTCATGTTGTGGTGACCCCCAACCATAAAATTATTTTCGGTGCTACTTCGTAACTGTAATTTTGCTACTGTTATCAATCGTAATGTAAATATCTGATATGCAGGATGTACAGTGGGGCCTTGACGTATGAGTTTAATTCGTTCCGTGACGGAGCTCGTAACTCAAATTACTCGTATGTCAAATCATAAAGTGAACGAGTGAGACACGTGATGCTGGGCTGATGTTGTGGCGTTCACTGTGACCTTCGCTGCGCCAACTAGCGGTGGGGTATCTGAAGCTGGCTCGTAACTCGAATTTTAGCTCGCAACTCAAAGCAAAAAATCAGCTGAGATGGCTCGTATCTCAAAAAACTCAGTCGGGACACTCGTAAGACAAAGCCCCCACTGTATTTTCATTGTTACAAATTGAACATAATTAAAGCATGGTTATTAATCACAAAACAATATGTAATTATATATGTGTTTTCCGATGGTCTTAGGCGACCCCTGTGAAAGGGTCGTTCGACCCTAAAGGGGTCGCGACCCATAGGTTGGCGACCCACAGGTTGAGAACAGCTGAACTAGAGGCCTGTGCTAATGTTAGTGAGATTCATCACTATTTCTACTGTTTTCAACTTATACCAAAATAGAGATTTTTTCAGAACTGAGTTTAATTATATCTACTTACGTGCCACATTCCAGTTTTTTTCCTACTGTTTCAGCTTAACTTGTGAGAGATGTAAGAAAATGAATAAAAATGCATTCTATTCCATTTCCTGCTTTACTTTTTTTTTAATTAAATCTTTATTGTTCAGATTACATTTGTTCCTTTTTTCCCCCCCCATAACTCCCCTCCTCCCAGTTCCCGCCCCACCCTCCGCCCTCACTCCCCACCCACTGTCCTCATCCATAGGTGCACGATTTTTGTCCAGTCTCTTCCCACATCTCCCATTCCCCTTTCCCCCCCAAGAATAGTCTGTCCATTCCCTTTCTATGTCCCTGATTCATTATAATCACCAGTTCATTCTGTACATTAGATTATTTATTCACTTGATTCTTAGATTCACTTGTTGATAGATGCATGTTTGTTGTTCACAATTTGTATCTTTACCTTTTTCTTCTTCCTCTTCTTAAAGGATACCTTTCAGCATTTCGTATAATACTGGTTTAGTGGTGATGAACTCCTTTAGCTTTTCCTTATCTGTGAAGCTCTTTATCTGACCTTCAATTCTGAATGATAGCTTTGCTGGATAAAATAATCTTGGTTGTAGGTTCTTGGTATTCAGCACTTTGAATATTTCTTGCCATTCCCTTCTGGCCTGCAAAGTTTCTGTTGAGAAATCAGCTGACAGTCGTATGGGTATTCCCTTGTAGGTAATTGAGTCTCTTTCTCTTGCTGCTTTTAAGATTCTCTCTTTGTCTTTTGCTCTTGGCATTTTAATTACGATGTGTCTTGGTGTGGTCCTCTTTGGATTCCTTTTGTTTGGGGTTCTCTGCGCTTCTTGGACCTGTAAGTCCATTTCTTTCACCAGGTGGGGGAAGTTTTCTGCCATTATTTCTTCAAATAGGTTTTCAATATCTTGCTGTCTCTCATCTTCTGGCACCCCAATAATTCTGATATTAGTGCGCTTGAAGCTGTCCCAGAGGCTCCTTACACTATCTTCGTATTTTCAGATTCTTTTTTCATTTTGCTTTTCCGGTTGGGTGTTTTTTGCTTCTTCGAATTTCAAATCTTTGGCTTGATTCTTGCGCTCCTCTGGTCTGCTATTGGGTATAATATTCTTTATTTCAGTCCGTGTATGCTTAATTTCTAGTTTCTTTATCGTAGCATCGAGGGTCTCATTAGTTTTTGTGAGGCTCTCCACAAGTTTATTGCAAGCCCTCAAAATTGCGTTTTTTAGCTCCATATCCTCCATTTCTGTCATGTTTTTTTGTCTCCGCATTTTTTATGCTTTCTTGGTGCACCCCCTTGTGGTCTTTGTGCGCAGTCTTGTTCTAGTTAAGCCTTGATTTTTTTAGTTATACTGAGGGATTTGACCACCAGGCTGACTGGCTGTGAGAATCAGCTGTGTGAAACTTCTGTCCTCTCTGGGAGGTGCTAATCTAGCCTTTGCCTGAGGCGATCCCGCAAATGGCTTTGCGCAGGGCTTGGGCGGGGCGGGATCAACAGGGCGGGTGGAGGGAGCAGTTATGGCTGCTCTCAGTCCCTTTCCCAGAGGCTCTGCTTCTCAGAACCCCGGCAGCCGCTGCAAACCTCGGAGAGAAAGCTGCCCTCAGATTCCAACTGATGCTGGACAATCCTGCTTCTCCCGTCTGAGTCTGAGTCCCTAGAGACTCGCCTGGATCTGGAGCCCAGAGTCTGAGACTCCCTCCCGGCTGAAAACGACAACCGTGCCCTCAGCCACCAGCCCGCTTTGCGCGCGCACCTCGGTACCTTTGTATTTTCCACACTGCGCCGCCTCTGAGCCTGGTTTGCTGTTCTCTTTCCTTCTAGTTGAAGAGTCTCTCCTCAGCCAGCATTCCTGTGGTTCTGGGTGATGTCTGTTCCGTCTTTTAATTGTATTTTTGAAGTGGTTGTTTGCGGCAGCAGTCTCCGGTGTTTACCTATGCCGCCATCTTGGTTCCTCCTAGGTTTCCTTTTTCCTGCTTTACTTTTTACAGAACCTCACTCAAGGTTACTCAAATTGGTGTGCTTCTGTACTATTTTGCTATCTCTGTGTATATAGACAATGAACATAATTTCATCTGAATACATGTTTAGGAATGGCAATAAAAATTGAGAAAACCATCAAATATAACAATGCTGTCTCTATCAGCCTTTAGTGCATACTATAGCTCAATAAAACTTTGATGACCTTGGGAAATATAAGAAATATATTTGGTTTATTAATAATTTCAGAGTGGTAAAGTTTCTATGAGCTGTTAAAATTCTAGTGAATTTTTTTATCTCTTTTCTGTCAGGCTTTTATTCCTTATAACCTAAAAAGGTTGTATGTCATACTAATACTAAGCCATCTAATTCTTGTAGCACTAATTAGCTTACTTCCTATTTTGCTGACTTTTTAAATCCCTGTCATTTGAAATTTATATATTGTCATAGTTCTGAAATGTTCTACATAGGCACAGGCAGAGAAATATTTATTTCCTTCATGAAAACCAAGTAAGTTGAATAGCATTTTTAAAGCCTTATGAAAATATAACAAACTTCTCCTGTTTCTCTGAGGGAACAGCCAGACATGCTTTAAAGCTACCACATCACTTGACAACTTTATGAACAATTACTGAAAATAAAACATTACATTATTTTCACATGGAATTTACTGGTGATTCCTGAATCTTGAATTTTTTTTTAGAAAAATTTATTTCACAATTACATAAAATAAAGAAATCCAAACTTTATTTATTTCATTTTCTATGAGAGTTAAGGAAGAATCTGGTGTTTCTTTTCCAAAAGATACAACATTTTCAATGTATGCCTGTGGAGTTGTATCACCACCATGGTGGAGTAGGAGGCCAAAGCCTTCATCCCACAACAAAGTTCAACAATTAGACAATACAGTAACAAAAACCAGTCTGGAGAGCTCTGGAGTCCATTTAAGGAACTTCAGCAGTAGCACAGAAAACTTGAGAATAACTGCTCCAAAAGGGAAAAAAATACAGCTCCATTTTGCCTGCATCAATCCATCCCCCAAATCATTGCTCAGAGCTGTGAGGGAACTGTCCAGGTAAAAAGAGTTAGCCTCACCAGGAAGGAATAGTGGGGTGAGGAACCAACTTCCCCAGCCTTTACGGGCACTCCATGAAAACTCTGCTTTGCCATTACTCCTCCCAGAGACCGGCAAAGCTGAGACATATAGAGATGACTAGGGATGAGAAAGAAAAGCAGAAGCTACCAATACCAGCCACACAACAGGAGCAACCAGGATTCCCTAGTGACCTGCTCAGCAGAAGGTGATACCTGCAGCTTTCACAGCTAAAGAAACCAAGAGCCAGTGCTACTGCTAAAGAACCCCTGAGGACTTCACAGGTTTTCACCCCACAGGTGTTTGTATTCATGCCAGCCACCTGAGTCCCTTTGTGCTCTTTTTCTAATCCTCACTAGAACCCTGGACCTGCACTAGCAGCCAGTTCAGGGCTCCATGCTGCACAAGTGCAAACTACCAGGCTGTCTCCCACAGCCAGCCCCCACTGCTGTGCATGGGGCTGGACCAACCCCTTCACTTATGTATTTGTACACTGCTGGCCTGCCACCTGTCACCGGCCTCCATTGCCATGTGCAGACTCACAGAAAGATCTTACAGCCTCAGAGGTACATGTTGATAGATAGCCAAGGCCCCCAAAGCTGCTTGTGGTCATGGGTTCTACAGTCAAAATGTATAAAGTGGCTGAATAGATTTTTAAAAAATTAAAAAAATCAAAAACAAAAAGAAGACCCAACTATATGCTGCCTAAAAGAGATTCACTTCAGCTTCAAAGACACACACAGGCTCAATGTAAAGAGATGTAGAAAGGTACTCCATGGAAATGGAAACCAAAAGAGAGCAGTGACAACTATATTTATATTAGACATAATAGGCTTTAATAAAAATAGTAAAAAGAAACAAACAAGTTCATCTTTATATATAAAAAGCCAGCAAAAAGAACACTGTAATGACTGTAATGACCGGTCACTATGACGCACACTGTGGCCCAGTGAACCGGCCTGATCAGGGGGTGGGGCGGCCAGCCCTCTGCTCAGCCGGCCCTTCACCTAATTGGCCCCTCCCACCCCGATTGAGGGCAGGACAGCCAGCCAAACACCCCCCCCCCCCCAGCCCTTCCCCTTGGCTGGCCTCACCCCTGATCACAATAGGGGGTGGGGACAACGAGCCGACTTCCTGCAGCCCCTTCCCCGGTCAGCCCCGTTCCCATGAGCCCCCACCTGTGCACAAATCCATCCACTGGGCCTCTAGTTATATTATAAAAGTGGTCAATCAATGGAGAGAATATAATAACTGTAAATATATATGCACCCAACATCAGACCACCTCAATCTATTAAGCAAATACTAACAAGAGTTGAAGGCAGTCATAGAAAACAATACAATAATAGCAGGGGACTTTAGTACTCCACTTTCAACAGGGTTAGATCATCTAGCAGTAAATCAACAAGACTATCGAGTTTGATCACTACTATATCAGAATGAACCTAACAGATACATATTGACAATTCCATCGAATAGCAGCAGAATATACATTCTTCTCATAGGGGATTCTCCAGGCAACATTAAACATGTATTATGATATAGCATTTAATTATAAATAATGCATAATTTCCCTTTGAAAGTCTAGCTTATGCCCACTTTTAGTTATATGACTAGTTTTACATGGAGCTGTCAATTGCCTTTGCCATCAAATATAAGACAAAGAAATGCATGCTAAAAGTTATTCATGCTCAATATTTTAAATTTCCAGTCTTGGTTAAAGCAATTTAACAATTTTCTCTGGGGGAAAAAATGACAGCACATATGCATTACATATTATTCACTATCTTAATAAAAGTTCAAATGCACTATAACAGTAAATTTTGGAGGAAAGTATCTCTTTTGCAAAGATAACATTTAAAAATTCTGTATTTCTGAGTCTAGTTGTTTTTCATTTATAAATAATAGTATACGATTGTTATTGTCAGTGACTTAACTACTGAAAGAACAAAAATAAACAAAATTCAACAGATTACACATTATAAGTCTTTTATACTGTTCCTTCCTGTGGTAATTATGGTCACTTTTTGTATATCATGATCTATAATAAATATTACTCTTCACAGCCTGGCTGGTGTTGCTCAGTGGTTGAGCATTAACCTATGAACCAGGAGGTTGTGGTTTGATTCCGGGTCAGGGCACATGCATGGTGCAGGCTCGGTCCCCAGCAGGGGTTGTGCAGAGGCAGCCAATCAATGATTCTTTCTCATCACTGATGTTTCTATCTCTCTCTCCCTCTCCTTTCCTCTCTGAAACAATAAAAAGTATGTTAAAAATTACTCTTCATATAAAAACGTGTACACTGTGTGTGAGTACATAAGAGATATCTTATAAAAATAAAATATATATTTTAATAATGGTACATTGTGATACACATAGTTTTAATAAATATGTCTATAAAAATAATTCAGGGAAATTCACTCTGATGTGAAGAAATTAGTACACCATAAGATAAGAGGATACTGTAATATTTTACCTCTGAAACCTATGGAGATACACTACACTAATAAAAATGAATGTGTATTGTATAAATGTTGAAAGGAAAAATAAAATCTATGTTTATGCTGATAAGAGTGCTAGATAATAGTGATAAGAGTGCTAAATAATGAATCAGAAGTTTGACTTTTTCAATTTTCCTGCTATTAATGATTTCTAGTTTCATATCATTGTAACAGAAAAAGATGTAAGATGTGACATCCATTTTCATAAATGTGTTACCACTTGTTTTTTTTGCATAATATGACCTATATGGATAATGTCCTGAATGGGCATGAGAAGAATGTGCATTATGCTTCTTTTGTTAGTGCTTTTTGGTTTATACTATTGGTCAAGTCTGCTGTTTTCTTATTGATTTTCTGCCTTGATCACTACCTAGCTGAAAAGGGTTTTTTTTTCCTAAAAAAATATGAGTCTTCTAAAACTCATTAGCAAGAGCAAACACTGGCAAAGAACATGAGTTGAATTTCTGTTTCCAAAGAAGATGTGCAAATGGCCACCAGATATATAAAAGGATGTTCAACATAACTAATCATAATGAAAATACAGATCAAAGCCACAATGAGATATCACAACCCACTGGTTAGGATGAGTGTTATGTTTTCAAAAGGAAACAAAAGATAACAAATGTTGGAGATGTGGAGAAATTGGAACCCTCATACACTGTTGGTCAAAATGTAGAATGGTGCAGGCACTATGGAAAACATAGTTTAAGTTCTTTAAAAATTAAAACTACAGCTATCATATGATCCAGCCATCCCATTTCTGGGAACTTATCCAAAGGAATGGAAATCATGATCTTGAAGAGATACTGCACTCCTATTTTATAAGACTAAATGGAAGAAAGGAGTTAAGGGAGACTATATAGAAGCACAAACTTGATTATCCAAACACAGAATGCCGATGTATTTTATCACCCCAAATGGGACACTTAGAAGAATAGAAAAGATCTCTATCACTAATTGTGCTGGACAGTAGACTAAATCAGAAATGTTCACCAACTACCACATATTCAGTAATATTAGCTGTTATATGTTTGATTATGGTTATCCATGTGTTAGTCATGAGGAAAGTTAGTGTATATCTTTCACAAGAAAGAGTTCCCTTTCATATTTATGCCAAAATTTTATGCAATTTAGATTTTCTCCTCTAAGATTGGGCAAAATAATTGAAATTAACCATTATTCAACTCTTGAATAAAATAATTTAAATAAATTAAGATATTAATCAAATATCTCAGAAATACAGGGTGGGGCAAAAGTAAGTTTACAGTTGTGAGTACAAAAAACAGAATTTATTCTTGATTATTAATTATTGTATTATTTTTCACACAGACAACTGTAAACCTACTTTGCCCCACCCTGTATTGTCAATATATCCTAAATACAATTTACTAGGATCATTATATTTTACAAAAGTAATTTCAAGAATATTTTAGAATGAGAAGAATGATTCACAGTACAGTAATTAATTAGATTCAGTGTTAAAATACTTTAAGCTCATCTAGTGCTGCTTTTTCCAGACATGCATATCATTTGCTAAACCATTATAATTTCTTAAGTGACCAAAAGTAACATATATAAATTGATAAGTTGTTAAAATGTCACAATTAAATCCACTGTCCATTTTTATTTTTTACCATGGCAAAAAACAAACAAACAAAAAAACTAGCCAATCTATTTACTGCTGAAAGAATTTTCTCCATTATTTTATTCTTCATAGACAAAAAGATTGGAAGCCTTTAAATTACGATACCTAGAATACATTTTCTGGGCTCACTGTTTTCCCATTTATAATTATCCTTTATAATTACTTCCTGCTTATTTTTATAGATCTCTTAATTTTCCCTCTTACCAAATATACCTAGGTAATTACAAAGCAAAATTTTATAAGATAATTTAACAAAATTAAAAAAAATTAGAAATACAGACACTAAACAGTTAAAGAAAATTGCTACATTATTGTGAATATAACAATTTTCAGTGATGACAAATCATTGACTAAGAAAAATAATCAACATGAACAAAATGAACTGTTAGGAATAAAAACAATAAAACCTCTAATATTTATTATAAAACAAATCAAGAGTCTTTATGTATATTTTATATGTTGGCTATTACAATTTTAATTAGACTAGAATGGGTAATTCTAAAGAGCGTAATCTTTCTTAGTATTAAATCCTCCAAGAAAAAGAAGGGAATCTCAAGTACTTGTCTGCATGACAGGCTTTCGATTTGCAACATGGTCTAAAACAGAATTTCACTACTTCTAATAATCCTTTGCAATCCTTCTCATATCACATTCTCTCAAGAAATCAAGATTAGGACCTTGGTGTGTATCTTTCCAACATCTATCTATAGACAGGTATCATTTTAAGCTTGAGATCATACTATACATATTTCTCTCCAAAACGTTTTACTTTATCATTTAAAGTTTTAAAAAAGATATTTTAATCATTTTATGGATTCAGATGGCATAAATGAAAAACAACAGTTCACTTTTTGTTCCTTTTTATTCTGTCTAGAATCTGTTCAAAATTTATCATCTATGATTTTATAAATTTCACCAGCATGTTATTTGTACCTTTTAATATCACTATTTGTGATTTGTGCAAACCTTTTCAAACTGAAAAAACAATTATCTCCTTGGTTTAGCATTTTTTCTTTATCCATCCCCACCCTTGATATTTCTCCTAAATCCATTATTATTAATTTATGTTGTAACTTTTATTATTAAAATATTGGTTCTCCTGGAACTCATATTTATGTATCTTAACCTTACCTGTATGTTTTCCAGATCTTACTAATTGTATTCTGCGGTGCATGATATTTTCTCCACTCCGCATTACAAAATATTAATGTAGTTTTCATAATTAACATTTTCATAATCTCTGAAGTTATTTAATTAAATCCAATTATTTGATAATTTCATAATTACTTTTGTACATTTTAATACTTTTCTGAAATCCTTTTCTTTCATAAACTTTTCTCTTGTTACATTCATTGAGTTCTACTTTATAGAAACCCACTCGAACATTCAGATGGATCTTCCTCTTTCTTTTTATTGTGTCAATCATGATACTCTTGCCATTTGGTATGGGAATTTCTCAACATCTGTTTTGGCCTTCAGATTAGACAGTGAAAGATATAATGTGTGAGTGTTTTTCTCAGTGGCCTGATGTTGACTTGGTGAACAAATAAAACATATCTTTTAGGAACATCTATTTGTCTAGATCACTTTCTTTTCAAGTATTCTTTGTAATAGGTTACCATAAATAAAATGTATTCCCTCCAAGTGCTAAAGCAATTAATATGAACATCTTAACTTTGCTATAGTTACAAGTAGCTACAGATGTATCAATATCAGTCATTCTGATATGCTCAGAATTTAAAAGTGTTGGTTGGACTTTATCCCAGGCTCTTTCCAAATCTTAGTAGTTTCCCCAGTGCCAAAAATATTAAACACCTACACTTGCATATTTTTTCCCACTGAGAATTCAAGTTCAAAGATGTAATAAGAATCTTCTTCAGGCTCCAAATTTGGTGATGGTTAATTTAGCTACTGAGTTGTCCAAACAAGGAGTTATAGAAGGAAATAGCACAGATGCGTTTACATCACTATCTTTCTATTAATTACCCTTAAATATTCAAGATGTTTTAGTAGCTTAAAAAGTATGTAAATTAGAGGTATAATAGTTGCAATACTATTATATATCAATGATGAAATTATCATTTAAGTTCAAATATCAATCTAAAATATAGTATTCATTTGCCTATACAATTCATTTAAGCATAAACTTCTCTAAATGATTTTGAATTTACTTAGGCAACTGAGTAATGATTTATAAAAGTAAAAAGTATATATTTGTAAAAAGTATGTTCTTTTCTAAAAGTATGACTTAAACTGCTGAGTATGAATTGAGGACATTGTGTTTACATGGGAGTATTGGGACATAGATAAATGTTAAATGTAAAATAATGTCAGAAGTTTAAAAAAAACACATTCTAAATACTTGGCAGCAGAGTTCCTCTAAGGAAGGAAATGTTTTATTACATGCACTTTAGATGCAGTTTCAGATATGGAAACAGATATATGCATTTCTTTCATATGAAATTAACAGAAATTCTAGTGAGGTTAGCATGGGGCACTAAATATTGGATGATGAAAGACTGGGAAGAAAGTTGCCTAATAACCAATCTCAGGCATTGAATGTGGCCAAGGACCGAGGACTCAAATATAGACATAACTATTTCAAAGTTGTTAGTTTTGACATTGCAATACAAAATCCTTTTAAGCAGACCCTTTCCCATATAAACTCTTTCCATTTTTTAAAACTTAAAACATAAACTTTTTTCCCCACACAGCTCTGATTGATGGGGGTTGACTTTGTGAAAATATCAGGGTAGTGTCCTATCTTGAATCATCAAGAACCAAAAACATTTAATGATGTTTGTTTTTTATTGTGATGAATCATAAACAGAAATAATTCATAGCAATCATAACTGGAAAGTAGAGACAGCAAGTAATACATGGCAGGTAACAGTACAATTCCCAAATGCAATAATTCAGGGTATAATTTCACTTGAAATTAAAAGGAAGATTTTACCAGTAGAAAAATGTAGCTAGCAATTATAAGGTAAAGTGAACATTGGTGAAGAGCTTGAAATGCAGAAGTGACTATTTGTGGAACAAAAACATTCCTGAAGGAAATGTGAATGGATTGAGGGATAACTAGCATTTAGAGAACAGATGTGAAAACAACAAGAATGCACACAGCAGTATTGAGATTTCAGGTGCAATAAGAATTTTTAGTAGAGTTTGAGTATAATTAATTTAAAAAGTCTTAATTTAGAAGCTAAAAGCTTAATTTCACCTTGCTTTTCAAAACTGATGTGTTTGCATTATCATATACCCTCATAATATTGTTAATGTTAAGCTACAAGTAAAATATTTTCCAAAGACATTTCTGATAATGTAGACTCATGTCTTCACATTAGCCTAATAGAATTTTGAATAAGAATTAAACATTACCATTAAGGAAAACCAAAGTCACCAGATTATTTTAACAAATTAAAGAATTTCTAGAAATAAATGTAAAGCTAGCTTCAAATAAAACAAACTACAATAGATGTAAGTTATTCCAGATACAAATTCTTACAATTTTCCTTATTTTTCATATGAAGAAATTAATATTCAGAGTCAAACTACGTCTTGCTCACATACACATGATTGTTAGTACTCAAACCTCAAGCTTCCAAACTTCCAGATTATTCATTTGTTTCTCCTTATGAAAGAAACATACAATTAAAGCAAATAAGTTCATGTTTTCCTCTACAGTTGACAGGTAACAAGGGGATGCGGAGAAATGGAGACATAGTGTTGTAGTGATAAGAAAACCAGTTTAGGATTTAAGAGTGCCCGAGGCTATGTTCATGTGTCATGTACAGAAATGATTCTGCTGTATACATTGCAGTTACCTATAGGCACTAACTCTCATGCCAATTCAAATTGCTTTTAAATGGTATGGAGAAAGCATTTTCCATTTAAATCTGACTCTGCTTGAACTCTTTTTTTGTGAAAAAAACAGTGCTTTTATGTTCCTTACCACATTAATCATATATATACATATATATATGCGCACATATACACATAACCACATGATTGCTTTCAAAAAATCACACACACATGCACAGCTAACAAGAGTCAGGTTGCTGACATAAGTCAGTTCTTTTACTCTAAATCCCACATTGTTTCCATGTTGTCATATTGCCTATGAATTTGCATAGGCTTATTTGTGGTAAGCACAAAACCTGGAAGCTTAAATTACACCATTATATTTACAGATAAGCATAGCACTAGAAACCTCAGCAAATGGTAGAAATGTGCATAACACTATTATCCGATCCCAGTATGATTTACCAAGTCTCCCACCATCAATTTTAGTTTGAATTATTTAAGCATCATGAGGAAATTTGAGCAAACCCATGGTACATAGCTGTTGCTGTTTAAATTCAGGCACGTTCAGATAGAGAAGCGAAAGTGCCACAATTTATTCTGTGTGTAATGATGATGGAGATATTTTCACAAGACTTATATTGTACTCTAGAAAAAATTTGTTCCAGCACAAGTGTCCATGAAGGCAGGGCAGTAGGGAGGGCAGTTTATTTACCCCTGACGTATACATAGGCCAGAATCCTGACAATTTGTTTACTAAGTCACCTACCTGCCACATGTGAGGAAATTGATTTTTTAGAATTTGCCATAGTCAAAGAAGTTTTATTCAAAAGTGAGACAGATCTATGTATATAGCTAAAAACTTGTCAAATTTCTTTCAGAAATATGAGCTCAGAACATATGGAGTAGTGTCAGACATAATATAAAATTGAGACTGTCATGTTTCTACAAAAATGCTCTTATTTTAGAAGGCACTGGTTGTCTATATGCATCCATAAAGAATCTTAAATATCCACTGCAATAATTGAATATAATAGTCAATTTCCAGTATACACATAGGAATCTTTAAAGTGCTGGCTTCATTCATGTACACAATGTTCCTTATATTAAAATAGTATAATGTCATTAAGATAAACAATGCTATCTTCACAAGTGGCCCAGTTTTTACTTCATTATTTGAGAGCTTGCATTTTAAAATGTAATTGTAACCTCTGCTCAGTAACCCATATGAATCTGCATGTAATACATTTGATTAACTTTTGGTCATTTATTGTACTTCATAAAGCCAGTCATTTATTTCACATTATTTGTTATAATGTATTTTTATATAATACAGCCTAAATAATATCAGGTAAGAATATAATGCTTTGTTAAGTACATTTACATTGTCTGTGGTGACTTATGCTGTGGGAACCACATCAGAGTCCCCGGATAGTCAAGGCTAATTAGCGTGTAGAGGCCTTGTTGATAGTATCCTCATGGCCAAGGCCACTCTGAACATGGGAATCTTAATCAGAAATGTCCAAGGACTATATGCAGTGCACAGCAAGCACAACCACTTGGTCACTGTGCACTTCTATAGCCAAATGATCGATGTCATTGTTGGCAACTAGCCTTCTTTGTCTAAGGAGATAATACATGTTATTGACCAGCCTGTGTGCTGGGCAGGGGAGACCGGGGAAGCTGCTGAGCCAGTGAGGCTGGAGAAGCTGAGGCAGGCTCAGAGGATGTAGCTTCTATGTGTGCTGGAGGCAGGAGAGGCTACTGAGGCTGCAGCTCTAAGGGAGAGCTCAGGTACAATTGCTGTGCAAAGGTATAGGTCTAGAGGCAGCATGTGGCTGCTCAGATAATAGCTGCTCAGATAATTTCCTGCTTTGTAGGAAAGATATGCATTTGCCAGCCGGTGTGCAGCTGCCTATATAGGACTGTTACAAAGAACTGTTTTACCTGATGGCTATATGGCCACTGGCTTCTGCAATAAAGACTCATTCTTATATACTCACAACTTCTCATGGTTTCTCCGTCTAAGACCTGGTGTCCAAGAAGGTCCAGTCCCTAGGCCAAGGGACTCAGAACCAAAAGTTATTATAGTGGGCAAGGTTCCAGAAGGAACCTGCCCTGGTACTTGGCGTAGTTGAGGAGAATTCAGAAGAATATATGGACTCAGAGCAACTCAGCATCAGAGCTCTGGCTGGGCTGTAGCTGTCTCTGACATATGCTCAATGTTTTTCATACAGCGATATAAGGATGTTGTATAAATGACCTGACATACAAAGGTGGGCAACCTGCATTTCTGCATTCAAGCACTAATTTCAAAACATATTATTAACTTTACAACTTATCATTAAATGTATCAACCACTGTGAGCCTCAATTTTCTATCTTACAGAATACTAATTAACAATAGTTAAAATTTTGAATACATATTTTGTAATATAGGCTCAGAAATGTGCATCCATGAACAATATGAGGTAAACAGTCTTGCTATTTTATTAAAATGAAGAACCAGGCTTAGATGTGTTATCAATTTATCCAGGCTCACAGAGCTCAGAAATTATATTTACAGGGTTTACAGTCTTGACAAATGGTGTGTCCTACCTGTGATAAATTGGTTACACTTAGTTCTAGGATTTCACTCCTCCTTATATTTATGTTGTTTGGTAAGTTAGTTATAATTTTCTGCATATCAACTTGGGCATGTGATATGCTTTGGCCAAAGTGGGTGTAGGGGTAGAAAATGTCAAGTGAAATGTTAAAAAATTACTATATATATATTGGGGCTTGTGTTCCTGCTATGTGCATGAGAAGGTCATGCTTCAGTTGAACCTGCTTATCCATGAGCAAGATGTAGAAAGTATTAAGCCCAGATGTCCCAGTTGCCTCTGGCAAGACTGGCATAGATTACCTAAGCCCACTGAGATCTGTGAATTTCTCCTTATGATCAATGTGCTATAATTATACAATGCTCTTGTATTGTTATTACTCTGAGTTAAGGAATAGTTTGTTATAAATCAGGAGGTACATGATACTTGTGTAATTATAAAATGAGATTAATACCAAAATATTGATTTCAGTGATATTCATCATCACATATGATATGAAAACTGATATGATGTAAAATAATCTTATGATCATTTACTTCACTTCTAAGACTGTAAATTATATTTGCTATTTTTTAAGTAAAAGTTTTAAGAACAGTTATAACTATTATGAATACACTAGAGGCCTGGTGCACAAAAATTTGTGCACTCAGGGGGGGGTCCGTCGGCCCTGCCTGTGCCCTCTCACAATCTGGGACCCCTCCAGGATTTGGCTCAGTGGATAGAGCGTCGGCCCGCGGACTAAAAGTTCCCAGGTTCGATTCCAGTCAAGGGCATGTACCTGGGTTGCAGGCACGTCCCCAGTAGGGGATGCGCAGGAGGCAGCTGATCGATGTTTCTCTCTCATCGATGTTTCTAACTCTCTATCTCTCTCCCTTCCTCTCTGTGGAAAATCAATAAAATATATTTAAAAATAAATAAAATAAATACAATAAATAAAATAAAATATATCAATTACTAATGTTACTTTTATATCATTTAATCTTCAATTTATTAGAAATCAAAACTATTTTATTATATTTAAACTGTCACCTTTATCCTCTATGCTAATTTTTATTTTTCATGCATATTTTAAATGTTAATCACATATTGTTATTTCATTTGAATGATTGCATGTTACAGTGAAAAGTACACCGGGCAAAGAATCAGAAAACCATATGTAAATTGTAGATTTTTTCACTCACTAGATTTATGAACTTTACTTAGCAAGTCAGAAAAGCTCTTTGCACTCATTTTCCTCATTTATAAAAATAAAATGTTAGTATCTTTACCTACCTCTGAGAGTCGCTCTGAGAATTAAAGTAGATAATGTATGTGAAACTGTATTGTGAAATGTAAAGTACTATTTTTTTTGCTACTGCTATTTTGAGAAATGGTAAAGTATTTAACATCTTAAATACTTTAAAATGTATTAAT
Source organism: Myotis lucifugus (assembly GCF_000147115.1). NCBI lineage: Eukaryota > Metazoa > Chordata > Mammalia > Chiroptera > Vespertilionidae > Myotis > Myotis lucifugus. The sequence continues at coordinate 1,812,057 of NW_005871065.1, forward strand.
TAACATACATTAACTGTTCAGGGGAATATTCTTCCATAGCAAAGGTACATCACTTTGAGTTACACTAACGCATCGTCCCATATTATTAGTTAGCATGCACATGTGGATACTGGCAATCATGGGCACTAAACAGGTTCAGAATGAATGTGAAAATTGATGATGAGGATGATAGAAAAAAAATTCTGACCATAATCTACAAACAGCATATTTGGAGTAATTATGTGTCATAAATTGTATTAAACCTTGTGTTCTAAGAAAGCCTAGAGTACAGGGAATCACAATGCATTAAAAAGCTAATCAGTACAGATTTATTTAGCTTAATATACTTTGCCTGGAAGTGTCACTATTTTGAGTTTCTCATGTTAGAATCAAAATACACTGTTGAACAAATTAAAACATTTTAATGCTGCAAATTTTAATATTTTGTTAAATTTTTGATATAATTAAATAATAGTATGTGATTTTATGCATATTTAAATACATTTAAAGGAGGATTTACTAAGTCTGCATTATTGGGTAACATACTCTTTAGAGTCTTTGAATTCAGTGCTGCAAAGTCCATTTATGACACACTCATAATAAAATCAATGTGCACCTATGAAAGTTCACATAGAAAATCTAACTACTTCCTCTCCCAAACCATTCAATTTCAAAAATATCCTCATGCCTTAACAATATAGTTTTGAACAATTAAAATAACTATGCATTTAAGAGCATTTATATCTAAAACTAATAATATTGCTAAGTGATCAATTTTCTATTATTTAACTAGTAATAAATATTCTGTTTTAAAAATAGTATTATACTTCTCTTCTATAGCAAAAACTACCATTTAAATTTCTTAGGAAGGTATCAAACTGGAAACTCACAAAATATCTCACAATAAGTCTAAAATAGCCACTTTTCCTACAATAAGAAAATGGATCAATGTTTCCTGGTAGAGGACCTGATAGGTAGGTGGCTTGCATTGAGGTTATATTATGCTAAAAATTAAGTGCTGTTTCTTTAAATCGTAGAGCCACATTCATGTGGAGGAAAGCTTACAAAGGAGAGACACCTGCAGCTGCTGCTGCTGAAGTGCATTTCTCCTCTTGGCTTTTTTGCTTTATATCTTAGTCTTAGAATAAACCTATAATCCCAATTAATCCCTTTCACAAGAGAGGATTTATAAAAGTATAAAAAAGGCAAATGCTTGAAAACTATTTAAGAGATGTAACAGGCGCACATGTATCAACATTTCAAGTGGACAAATTTTGAAAATAGAAGCTTGAATATTCTGGTTCCTTTTTGTTAAAATATGCATACAACTTTTTACAGCTTTCATCACACCACCATGACCCTCCAAAATTCCAACACTTTTTTTCATACTAATGCCACCACACAGAAGGGGGCACACCTATGTATGTATAGTCCATTACTTTTACTCTATTCTGTCTTCAAAGGAGTCACCCACAGTAATCCCCACACTTAAGGGGAGAGGATTACACATCGATAGGAACACTAGGGGTCATTTCAAAAGCCGTCTCCAGAAGCATTATTGTTTACTTCATGGAAATTTACTTTTTAGACATTAGATATAGTATATGCCCAGGTAATAAACACATATCATAAACTCATGGAGTCACATCATAATCCATTTTTTAACCAAAAAGAAGAACTAACATAAAAAGTACTGTACTATTCATGCCTACTACACACTCAGTCATCTAAAATTTGCTTCAGAAACTTTGATTTCAGATGTATAATGAGCAGTGTGATCTTGTTCCTTGGGGTCTAGGGCTGTAGCTTAAAGCAATATTGGTTAGCATAAAATGTATTTGATGAGTCATATTTCATTTTAACATTAATGCAATTACTTTAAATAATGTATCTGGATATTTCATATTAAAGTTAATATAGTTTCCAAAACTTTCAGTAAAAGTTGATATTCCTGGAAAAGTGGGCATACACTCATGTATTCTAGGGACACATATTTCCAAAATGCAATAAATCAAGAGGAATGAAGATTTTGAGAAGCCCATACTTTGCAAGACTCATAGAGCAGAATGGAAGAATATGGAAAGTTCAGTGAGAACTTTTTAAAAAGTTCATGTGAGAACTCTTAAGAATTGTACCGTTTACAATGTTTTAAAATGTCTTCAAGTATAAAGAATAATAGAGTATTATCTTTTAGAAAGCTATACATTTTTAAACTCCATGGCCTATGTACTTTAATAAAGTGATGAGATGCTAATGGCTCTACTCATGATAAATATGAGGTAGTGGAATCTAGAAACCCAGTAAAGAAGCATATTATAAAGAGTTAACTGTTGCCCTAACCAGTTTGGCTCAGTGGATAGAGCATCGGCCTGCGGACTCAAGGGTCCCAGGTTCGATTCCGGTCAAGGGCATGTACCTTGGTTGCGGGCACATCCCCAGTAGGGAGCGTGCAGGAGGCAGCTGATCGATGTTTCTCTCTCATCAATGTTTCTAACTCTCTATCCCTCTCCCTTCCTCTCCGTAAAAAAAAAAAATCAATAAAATATATTTTAGAAAAAAGAGTTAACTGTTATAATAGCATTATATACATTATATACAACCATAACCCATGTTGTAACAGCAATATATACAATGAGTTACCTATTAGGCTAGTGTGGCCTGAGAGAACCTTGCTTCTGCTGCCATGGATATCTAGCTATTTTATAATGAATATATTTTACCCCTGCCACTGCATAAATCATACACACACATACACACACACACGTCTTCAAGGGGCCACCTTTGTCAAATCAAGAAATGCAAAGGTTTTAAAACCCTGGGAGCAACCACCGATTAATGGGAGAAGAGAACCTGTAGCGAATACCCTCTAAGAATCAGGCAGTCAATTCTGAGATGCATTTAGCATGGTTCTCAGATAACCCTAAGAAATGTTGTGCTCCAATTGCTTCTAGTGTTAACTAGAATAACAGTACAACCTAGAATTTCCTTTTGCTTCAGCCATTTCACTTCCCCAGTCTCACTAATCATCTTTTTTGGGATTACTTTGCTAAAATAAATTATTTTAGAGAAAGCCTTTGCCTTAGATTCGGTGATTAGAAAAGCATAAGGTAAGAAAATCTCTTAAGGCCAATGCTTGGTATATAAAAAGCAGAGAATTAGTAGAAAAGTATGTTTTAGCCATGGGTCAAAGAGGTGCTATGCATCAAATCATAAATAGAAATAGTTTATAAGTTGGAATTCTCAGAAAATAACTTCTTACAACAAAATAAAGTTTCAAAATAATCACATTTTGCTGAGTGCATTATAAACACAATTGGAAGAGATTTAAAGAGAAAAATTCTAGCTAAATATAGAAGATCTGTAAGATATGTACAGGCTTTTCCCATCAGCTGCCTGGTTAGGTGGCAACTCTACCAAACAATAATTCAAAGCCAAAGCAACAAAAAAATGAATTAAATAACTCATGATGAAAAATTAAAAGCAAGTAAAAAATGTAAAACTTTTTGTTTAAAATTGTGTGTACTATATATTAGAAATGATGACATTTTCTGTTTCTAACAATAATCTAAATACTCTCATTCACTAAAAAAATGAAAAAATAGAGGATGCTTATCTAATCAGGATATTATTTTTCCTGGAATGATAATTTTATCTTCAAAATACTGTTCCTACTGGTAATATATTATTTTTATTCTTACATGAAAGTTTTCTCACTTTTCAGAATTACAAAAACATATACATACATATAGATACATACACATATAGTACATTTAATATTTATTTACATTATATATAGACATATAGGTATGTATTACATGTATGCATATTGCATACACATATATACCATTAATGCTTAAATCATTTTCTTGTAATTGGTTAAAATACTTATCTTTTCCAAAGAGACTTCTTGAAAAAAATACGTTCACTTTCAGACAGCAGTTTATTCACTGGGGATTGCCTTTTATCACTAACTAGAAGTCCAATGCATGAAATTTGTGCAAGGGGCTCGGCCCTCGCAGCCCCTCGCAACCCTGGCTGGCCCTCACCACCCCAGCTGCGTCTGGACAGTTGTCGGGACAGTTGTTCTGCTGTTCGGTTCAATTAGCATATTAGCTCTTTATTATATAGGATAATCTTTTTCCATTTCACAATATCCTCTTGAAGTTAAAACATTCAAGAAGCAAAGCTGTCAAAGAGGAAGTCTCTTTATGTCTGCTAGTTTATCCTTCCTATTTTTACTGTCCTGAGAAAATAGCTTCTCTGGCAAAAAGAAGTTCATGCAAGTTTTAGAAAATGTACAATAAGCCCTTGTCCATGTATTATTTATGAGTGGCCTTCTATGTCTTACTCTTCAAGACTTTCATTCTATTTTACCCTAAGTTGTTTAAGATATCTTTTTTATTCATGTCTATGAAACATGTTGTTAAAATCACATGAAACACAAGAAGAAAAATATTAAATTATTTCTATTTTTGTACAATCATAAATCTTTAAAACTTTTATGACAAGTAAATCAATAACCAATGATATTAAACCATGAGTTGTAAGGCACCTTTGAAAAGCTAATAGAAAGGAGAAATATTTTTATCTAGATTGTAGTATAAATTTCCCTGACATGATTGAAAATCAACTTTTTTCTTCTCCTTTTTCATTAGGAAGTGAGACAAGGAAATGGCCTCCAAATAACAGATTTACAATAAGATAAAGTATATTTAAAAGTCATATATATATATATATATGACTTTTGTTTCAACAAAAACTTCCTCTTTGACAGCTTTGCTTCTTGAATGTTTTAACTTCAAGAGGATATTGTGAAATGGAAAAAGATTATCCTATATAATAAAGAGCTAGTATGCTAATTAAACCAAACAGCAGAACAACTGAAATATGGCAGTGATGGTGAACCTTTTGAGCTCGGCGTGTCAGCATTTTGAAAAACCCTAACTTAACTCTGGTGCCGTGTCACATATAGAAATGTTTTGATATTTGCAACCATAGTAAAACAAAGATTTATATTTTTGATATTTATTTTATATATTTAAATGCCATTTAACAAAGAAAAATCAACCAAAAAAATGAGTTTGCATGTCACCTCTGACACGCATGTCATAGGTTCGCCATCACTGTTCTAGGCCAACAATACTTTTATGGACAATATTGATTACATAGCTTCCTATTGGATTGATCAAGGCTTTGTGAGGCAGGTATTGCTGTCTAAACTTTTCCATGCCAAATTCTGCTTCCTCCCTTCTCTTTTCACAGCTTTTAATTCTAATAATTTTTTTTTTTTACCCCAACCATATGTCTGTGTCTGATTCCATAAAACTCAGCAAATTTCTTAGGTTGACTGCCAAAAAATAAAACAAACTCATATTGTATTCACTACTGTCAAAACCAGAAAGTTTGTATTAAAATTTAAAGTGTATTCATAAGTACTATAAATTATCACAATATTATAAAATGTTAAAGCATGAAAATAATATTTTATATAGTATCAATAAAATTTAAAAAATAAAATTAAGGTAATTCCATTTAGAACAGTATCAAAAGGAATAACATTATTTGAAATAAATTTAACTAGAGAAGTACAAGTCATGTATACTAAAAATTACACAATATTGCTAAAAACAAGGTGAATGTTAAAAATAACATTCCTTTTTATGTGAAAATTCAGTATTATTAAGATGAAAATTCTTCATAAATTACTCTCTAGATCCAAGGCAATTTCTATCAAAATGCCAGCAGATGTTGTTGGGAGAAACTGACAAGCTCTTGCTAAAATTGATATGTAAATGCAAAGGACCCAGGATAGCCAAATAATCTTTAAAAAGAAGAATACATTTAGAAGACTTATATTTCATGATTTCAAAATTCATTACATGGCTACAGTAATTAATAAAATGTACTACAGGCCAAGGATACACATGCAAATCAAATAAATTAAGAATTTAGAAATAAAGGTTTATATTTATAGACAACTTATTTTTTCAGATGCCATGGCAAGTTGAAAAAAAAAAGATAGTCTTTACAACAAATTAGAAAATTGGATATCTACATACAAAAAGATGAATTAAAATCTTTTCCTTACACCATACAAAATAATCATTTTCTCCATCATTATTTATTTTTAAAAAGTATATGTTTACACAATGTAATATAATTGAACAATAAAAAGAAACTATTGATACATAGTGAGATACAGTTGAACCTCAAAAACATTTTGCTAAGTGAAAAAATATAGATTCCATAACTATGAACTATCCATAAAAAGCAAATGCATGGAGACAAAATTAGATTACTGTGCCTGGGTAACTTGTCTTTCTCTGACTGGCTTATTTAATTTAGCATATTTATCTCTTCATTTGTACTGTCAACAGTGTCCTATATAACACCATATGGTCTTCTGCTTATCTTTGTATCCTCTTCAAATTATCTTACACATCTTATATTCACCCTGCCCCTTTATAACAATCCTATCACCAATCTCCAATCCCTTTCATCTCCTCCCACTATATGTTTTTTCAGGTCACTCTACCAGTGTACTACATGAAACCTCCTTGCCCTAATCCACCTGTACCTGCTCTTTGTTCTTCACTTTCCATATTTCTCATTCACAACATTTTCTTTTTAACTGCATTTGTCTTTACCTGTGTAATGACCTATCAGTTTATCTGGAAAATTCCAATCATCACCCAGAGCCCAATATAAACAATATTTTGTTATTAATGAATACTTTCAGCTCTATCAACGAGAGTTAATTATTCTTTGGTTCCCAAAGACTCTTTCTTATATGATTATCATAAATCTTTTATTATTTTACAGTTAAATTTCAAGTCTTTTAAAAAATTGTATCTTTATTGTTGAAAGTATTACAAATGTCTCATCCCCCCCCACCCCCGATTATCCTTCTACCCTACTCTATGTTCATTACAAATAAGGTTTATTCTCTATTTTAAATCATTAGTAAACCAGTGGAGAATCTTTCTAGAATAAATGAATAATTAAAAATAATTGAAGGTGATGTTTTCCATAACTAGAAATTTAAAAATTGCTATCCCCTTTTAAATATTACCTAAATAACATGATAAAATATACTTCATTCATTTTTACTATTACAGAATAATTATAAAGAGTGTGTTCTACAGATACTCAAACATCTTTTACTGATTAATTCATTGACATTTTATTTTTATTTTTGAGGAACAAAGACTTCTTAAAAAATTTTGGGGGTCATTAGCTAATAATGAAATCGGTCATTAACTAATAATGAAATCATTTCAGCATAAAGGCTAGGATATATCAAAATCATACATAACTCAGCTATTCATGGTACAGATTAAAATATTTATTCTACTACAATGTCTGCTCATCAGCATTAGAAACATGCTTTCAGTTTATCAATGTCATAAATCAGTACAACAAGAGAAGAACCATTCTGTGCAGACCACAATGCTGATGTTAACGGGGTCAGATGTATTGTTTGGAGAAGTAAGTAAGTACATAAAAGAGAACGCAGGTTTGAAAACATCAGGTTAGGCCTGATCTTGATTTTAGTTCTACTACATTTTGACATGCAAAACTAGAAAATAACCAGTGCAAAAGATAAAGGTACATTCCGTAGGTCAAATAAATGGTAGAGTGCCTCAGCCTGACAGTATGTCATGTACCTGATAGACAGCCAAGGAATAAATGATGATTAAAACATCTTTTGTATTTAAAATAGCTACTAAATACAAGAGTAATCTCAAAATCATCTTCCAGAGATGTCAGGATTCCTGGGATTATAATTGTAAGATTGCAATGACAGGAGGCAAAATTCTTATGCTGCTGACAAATCAAATGAAGTTCCCTCATCTCTAGTCATCTTAAGGTTATTTTTAATTTTACTATTTTAGCTCTCATATGATTTAGCAGCAAAATTCTATATTGCTTTGGGGTATTCTAACTGAACCCCAATTCCAATCATTTTTAATGATATCTAAATTTTGTGGGAACACACTGTGTTAGTTGTTTGGAGTCTTTATACCTCTATGGAGAAATGAAGACAAAATCATCTCTGCTGCCTACCTCACAAAATTGTGAGAATCATATGATATATTGTATTTGCAAGCCCACAATAAGCTGAATCTTATTGTTAGGGACATTATTAAAAATACCTGTAATAAGAGTCATGTTTGTGTGTGAGATATATTTGCAAAATATAGAAAAATTTACACAAATTATTAAAATATATGTATTTGTACTACCTGATGTCTCAAAATGCATATGTTATATATGTATACTTTAAATTAAAATTAGTCAAAACTTAGTTTTGGAAATAGAAAGCCTACATTGTTATAAATGAATAATATAATTTAGAATATTTGCTTTAAGGTAAAGAGGTATGGTGTATATGAATTGTGGTGTTTTTTAATTTGTTTGCTTTACACTTATCTATTTTCTTTTTTATATTATACTAACATTTATAATATTCAAATTATATTACCTGTTTTGTTAGAGTTAAAAATAATCATGTATTTGTTAGGCTGATCTTTAATATTATAATATATACTTTAAAAAATTTGTGTGATTTGGGCAGATTCCAGAGTGCCTTGAACTTGAAGGGATTTCTTAATTTTCAGATATGTTTATGGATGTAACTGTAGACCTCGGCATTCCACTCTATTTCATGTGGCTAGGAGCCCTATGAGACAGATCTTAGACCTAGTTCAAAAACAGGATTCAGATATATTTAGATTTATCTGAGGGACTGAGGTTAATGATGGGTGTCATACTTCACAGAATTAAAAAAGATACTGAAATAAAGTTACATAGATGAGGAGGTATTCTAGCATTTAGATAAGCCATTACTTCAGGGACTAGCTATTATAAGAACAGTGGATATGAGTGTATAGCATCTCTGATGATGTGCAGGCTAATTACAAAAATTAATGAGTTACATAAAAGACAGGTCTAAGGAAATGTATAAAATTCTTTATAATTAAGTGGCAATGTAACTTTTTGTAATACTATATTAACATGAAAAAGTTATACTCAACAAATATAACCAGAAGTATGTACGAGTTCTATAATTAAATTATGTATATTAAGAGTCACTCCAATAAATCTAATAAAAGGAAAGAGTGCATATGTATATTATTTAGTAACTTAGAAAAGGTATGAATAAGAAATATTCAAAACAATGAGCAAGTAAGTAGAATAGAAATTTGTTTCTCTAAATATTACATAGGATTATATTTATAATATTTTGCCCCAAATTATTTCCCTGTAGTGTTATATAGGATGATTTCAAAGACTAGCTAACTATATCACTGATGAGTTAAGTATGTTTATTAGGTTTCTATTGCCGTGGAGAACATTACCATTAACTTAGTATCTTAAATCAAATAACATTTATTATCTCACAATTTCTGCAGATCAGGAGTCTGGTATGACTGGGTCCACTGCAAAGCTACAATCAATGTGTTGGCCAGGATTAAGTTTTCCTGTGGAGTTTTGACCTGGGATGGATCCTTTTATAAGCTTATTCAGACTATTAGCAGAATTCCCCTTTCAGTAGTACAATAGTAGTAGGATTAAGGTCCCAGCTTCCTGCTACTGTTGTTTAGGGCTGTCTATAAGCTTTTAGAGCTTTCCTGCAGTTCCTCCTCCATGTGGTCCTCTCCACAGACCCTCTCACAGCACAGCAGCTTACTTCCTCAAAGCCAGCAAAGGAGAAAGCTTTCAGCCTGAAATCTGCCAGTAAAGTGGAATTTTATAAAATATGACATAATCATGGGAGTTATCTTCTATACTGTTTGCCATATTCTGGTAAACAAGTCACAGTTCATGCCCACACTCAAGAAGAAGGGATTATAAAAAGGTATTATCAACAGAGGCAGGATCATTTAAGTGTCATTTTAGGATCTGTCCTGTGAGCTCTTATGTGATAACTTTTGTCTATTTTCTTACTTCACTTAGATGCATTACCATGGTCAAACTAAATTGCTGACCATCAGGTATTTAAAATGTGGACAGTTCTAGGAAAATGTACATATACTTTATAGCATTCAAATATAATACATTTTCTAAATAAAAGTGAAGCCAAATGTCAGTGTGAAAAAAATGTTAAGGCAGAATTTGAACCAAAGATAATTGTCTATTAAAATGATCACATTATTCTAACTAATGCTCAGGCAATAAGCATTTTTTTTTAACTTTTTAGGGTACCCACATATCTGGATTCTCAACTTTGGAAAGCAAGAAAATATATTTTTATTTTTACTTTTGTATTGTAAAAACAACCTTATTTTAGGACTAAAAAAAGATACATGAACCTTTAAAATAGTTATTGTTGCCTTTTATTTCTAGATTTAGTTCTGAATGCCAACTACTTTGTAAAAATTTGTCTCACTGTATTATTTCATTAAGAAATTTAAATGATAGTGTTTAAAAGCAGTCCCGCCCTAACTGGTTTGGCTCAGTGGATAGAGCATCAGCCTGCGACTCGAGGGTCCTGGGTTCGATTCCAGTCAAGGGCATGTACCTTGGTTGCGGGCACATCCCCAGTGGGGAGTGTGCAGGAGGCAGCTGATCGATGTTTCTCTCTCATCGATGTTTCTAACTCTCTATCCCTCTCCCTTCCTCTCTGTAAAAAATCAATAAAATATATTTAAAAATAAATAAATAAATAAATAAAAAAAAAAAAAAAATAAAAATGAAAGCAGTCCCAACCTTTTTAAAAGTTTCAAGAACATTTTTACATATACATTTAGTTGAACCATATGTAATTGTTAATTTTTGCAATATAAAAATAATAATTTTACGTGTTAGTCTTATAATATGATGTTCATAGATGTATGTTTGTAAGTATGTGTGTATGTATATGTATATATCTATGTATGTTAAATTAAGTCAACTACTAGTATGTGTATGTATATATCTATGTGTGTTAAATGTCATCACCAATGATAGAATAGATATACTTTCCTTATTACTTTGCGAAAATACAGTGTGTGTGCTTTCTTTCTGTTGTTTTTTATAAAAGATGGATCCAGAAAAATATTCTCTAAAATTCTTTATTTTAATAACATCACTTACTGTCTTTTAATTTAAGTTTACCATGGTAATGAGAAGGCTTTCCAGGCAGGGTCTGGATATCCTAATTAGTGGTAATCATGGATGTGACATATTTCTAGTAACAAAAGAAATTACATTGGCTGATAAATATCACCTTAGTCACAAACACAAACCTCAATCTTGCCTAACTAGGAGCAAGAGAAAGGACAGGCAGGATTAAGAAAGCAAATCTGGCTTTATGGCTGTGCTTAGTTCTTAAAGTGCTCACATATGAAATTCAAGCATTCAAAAATACAAGCAAAAAAATGTCTCATTAGATTCTCCCTTCATTCCTAGAAGTACCTTATGATATGGATGAGAGAGAAGACATTAGATAGCTTCCCCTTTGCTCTAGGATCTCTGAGATATACCAAGCCCTTAGAGGTCTGAAATACATCTTTGGAAGCCAAGATTGATTCTGGAAAGTTAAACAGATAATTGCTCAAATAAAAAAAAAATATGTCACAGACTTATTTAAAGTCCACAGGTTTTGAATTTGTAAATCATGTACCATTCTTGTGAGATAGAATGAAATATGCATGCCAAATATCTGGTGTATTAAAAAATACCTGCTATATCATAGGCACTTTAAAATAGAACTATTAGTGGTATTAGGACTGAATTTTATTCTGAAAAAAAATTATTAGGAGGAGATAAATAGCTGAGGTGAGGAACTAAGATTTTCAGATATTTAGGACAAGGACATTCAAAGCATAGAAAACTGCCAGGCAAAGGCTCTGAGATGAAACTTAATTGGCATATTTAAAGAAAAGTATTCAGAGGTTTAGGGAAATAACAAGGCCCATATCCTATAGAACCTGTAAGTCATTTTAGTACCTTTGTTTTACTCTTGGATGAGATAGAGAGCCATTGGAGTGATGTGATTAATTTAATTTATAATACCATCACTTATGCTGATTGTTGAACATAGATTAAAGGCTACAAATAACTAGATTAAGTTGAAATCTACTGCAATGATAAAGGCAAGCAATGATGATCCTGGGCCCACACTCGAGAAAAAGCCTAAATTTTGAAAATGATGAGATTGTGCACATAGTTTGGGGATAGACCTGGAAGAACTAGAGGCAGATTGGATGTGAAATATGAGGTAAAAAATTGTAAACAAATATAATTCCCACTATTTTGGCTTAGACAACTAAAAAGAGAGTCACAATTTACTGAGAAATAGAAAGTTGCTTAGAAGTTTGGTTTTGGACATGATGATATATTCGAAAAGTTTGACACCCAAGTAATTTTGAAATAGGTAGGTTGATATCAGTCTACTGATTACAGAGGGGAGTTTGGGTGTCAATAGGAGGTATTTATAGCCATGAAAAAGACTGAAATACCTAAGAGAGCATAATATATTACTATGTTGCATAATATAAAAAGAGTCAATTGTGGAAAATGGCTAGATATAAACAAATAGATGTTAATAAAATGATGTTGACAACACCAAAACACCTCAATTTTTAAATTTATTTATAAATGTTTGATTTTGTCTTACAAATTATTCCTAAAAATACTTAAATGATATAAAATGCCAAAATATCTTAATGTACCCTAGGTTTAAAAAAACCTGTTATCTAATGAAAAACAATTACTTAGACAGGAATTCACATTGACATTCAGTTATAGATCTTATAATATTACTGCAGCCACCTCTTTTTAAATTTTTAAAATATATTTTTATTGATTTCAGAGAGGAAGGGAGAGGGAGAGAGAGACATAAACATCAATGATGAAAGAGAATCATTGATCGTCTGCCTCCTGCATGCCCCACTCTGGGAATTGAACAGTGACCACCTGGTTCATAGATTGACGCTCAACCACTGAACCAAGCCATCAGGGCTGCAGCCACCTCTTTAAGATATTAACAATACTTAATTTAATAAAATAAATCAGACTCATAAATTGTGATGCAGATAATTCCTTTTGACATACATTCTATAAATCAGACTCATAAATTGTGATGCAGATAATTCCTTTTGACATACATTCTACCTTTGAAGAAATAAATTTCTTATTTTATAGTGAATAAAATTGAATACTTAAAATTGAATTCAGCTATTTTATTTCTCAGTCTAATGAAATAAGCTTTATTATATAAAAACAAGAGGCCTGGTGCACAAAAATTTGTGCACTCGGGGGGCGGGGGAGTCCCTCAGCCCGGCCTGTGCCCTCTTGCAGTATGACATCCCTGAGGAATGTCCACCTGCTGGCTTAGGCCCAGGGAGCGGGCCTAAGCTGGCAGTCAGACATCCCTCTGGCAGCCCGGAAGCCCTCGGGGGATGTCCACTTGCCAGTGGGGAGCAGGCCTAAGCTGCAGTCAGACATCTTTAGCACTGTTGAGGAGGCGGGAGAGGCTCCTGCCATTACCTCTGTGCTGGCAGCCGTCAGCCTGGCTTGTGGCTGAGCAGAGCTCCCCCTGTGGGAGCACACTGACCACCAGGGGGCAGCTCCTGCATTGAGCATCTGCCCCCTGGTGGTCAGTGTGTGTCATAGTGACCAGTCATTCCCAGTCATTCTGCTGTTAGGGTCAATTTGCATATTACCCTTTTATTATATAGGATAGAGGCCTGGTGCACAGGTGGGGGCCAGCTGGTTTGCCCTGAAGGGTGTCCCGGATCAGGGTGGGGGGTCCCGCTGGGGTGCCTGGCCAGCCTAGTTGAGGGGCTGATGGCCGTTTCAGCTGCAAGCCCCCCAGTGAGACCCTCACCCCATGGGGGTTTGGCCAGCCTGAGTGAGGGGCTGAGGGCTGTTTCAGACTGGCCACACCCCCTTCAGGGGTAGAAGTCCCCACTAGGGTGCCTGGCCAGCCTGGGTGAGGGGCTGATGGCTGTTTGCAGGCTGGCTACAGCCCCTTCAGGATGGGGGGTCCTGCTGGGGTGCCTGGCCAGCCTGGACAAGGGGCTGACGGCTGTTTGCAGGCTGGCCAAGCCCCCCAGTGGGGACCCTCACCCCATGGGGGTGTGACCAGCCTGGGTGAGGGGCTGAGGGCCATTTTTAGGCTGGCCACCGCTGCGGGCTGGAAGCAGGTATCTGGGATTTATTTATCTTCTATAATTGAAACTTTGTCGCCTTGAGCGGAGCTCAGGGCCAGCAGAGCAGGCGGGAAGCTTGGCAAGCTTGGCTTCCTCCATTGCTGGGGGCAACCCAAGCCTCCTGCTCGCTCCAGCTCTGTGGCTGCCACCATCTTAGTTGAGTTAATTTGCATATTTGCTCCTGATTGGCTGGTGGGCGTGGCTGGTGTGCGTGGCAGAGGTACGGTCAATTTGCATGATTCTCTTTTATTAGATTAGATGTGCTATTCTATAGCAATTACAATTCTTTAGGAAAGGTTTTAAGTTTTTAATACATATTTAATACATACCACTGGTAGATTTTCTTTTACACAATTGTAGTAATTTTAGAATTAATATTCTAAATAAATTGTGATTTTAATAATCCCAATGTTTAAGAAAATTGTAATAAATGTAATGTTCTCACTATTGTACCCACTCTTTAGAATCAGGATTGACTCCCACTCAAAATTTGATTCAGATTCCCAAACACACATCTCACCCCACCCCCCACCCTATGGTTTGAAAAGGTTTATTACTAACACAGTGAGGCATTTGGAGGAGAGTAGTTCAGACATCCAAAGCTGCTCTAAATATGACTTGTAGGAGAGAGAGTAGGAACAGAAGACTGTATTTTATGAAATGGGACCCACGTGAGGAATTCTGTGTTTCTAAAGGTTTATGTGGTGTGAACTTTCCATTGGTAACAAAGGAGTCAGCACCAGTCTTTCACATTTTCTTTCTCAGATTTGGAGAACAAAAGGAAGAAAAAAGGATGAAGCTTAAAGGATATCACTGCACAAACACACGCGTGCACACACACGTGCACACAATGGCGTTATACCCTTTCTCACAAGCTCTACAAAAAATACGAATACTAACACTGATTTTTTAAGTACAATGTCTACATCACAAAGGACAAAGAATTTTAAAACCAAAACTGTAAATTAGTCTTAGGAAATGTTAATATTGGTACAGGTTTTTTTCAATGTAATTGTTCTAAAAACTAGCTTTCAAAAAAAAGCTTGAACATTTTGCATTCTTTCCAATCTGAATTCTATTAGAGACTTAAACACACACACACACACACACACACACACAATTCTTAATATTAATGTCATTCAATGGTATTTACTTTAAAGGTTAAATTTTATGTCTCACTGAGTTCTAGAAGTCTCAGGAATCCAAAGTAAGAGTGTATAACTAAAAATCAAAGGCATATGCAAACTTATGATGGATAAGAACTTAGCTCTTGCTTCCAGGTAGCAGAGATGTTTCTCAGCTTTCTCCAAATTCTATTGAATTGATCAGAAACTAGTACTATATGTATCCTTGGCTGGAATTTCCACATTGGAGAAAGCGTGGGCAAAGATAGAATATGTCTACAAATAACAATTTGTTTACTGGTGATTGGGTACATTCCCCTTGTGTTATTGAAGTTGTGTGTTTGAATAAAAGCTTTTGCCCTATATCTAAGCCTTTCTTTGATGATATATTGCCAAGAGAGTGACAGGAAGGCCATCAATTTATTGTTATAACTAAAGCACTGGGAAAGAACTCAAATGCAATTTGATATGGGCCTCTTTAAAAAACGCTTTAATACATTTCATTATAGAATTATAAATCCTACATCCATTAAAATTGATGAGTTGACAATGACATGCTAGGTGTAACACTATTGACCATAATTTTAAAAAGGTAATATTTCAAAACGTAATCAGTCACTTTAACCATCACCTCTTTTCTGACATTGA
>NW_005871065.1:1828223-1860439 GCF_000147115.1 Myotis lucifugus
TCTTGTATAATAATGAAGTTTCCAGAGCTTGTCATTATTTCAGAGGTACAGTACTTCCCATTTCCCTTTGGCAATTAAGGGCACAAAGATCCTCTAATGATTTTCCATAGCATAGACCTCCTAACAAGAGCATTTGACTCCAGGGTGTGTTTCCTTCTATGTTTTTTTTTTTGAAAATGGAAACAGGACAGAGTGGACACTTATTTATTTAGTGTGATTCAAAGGATTATGAAAATTTCCACTTACTGAAAATACTTTCTTCCTTTTAGCCTGAAAAGTACAGATTCAGAATATAAAATTCTCAATATGAACAACAAAACTAGAGATAAAATCATTATTATATATTGTCCATGTATATGTGAATCTAAGATTATTTACTACTAAAATATATAATTAAGGCATATTAATATACCTGTAGTTTACTAGGTATTCAAAATTACGTTTTAAATAAGTGATCATATATAAGAAAACGTCAGTCACTTCCCTAACTGTTCTTTTCTCACAGCAGACAATCATTGAGTAAGTCATTTGTAGACATCTAACTTTTGTATTTACCAAGTAGCTGCACACTTATTTCTGAAAATCTACATATAGAAGGAACATAAATTAATGGTCCCGTAAAACTGGGAGTGTTTTAGGAGGTAGAGAGATGGGTGGTAGTGATACAGAGTTACTACTGATCAGTACTAGGTTTCTTTTGGAGATAATGGAAATATTCCAGAATTAGAATAGGGTATGCTTGCACAACTCTGTGAATCTATTTTTAAAAAACACTGAAGTGTACACTTTAAATGGGTAAACGGTATAGTATATAATTATCCTATATAATAAAAGGTTAATATGCAAGTCGACTGAACAGTGGAATGACTGGTCACTATGACGCTCACTGACCACCAGGGGGCAGATGCTCAATAGAGGAGCTGCCTCCTGGTGGTCAGTGCACTCCCACAGGGGGAACGTCCCTCAGCCAGAAGCCGGGCTCACGGCTGGCGAGATCAGCGGCTGTGCCAGGAGCCTTTCCTGCCTCTGCTGCAGTGCTAAGGACCCCTAGGCAGACATCACCCTGAGGGGACCCGGACTGAAAGGAGCAGGCCATGCTGAGGGAACCCCCTGCCCCCCGCCCAGTGCAGGAATGTCCTGCACCAGGCCTCTAGTATATCAATAAAACTTTAAAAGTTCCTGTTAGGAAGATATCATTTTAATGCACATCTTTATATCCATATGCAAAAGGTGTTCCTTAGATTTCTCGGTGTAGATTTCTCTGTGAAAAGTTTTCAAGAGAAAATTGTTGAATAATTTGGCATAGGTTTCACTTTTGTTTTATAGTTTAAAAACTTTAAGTTTGTGTCTTAGTGTATTTTGGCTCAATATTGTTTTATGCTTTTGTTTAATTTTCTAATTTAGATTTTAAATGGTGGAGAATAAGTATTCTTATCATGAATCATATAATTAAAATTTTCTTATTACAAATACATGCTTCCAACCCTCCACCCCATAAAAAAGTAAAATCTTTTTTATTATACTGCTATACTTGTATAGCTGAAACACTTAAAATTTATCAGTATCACATTGTTTTATATTTATAAAGCCTATTATCATTTAACTAGAAGCCCGGTGCACAAAAATTTGTGCACTCGGGGGGGGGGGGTCCCTCAGCCCGGCTTGTGCCCCTCTCGCAGTCTGGGACTCTTCGGGGGATGACCACCTGCTGGCTTAGGCTGCTCCCTGGGGGATTGGGCCTAAGCTGGCAGTCAGACATCCCTCTGGCAGTCCAGGAGCCCTCGGGAGATGTCCACTTGCCAGCGGGGAACAGGCCTAAGCTGCAGTCGGACATCCTTAGCGCTGCTAAGGAGGCGGGAGAGGCTCCTGCCATCACCACTGTGCTGGCAGCCATCAGCCTGGCTTGTGGCTGAGCAGAGCTCCCCCTGTGGGCACCACTGACCACCAGGGGCAGCTCCTGATTGAGCATCTGCCCCCTGGTGTCAGTTGTGTTTCATAGTGACCAGTCATTCCCCAGTCGTTCTGCTGTTAGGGGTCAATTTGCATATTACCCTTTTATTAATATAGGATAGAGGCCTGGTGCACAGGTGGGGGCCCAGCTTGGTTTGCCCCTGAAAGGGGGTCCTGGATCAGGGTGGGGCCCCGCTGGGGTGCCTTGGCAGGCCTGGTTGAAGGGCTGATGGCTTGTTTGCAGGCTGGTCACCACCCCCTTCATGGTGGGGGTCCCCACAGGGTGCCTGGCCAGCCTGGGTGAGGAGCTGATGGCTGTATGCAGGCTGGTCAAGCCCCCCCCCCTCAGTGGGGACCCTCACTCCATGGAGGTTTGGCTAGCATGGGTGAGGGGCTGATGGCTGTTTTCAGGCTGGCAACACCCCTTTAGGGTGGGGGGGTCCCACTGGGGTGCCTGGCCAGTCTGTGTGAGGAGCTGAGGGCTGTTTTCAGACTGGCCAAGCCCCTACCCCGCCGATGAAAGCTGCCAGCCTCTTTTTTTCTTTTTCATTCTGGGATTTATTTACCTTCTATAATTGAAACTTTGTAGCCTTGAGAGGAGCTCAGAGCCGGCCAAGGTGGGCGGGAGGGAAAGCCTCCTGCTCACTCCAGCTCCATGGCCACGGCCGGCTGAAAGCAGGTATCTGGGGTTTATTTACCTTCTATAATTGAAACTGTGTTGCTTTGAGTGGAGCTCAGAGGTGGTCGCGGCAGGCGGGAAGTTGGCTTCCTCCATCATTGGGGCAACCAAGCCTCCTGCTTGCTCCAGCTCCGTGGTTGCCAGCCGCCATCTTGGTTGGTTAATTTGCATATAGTCGCTCTTATTGGCTGGTGGGCGTGGCTTAAGGTGTAGTGAAGGTATGGTCAATTTGCATGTTTGTCTTTATTAGTGTAGATTATTAAAACCAATGAATTATTAATATAAGTGACATCCCTATACCTTTATTAAGTGAATCCTGGGCCATACTCACAGATAATCCATTTCCTAATTAATCTTGTTTAGAAGTAAGTCATACAAACTTAAACTATACACAGAAATTTTGAATGACTGTAATTAGGGTTATCAGTAGCCCCTTCATAAACTAAAGCCATGCCAATATGAGAAGCCTAAATTTTAGTTGAGCTTGAAAAAGAATAAGAAAAAGCAGTGTGAATTCTCCAATTAAACTTGTGTGTCTGTGTATTTCTAGCTCATCATTTTGCTTTATGTATTTTGAGTCTCTGTTGTTTGGTGAAAACACAATTAGAATATTGATGTCTTCATGGTGAATTGATCATTTTAGCAGTGTACAGTGTCCCTTTTTGTCTTTAGCAATTTTATTTGCTCTGAAGTATACTTCTTTGGATAGTAGTATACCTACTCTTGCATTTGTCTGTTTAGTATTTGTATGGTATATATTTTTCCCATCTTTTTGCTTTGAATCTACTTTTGCTTACTTTTGAAGTGAGTCTCTTACACATGGTTATATTTTTTTCTCCACTCTGCCAAACTCTCTTTTTTTGGATATTTAGATAAAAATAAATGCCTTAACTATAAGTTATTTTTAAAATATGTCTTTTTTTGGTTTGTTTTTCTTTTATTTTTTTAAATGTCATCTTATTTGTTTTCTGTTTGTTTCCTCTGCTTCTTTTTCTTATCTTCCCAAGTTAATTAACAATTTTTACATTTTTTAATATGTCTCTGTTATTTTCCTTACTGGATTCTCTGGGTATAAAAGTATAGATATTGGAGGGGGGCAATGGGGAGATAAGGAAACATGTAATACCTTAATAAATAAAGAAAAAAGAAAAAAGAATATTAAAAAATACATATTTATTATAGTCTGCTGGTATCAACATGTTGGATCAAGTATGAAAGCTTAACTCCTAAATTATGTCCCTTTATTGGCCCCATTAAGTATCTATACCACATATAAAAGGCTAAGTGACCAACTGTATGTACGTACATACGTACGTCTGACCATCGACCAACCGACCAGCCGGTACATATGCCACACACTGGCAATTTAAAAATAAATGTTGACTCATGCAAGGAAAATTTTCCCATCGAATTTCTTAATAGTATTATTCCTTTGGGAATGCCATGTCATAAATTAAAATTGAAAGTAGGTGCAATCATCATGCTACTGAGAAATCTTAATAGTAAATGGGGTCCTTTGCAATGGTACTAGATTTATTATCAAAAGATTGTGACCTAACATAATTGAAGCTGAAGTATCCATAACAGGATCTGAGGAAGGAGAGGTTGTTCTGATTCCAATAACTGATTTGTCCCATTCTGACACTGCACTCCCATTCAAATTAATTCGAAGACAGTTTCCCATGATGCCAGCATTTGCGATAACTATTAATAAATCACAAGGACAAACTCTAGGAAGAGTAGGAATATTCCTACCTGAACCTGTTTTCGGACATGGTCAGTTATACTAGCACGTTCATTGCTTTCTCTTGAGTTCGAAGAGCATGTAATGTTAAACTTGTAAATACTTCATCACAACGAAAATTAGTCAAGCACTCTGAATTTTTACTCTTAATGTGGTATACAGGGAGATATTAGAATAAATGTAATCAATTTACCAGTTATTTTTATCAATGTTGTTTTTATATCATGTTTTTGTTGTTTTTATATCATGTTTGTGTTATTTTTATGTCATGTCTGTTGTTTTTATATCATGTTGTTATTGTTTATTAATCAATTTATATATTATTTTCATATACATTTTACTAATTTTCTTTCATCTCTGACACTTCTATTATAGAGAAAGGGTGAATAGCGATATTAAAATATTTTGTATTTTAATTTTATACTATATTGTATATACTATTTTGACATGTAATTTTTTGCAGTAATGTAATTACCGCACAAATCTTTCTTCTAATTAATTTCCTTTCAATCTGCAGGAATCCGTGTACCAGCCCACTAGTACTTTATAAAACTCACGAAGAAAAAGTTATTATGTGTACATATACTTCTGCTTTTTCTGTTTTCTTTTTCCTTCCTTATGCTCCAAAATTCTTTTATCAATGTCTTTCCATTTCAATAACAACCATTAGCCAATTTTTAAGGGAAGGGCTGCTGGTAACAAATCTATTTACTTTTCCTTTGTCTGGTGATCTTTTATTTTCTTTTTATTTCTAACAGATAGTTTTGATGGTTATAGAATTCACAGTTAATTATTCTATTCTTTCAAAACTTGAATATTATATAAGGTTTTCTTTTTGCCCCTATGGCCTCAGATGAAAAAACTGTCATAAGAATTAGTATTCCCTTGTAGGTATTACATCACTTCTCTCATTGCATTCCTTATTTTTTTTCTTTTATTTTTTAATGTAACTGGTATACTATTGATATTCTTTGAGTATTTAATGTTTGGGATATAGTTAGCTTTTGAGTCTGCAAGTTTGTATATTTCACCAAATTTGTGAAATATTCAGCCATTATTTCTGTGAACACTCTTCTAGATTCTCTTTTTCTAGTATTTCTGGCTCTTCAATGATATAAATGCTGAATCTTTTGTTATTTTCCCAGAGGTCCCTGAGTCTGTTCTTTATTTTTTTCCCTGTCTTTTTTTATTGTTCAGATTGTGTAAATTCTATTGATCTGTAGTCAAGTTTTTTTATTTTATCCTCTGTCATCTCTACTCTACTACTGAACCCATCTAGCAAATTGTTATTTTAATTTTTAGCTCTAAAAATTTAGTTTGAATTATCATTTAATTTTTAGTGCCATAATTTGTACTTAGGTAATTATAAATTTTATGACTTCACAGATACTTTCCTAACTTTTATTTATTTCAAGAAAATTGACTGTTGAAGCACTTTCATGAAAATTGCTTTAAAATTCTTGTCAGATATGTCAAACATCTGATTTGAGTGTTTATGTCTGTTATTGTCCTTCTTAATCAAGTTGTGATTATCCTGGTCTGGGTATGATAAAGTCTTTCTAATTATATCCTGGACATTTGTCCCTGTTTGAATATTTTATCATAGTAGGCAGGCATCCTGCTTTGGTTTAGCATACATGTTCTGGCCTACTTTTGTTCACAGTGTTTTCAATGACAATGTCAAGTTCAGGACATTTGCATGTTATTTTTGGTCTGCTTGGTTTATCTGGTGTTGTCATGGCTTTCACCGGTCAGTCCTTACTCGTGCTGTGGGACAAAAAAGGTTTACCTGGTCCAGACATCTGGGTGTCCTTCAGTGAAAGAGGGACTCTCAGAACTATAGGGATGAAGATACTTCCAGCACTGGACAGAAGTGTTGGTTCTGTTGGACACAGACTGCTTGCTAGGGTAAGGTCATTTTGTGGCAGGCAACCCCTCAACCCCTCACCAGGAACTACCTAGAGCAGTGATGGCGAACCTATGACACGTGTGTCAGAGGTGACACGCGAACTCATTTGTTGACTTTTGTTAAATGGCATTTAAATATATAAAATAAATATCTTTGTTTTACTATGGTTGAAAATATCAAAAAATTTCTATATGTGACACGGCACCAGAGTTAAGTTAGGGTTTTTCAAAATGCTGACACACCGAGCTCAAAAGGTTCGCCATCACTGACCTAGAGTCTATTTATGTAAAATTTTGTTTAATAGCATAGAAATTCAGTTTATATGAAATACTTTTCATAACAATATTAACATAATTATCCATGAACACTCTTTCTTCTGTCTAGAATTTTAGTCTTAGATGTCAGAAGTTCTGACACTGCTACCTCAATTAATTTTCTTAAAATTAAAAAAAAATTAAATTGGTCTCAATAACACCTATTAAATATATTAAAATACCTAGAGCTCATTAAAAGCCTTGCAGTTACAGTTATTAAAGATGAAGTTCTTTTTTTTCTATGAACCTGACATGTGGTTGGCCATATTGACATCATAAGCTTCACAGGAACAGACAATGTAAAGAGCATACCCTGGCAGAACCATACATTCATTCATTTTCCAATTATGATAGATAAGGTAGATAATGCAATCTGGTCGGTAAGAATCCATTGGTCTGTAGTCAAGAAGATATGAGCTCAAATACTGGCTCCCCCATCATAGAATTGTATAGACTTTACTCATTTACAAAATTACATTGCTTAATAGCATATAACATATACTTCCTGGTAAGCATGTCTACAATGATTAAATATTGGACACTCCTTCCATAAATTTTCACTTAGTACATCAGGAAAAAATGGCTTTACCTTCTATGGCCTATTTATTCAGGTTGTAACTTGCCTCATAGTCAAATCAGATGTGACTACCTGACAGTTTGAGGAGAATAATGAACTGAGAGGTTGATTTTTTTTCCTTCCATGAATGCAAAGACATCAAATTTCCAAGATTCTTAAAGTATTTGTGACTGAAGAGTTATAGCAAGGAAGTAACTAAAATTGTAGTAATAGCAGCTGAAGGAATCAGCATTTATCCAATAAAAATTTATAAACAGCTACTCTACATCAGAGGCTGTTTTATGTGCGTGGGGTCCAACAGTGAGTAAAACATCAAATAAAATTCCTCTCTTCATGGTACTTACCCCTAATGGAAAGAAGTCAAACAATAAGTGTATCTGTAAAATAAATTATATTCTACTAAATTAGTCTGATAGAAGAGCCACAAAAAATTGAAAAGTTGGCAACTTGTTAAGATTGAGCATTAAATATGCCTCAGTAATACAGTACATCTGAACAAAGATTTGAAGGAGGTCAGGTTGTAAGCTAAGTGAATATATAGAAAAAATATAGTAGGCAAAGAGAAATTAAGAGAAAATCCCTAATGTAGTGTTATTTGTAGTTTGTGTTACTTGTAGTTTTGGGAAATTTCACCCAGAGCAGTTGAAACATTGTGAGCAAAATGGTATATTAATTAAGATGCCATAGAGTTGATGAAAGGGAGTTTTGATGGTTAATTTTATGTGTCAACTGAGTGGATCACAGGGTTCCCAGATATCTGGTTAAACATTATTTCTAGGTACACTTGTAAGGGTGTTTACAGATCAAATTAGCTTTTGAATTGGTGGACTCAGTAAAGTGATTTACCGTCCCCAATTAGGTGAGCATCATTCAATCCATCTAAGATATGAATAGAACAAAATGTAGAAGGAAGAATTTTGCCCTTCCTGCCTGATTATTTCAGCTAGGACATTGATCTTCACCTGCTCCTGGTGCTCCTGGATCTCTGGCTTTTAATCCTGGACTGGAATCTATATCATCAACCTGTCTAGTTCTCTCAGGCCTTTGAACTCCAACAGAATTACATGACCTGCTTTCCTGGGTCACCAACAAACAGCAGGTCATGGGATATCTCTAGCCTCCATAACTGTATGAGCCAATTCCTTTTAATAAACATCTTGTGTGTGTTTGTATCCTATATTGGTTCTGTCTCTCTAGAGAGCCCTGACTAATAAAGGGGCATATCATTCCTGTATATTGAAGATCATTATTAATATTTTTGACATTTGCATTTAATTTAAGTAAAATAGAAGACTCTGGGATGTTAGGGGAAAATGACATGATAGGACTTAAATTTACAAACAATCATCTTGGTTTGGTTTGTTTGTTTAGAGAATAGACTGTAAGGGCATTAGGGAATACAGGAAATAGCATTCTAATAACTAAGCATGGGGCCAGGTGGTTACTTGAAATATCAGGGGGGGACCACTCAGTAAAGAACATGATTTTCTAACCACTGTACCATACATTTGAAACTAATAAAGAATAACATTAAATGCAACCTGTAATTTAAAAAAAATACAGATAGGGGGAAAAAACCAAAAGGATAGACTGTAAGAGAATAAGGAAATGACTAGAAGACCTATTGTGAGATCAATGCAGTAAACTGCAGTAATCATCCTGTGTGAGAGCTGCTGGATATTAGTGGTGGAATACACAACATATTATTTTGAATATATTCTAAAGGTGAAGCTTTGAGCATTTTCTGCTAAATTGAATGTTAAGTATAAGAAAAAAGAGGAATAAATATAATATAACATATCTTGGTTTGAACCAACAGTGCTGAAGCTATGTACTACTGCTATAACACAATCTTCTATTTTTCTTCTCTATCCCTCTCCTCTTCCTCCTTAAAAAAATTCCTAATTTTACCTGCATTAAAAATCATGTAATTTTTACAACAATCATGTGAGGAAGATAGAACAGGTATTACTGTCCACATATTTCACCTGAAAAAACTAAAACATGCAAAGAGAGGTTGCACAAGAAACTTGCTTGTAACACTGGTTCTTTGGCTGCAAGTACAAAAATTTCTCCACCTGAAGAAAAGAAAGAAAAGTAGGCACCAATGTTGACAGGAAACAAGAGATTTTCTGAAGGCTTTCAGAGCCATCTTGGAGATTCACTAGGCAAAGGCCTATATGGGAAGAAGGGAATATTTAGAAAAGAAGTCATCTAATCCAGCACAGCCATTTTACAAAAGGGGATATGGGCTTATGTGAGGCAGCTAGAAAATGTGAAAAAAGTCTAGGATTGACAGGCAGGAGACCTAAGCTCTGCCCTCATAAAGAGAAAACACACACACACACACACACACACACACACACACACACACGAGAGAGAGGAGTCAATAGGATACAAGTATCTTGGTTTGTATAACTGGAGGGTGCAATTACCCTTATGAACACAGCACTTACCCAGATATGTAACTGTGTTCTTTCTATATATGCAAGCTCCCTGTGTAGTTTCAGGAAGAAAAGTCAATATTAAAACTTGAAAATTCCTTCCTTATCACTGTTTTTAAAATATAGCTTGCTATTTAGCTATATATGCCTCCATGGCTGGGGAGGGAGGGGGCGGTCAAAATTAATTTCATTGAACTCTCCACAATTTCAGACTGGAGGAAAGAAACCCAGATTTCAGGTCACCTTTATACTTTCCTAGATAGATCATCTTGTAATTCCTATAGGGTATCAGCAATGGACATAACATTTCTGTCAGGGGTTGTAATTCTTTAAGTAAGCATACCTGCTAAAGGGAACATTCAGATTACCTTCTTTACAGGTGTGGCTGGAAGCAATGGGTAATCACTAGGTATTATTTGAAATTACATTTGCTTGGATAGTACTCTCCAAATTTCACAACATTGTATACACATAAAATTATGCTTTAAGTACTGCCCCCTCTAATAAATTTTAGAGAATGTGGGGGCATCTATATGGAACTGGTGAATAACTCATTTAAATTTTCACCACACTACAAGACTATGATAAATGTAAAGTGTTAGAATAGCTATTAAAATAAAATTTGTACAAATGTCCAAATGAAACCTTTCAAATTTATAATAAGCATATTTTTCTGGCATTAGTACAACTTTATATCACTAATTAAACTTAAATATGATTCACACTGTTGTTTTTCTAGGCTTTTTGTTAAGTATCTAAATATCGTGAGAATCAACATTGATGAGACTTTTTTGGTTTCATAATAGGTCATAAAAGGTTTAAAGCCATTTTTATAGTCATTCTAATGTGATACAATTTATATTTAAAGAATCTACAGTTCACTCTTTTCTTTCATTAGCAAGTGTGATATTGGTATTTCCAAGAGCTATACTATGAACATTTGAAAACAATAGTGCAGCTCTAATTTTTAGAATACCAATGCATTGGTTAGAATCTCATAATGTAATCTGCATGCATATCAGTTGCAAATGGAAAAAAAAAGCCACCCTGAAAAACTGATGACAGTATCTTAAACTTCTGCTGGCAATTCACCTGCCAGACGACTAGCCTAGTGCTCACTGCTTTCAAATCCAGCATCTTGGGCCGTGTACTATGTTTCTTGGGCACTTGGAATAAGAACCCCTACAGAACTGCAACTTTGTTCACTATTGGCAGTGGCATGCTCTGCAGCTGGCTGCTAAGATAGGTGTTCAAGTGCCTACATTTTGCATTTAAAAGCCAAGTACAAAGCATAAGATGTTGTTCATCATTCTTGTTGTCTAACTGGTCTAACTGCCTGTGGGGATTGCAAGAAATGTTCTTAACCTTTATTGTTCAGCCAAAGCACAAAGTAGAATTTAAGTGACAAGAAATAACAGCCCATAAAGGAGACACCAGAAAATTATTATGCACAAAGTTATAAGGAGTAGAGGTGCAAGAATAACTGTGTGACATTTTATAATTTGGCTATAATGCAAAAGAAGAAAGCTGATACTTGGTGAATGCATACAGCCATGTGGGAGCCATGACTACTGTTAATGGCAGCTTGTCCAGAGAAATACCAGAGATAAAAACAAGAATTGAAAGTGAGCCAGCAGAGAGTACAGTTTAGGGTACAATCTTTGGAAGCATTGCTTAGAAGCAGGAAATGAGAAACTGAATAATGTTGAAAGGCAATGTAGGGTCATGGGAGGTTTGTAGGGAGATGGTTATGAATGATGATACCTGAATATGTGTATGGGTTAAGGATATAAAGTAAATGAGAGAAACAGTACAAAGACATAAAAATAGTGAAGGCAAATGACTTAGAAGCAAAGACCAGGGAAAGGTATGTGGAAATGTATCCTTCACAATAAGACAGTCCATCCTGTAAAGCTGAAAGAAATTTAGTTAAAAGGGGCAACTCAATATTCTCATTGAAGCAGGAAGTAGATAAGTATTGAAAGTCTGGTTAGTGGTATAGTGGTAAATGGGAGAACAAATAATATGACTTATGGGTAGTGTTAAGAACCAGAAACTTGAAATATCTTCTCCATGATACAATCTTGTTTCTCAAAGATGGTGCTAATTATATTAATAGCAATTACTTATGAACTGCCCACTGTGTGTCAAATGCTATTTGAAGCTCATTATAAGGCTTGGTAAATTGAACTCTTCACAGAAATCCCGTAATATAGGTAGTATTATTATACTAACTCTGTAAATGAGGAAATTTAAGTGTGGCACGAAAAGGCAAAGTAATTTGCAGAAAAGTCTCACTGCTAATAATTGATAAAGTTGGGCTCTGAACCCAGGTATTTGACTTCAGAGTCTCCACACAAGTACTGAATTAAACTGCTACTCTGTGAACCAAGGCAAATTTCTTTCCTTAAAAATGTTGTTGATTAAACTGGAAATGAGGTATACCTTTAAAGATACAACATAGGTATTGAAGTTCAGACTACTTACTATGTATGATGATAGTTTTTGTTGGTTGACTTCATATCTATGAATATATTGTTTAAGCATAAAGTTTATTTAAGTAATGGATATAAAAAATTAAGGTTTACTTAGAATTATTTTATCTCAATAAGATTATGGTCTAAGAATGAAATAGTATGCTAATATTGTATTCTCTGGACACAGTATGGTGATTTTTAATGAAAATAATAAGAATATACAATATTTAAGAAAAGTTGCCATTTAATTGCTTAAGGGAGAAACAATATCTAAAATGCAAAAACATTTCATGCTATTTTGGTATTAATTTTGATCAAGCTAATTCTAAGTTTTGATAAGAATTGGATGAGTTTCCTTTAGGGGTTGATCTCCATGTTTCTAAATACTATATGACATGAAGGCATATATTATTTTCCTTATTATGTTTTATAGCCATTTCTTATTTCTATTTAATGGTTTTATTCATGCTTCATCCCACCAAAAATAACAACCTTGGAGGAAGGTATTCGTAAAGCTCTGCAGGACTTGTTGAACAAATGAGTAAGGGTCCAGAGTCTTACTTATACTTAAACTGCTTGTTCTCCCCCTCATGAGTGTGAGTTTCATAAGGATGGGAGACAGATTTTTTGCCTACTTTCCAAAAATAATATAAAAAGATTATTGTAGCTAGGGGAAAAAAAAAGAGTGAAGAGTTACAACAGAAAAGAATTGCACTTGTGACTATGGTGGGCAGGATTACACATTTCCTGTGAACCATATGCAGCTCTGCTGACTGGAGCTAGTCTGGGGTTCTGTAAAAGTATCTCCACTCAAGAGCTCCAGCTAGAGCCAGATATGGATCCCAACAAATGGAATAAGCAGCAGCCTGGAGGCTAAGAGGAAGTCAAATCAGCCAGTTTGGCAAGGGAGCAAGTAGATGTTGGAGGAATATGCAGGTGTGGAACTCATGTAGGGAATCTTTTAACAATGTCCAAATTTCACCACAAAAGGAAGAGCCAAAAATGATCATACTCCACATTAAAGATAATCAAAACCAGAGTTTAACTGGATGAAACTAAATTAAGATCCTTCTTATCTCTCCTCCATTTTCCTTGGGTCCGGTTAAACTCAAAGCAATACATGAAAAAAAAAAAGTGAACTATACAACATGGGTTATAAAATAAGTAGGTTTCCATTACCCCCTCTGTCTATGAAGATTTACAAATAAGAAACCGCCCTAAACTATCAGAATGGCAAATCTGTAATGCAAAACACTGAGATTTTGATATGCTTAATATTTTACTAGCATACAATTATTTTATTACGTGAAAAAAATAAAAACTATAGTGGAAATGTCCTACTGAAATGGTCAGGTAATAATTTACTAACAGAGTAAATTAATGAAGGAATCTGAGAATAATGCTGGGTTTCTGCTACATCAAGAGTTCCTTCTTTTTTTATAGCAGCATAGTATTCCATTGTGTAGATGTACCACAGTTTTTATGGAGCTGGTTACAAATACATTACAAATAATCACAAACTAAAAATTCATACCTTCTCCAAACTTATGTAAGACAGCTCTTTTTAATATCTGAGGTTATAGCAGTAATGCTATTCAAATATGGATTTTACTAATATTACTTTAGCACATATTTGGGTTTTCTCTGCTTTCAGTAAACACTATGAATTGCCCACTGAACAATTCTACAATTACACTCTCTAGTTATCACTAATGAAACTATGTTTAACTGGCTTAGTTATACATAGTAGAATGCAGCTAATATTAAAAGATGAGACTCTGGAAGATGATGACAAGCATTGTAAGACTTAAGACTATCAAAACACCAATTAGAAAGCATATATTCACCCCTATGTTCATAGCACAATTTACAATAGTTAAGATTTGGAAACAGCCTAAGTGCCCATCAGCAGATGAGTGGATTAAAAAACTGTGGCACATCTACACAATGGAATACTACACTGCTATAAAAAAGAAGGAACTCTTACCATTTGCAACATCATAGATGGAACTGGAGAGCATTATGCTAAGTGAAATAAACCGGTCAGAGAAAGATAAATATCACATGATTTCACTCATTTGTGGAATATAATGAACAACATAAACTGATGAACAAAAATAGATCCAGAGACAGAGAAGCATCAAACAGACCATCAAACCTCAGAGGGAAGGCAGGGGAGGGTGTTGGGGGGTGGGTGGGTGGGTAAGAGATCAATCAAAGCACTTGTATGCATGCGTATAAGCATAACCAATGGACACAGACACCAGGGGGGTAAAGGCATGTGCTGGGGGGTCGGAGTGGCAGGGAAGAGGTCAATGGGGGAAAAAGGAGACATATGTAATACTTCAATCAATAAAGAATAAGTAAGTAAAATATAAATAAATAAATAAATAAATAAATAAAGACTTAAGACTATCAGTTCAGTGGATCAAGTATATCAAGGCCTGTAACTAAATGAGTCTCTTCCTTTTCTCAGTTCATTGTTATGTGGCTTCAGTGTCTGCATTTTAACAGAAAAAAAAGGGAGAGGAGAAAGAGATATGACTATATCTGTAAAATTAAAATACATTTCAGGAAAAGTATATCAAAATCATATGAGCCAAATCCTGGTACTTGCACATTTCTTATTGGAAGTTAAGAGGAGAGGATTTGGAAACAGATTGGATTAGGGGCTAACAACATATTTGACACTTATTTTTCCAAATTATATCCTATAGAAATTCACTTTATCCAGTTAAATAACAAAGCATAGATTCATTCAAGACTCATTCCTGCATACCATATTATTTGTTTTATCTCAATTGGTCTCCATCAGTTTCTCCTTCATTAGGACTTGGTGTTTTTGCATGTCAAAGTTTTTAGTGAATTGTAATACTTTTGGTTCCCTAGGCTGATATGTCTTTATTATGCAACTGTTATAAAAACTTAATTTATCCTAAAGACCAACATTCCATCATCTGTTGATAAAAATACTTATTTTGTTTTCCTTCAGTTTTGCATTTCTGACTTAAATGTAAATTCACTATGAATGATATTACATACAGAATTTTTATTTGAAATATATTTTTTTTCTTTTAAATTATCTTACTATATCAAAAGTATCTATACTTAGTTGAAATACGTTGCAGTAAGAACCTCTGCTAACTTAGGCTACTGCTTACCTTTTGGCTTCTAAAAATGCACCAGCATTCACTGCATAGAAGTCTGATTTTCTCCTTTCAGAATTCACTGTCAAAGAGAAACATACAATTATAGAAGCATAGTATTCCTTTATTTCTTCCAGGTCAAATATCAGTGATTTACTATACATCACCATGATGTCTCCCTCTTTCAAAGATTATTTATTTAATTTTGTTTTTACTACACCAGTAAGATGTTTTTTTGAAAGTAAATTGACTTTTTATATTTAGATTGTTTTTCCTGTAACTTGTGGTTGAAAGAAAGCATCTGTCATATTATGCCATCTTTATTTCTCAAATCCCCTAGGGGGATGTTCTGAATCATTAGTTTATAATCAGTTTTTGTTTTTAATTAAATATCAGCAATATGACTGAGTTAGAAATAAACAGGATTTGGTTCTTGTTCTCCCAAATATATAGATTTATGGAAATAATGTTTGTCAAAATACATGATAGGTTAATGCAATAAATTTTATAAGAAAAGCAACATTTGGAGCTTTTCATACATAAATTAATTTTAGGAAATCAGAAAAAAAGTTTGAATTGAGTAATATCAAGATCATTTACTCATTATTCAAGTAGTTCATTAACAAATCTGAGAGACTGAGAGTATACTGTTAATGTGACTGTACAAGGAGTGTGGGCATGCTTACATTCATATTTGCAATTTTAACTATAATACATTTATATAGACTCAAAAGCTGCAGATGGAATAAAAACTAATATAAATTGTACTATGCATGTCAAGATGGCACCCATCAACTAGTAAAAGCTACCCCTTCCTAAGATATACTTTATTTTGCTCAGTTTAAAGACGGACATAAAAACCTAGTAAGTTTTGTGCTTCATGAAAAGTAAAACACAGATATATACCCAAATATATACCTCAGAGCTTTTTAAAAAATACTTTGAATAAAGCTACCAACAATTAATCTTGGGATAGAATAAATTTATTGGCGTATGTGATAAAAAATTAGGCAAGTATAACATTACAAAACTCAATGCTATTCAGATTGAATAACTAAAATTTTAGGAAGCATGTATATACTTTATATATTACACATATAGGCTATACATTTATCAAGTATACAGTGTTAGGAATGAAATATGTTATATAATTCCAAACAAAGAGGATATTGCATATTTACTCAACTCTATAATAATTAAATTCAGAACATAAAGAACTTTATTTTTCTCAGAAAATAAAATAGACAAAGCCAACTAAATATAAAACATAATATGAAGGCCAAGGTCCTGGAAGGAAAATAAAATTTTTTCCACAACCTTTTTTTTTATAAACTTTGGACCTTCTATTTTTATGCTGAAGCACTTCCAAAACATTATGTTTGCTTACAAAATATGGCTTAATACAAATAAACCAAGGTTATTCTACACAATATGGCAGCATAATTACTGAAACACCCTTCCTTCCCTAATTCTCACTAACATAACAAAATATTATATAAAACATTTACATTTTACTTTTTAATATGAAATAGTTAAACCTTTTCAACTATATATTTTTGTGCTATGTTCTAGGAGAACTCAGCTGCTCCACCTTCTGGTTTTAACAGCTTATTTTTCATTTGTTATCCATTCTTCCCAGGGTTTAACATAAGTGTTGTTTCAATTTCTGTATCAGTTTAGATACTTTCAGCTTCCAGAAATAGAAACTGGCTCAATTATGCCTCCAAGGTCCCATTTCTTTATCATATTGTGTCTTTTGCTTTTTTGTCTGTCTTTTGTTGAATCTTGCCTTTGGCATTTACATGATCTTAACCTGTTTTTCTTCATGGTTTTAAAATGGCAGCAAGTAGAGTTTGAGGCTAAATACTTTGATTTTAAATCCAGAAGGAATGATAGGGGAAAACAAAATCAGTAAGACAAAATAGAAGAAAACAAAATAATTACCCAAATGTCCCTGGAGTATGAACTGTAAAGCCTCCCACAAATGCAAAGTGCAAACAATTAAGCCACTTTACTGGAAAGTAGAGTGAAATTAGCATAGATGGAAGGCTCATCCTAGAAAAAGGAATGGGCTGTCAATCTCTACTGACATGGGGAAATAGCTGAATAAATCTATTTCTCTGTCATTAGCCCAAACAGCAAGAGTGACTAATGGTAGGCAATTTACACTCAAATAACTAGTCAGTTATTTTTAAAATAGTAATTCTTCTTGTTTTTAGAATAAGATATCACCTTATTTCCCTGGTTATATTAATATGCTCATTTTAATAACTTAGAATTCCATTTATTATATTTTTCTTATTGTTGTTGACATTCCTTTTTATGTTTCATTTTTTGTTTGTTTTTCCTTAGAAGTCTATTAATTTGATTCATACTGATTTAATTGTATACCCACCTAGCATGTGCCCATTGCTGCCAATGTTTTTAAGAAATTAAAGCCTAAGACCTATGCACAAAAGGTTATCAGATTGCCGAACCTCTATATGACATCAAAACACCAAAGGATTTAAGAACTTGCTTTTTTAATAGCTCCTCAGAATAATAAATTCTACTTCTCAGAATAAAAACAACAAAATTATTTCTACCTAAAGAAGAGATATAACTAAACTTGAAGAAACCTTACTTTACCTCTTAATATCCATTAAAAGGTATAGTAATGAAAAGCAGAATTTAAAAAAGAGAAAAGGAGGCAAAAAAGAAGGTATGGACAAAACAGTTTAAAATTACAGGGGAAAGGAAATTTTAAAATAGAGGGAAGAATCAAAAATGCCAAATGCTATATGAATTAATGAAGAATAAAAACTATAAAAGAGCCCTAACCAGTTTTGCTCAGTGGATAGAGTGTCGGCCTGCTGACTGAAAGGTCCCAGGTTCAATTCCAGTCAAGGGCATGTACCTTGGTTGCAGGCACATACCCAGTAGGAGGTATGCAGGAGGCAGCTTATCGATGTTTCTCTCTCATCGATGTTTCTCACTCTCTATCCCTCTACCTTCCTCTCTGTAAAAAATCAATAAAATATATTTATAAAAAGAGACAATGCATTCTAAAAGCCAAGCATTATTCAAAAAAAAAAAACACCACAAAACAACAAACTCTAAAAGATCATTCACCTTGGTCTGTGGAAATCACTGGTATTCACTTAAAGTATTATTTTTTTTAGTGATGGCCAGAGATTCCATTTGCAAAGAAGTTAAAAATTACAAACAAGTAAGAAGCAGTATTTACCATCTACATATATGTAAAATATGGCATAAAACAAAAAAAGTCATATGATAGCCTGATGGAATGACAGAATTATATAAATTTTGCATTCAGAACAATGCAACATTTACTGAAATACTGTGGTAGTCAAGAAGGAAATAATAGGGGAGTAAATGGCTAAAACAGATGGGTTAAAAAAGAATAGGGTTGGATATTTAAAGACTCAGAGAAAGCTTTGGAGAGATAATCCTCATGAAGAATATTATATTTAATACATAAAAATCACTGTATCATTTAGTGTACATACCAGGAGACCTTTGAGAGCAAAAGTGAGACTACTAATTATTAGAATAAAACAGGCATAACCCCAGATTGTCCAGGCAACCAATCCATATGGTCTTCTACTACATATCACAACAGTTTCCAGCATAGCTCAGAATTAATCAGCCACAAATAAGTGTGTGTGTGTGTGTGTGTGTTTAATTTGTTTGCATCTTAAATCTTAAGACTGGCTTAAGACACTAATATCTGAAACATCTAGTTCTGTCCTCTCATATTGTTGATATTTTGGGTGTAATCTTCTAAAAAAATTGAAAACCAAGCCCTAATACTTGTATCAGCCTGGAGATGAACACAATAACTAAAGTAGTGCCAACTAATATGGGGGTGGAAGACATATGTAAACTATGCTAGGTTTATGCTCGTTTAGTATCATATCCCATCTTTAATGTAACAAACACATGGCAAGCCAAGCTGAAAAGGCTACATAATATAAGATTCTCATTATATGATATTCTGGAAAAGACAAAATTATGGAAACATTAAAAAGCTAGATGGTTGCTCGGGGAGGAAGGGATAAATAGGCATAACATAGAGGACTTCCATGGCAATGAAACTATTTCTTATGTATAATGATGGATACTTGTCATTATAAATTTATCAAAACCCATAGAATGAACATCAAGAGTGAACCCTAATGTAAACTATGGACTTTGTGTGACGATGATGTATCCATATAAGTTCATCAATTGTAACAAATTACTGCTCTAATGAAAGGTACAAATAGTGGGAAATATTATGGGTGAGAGGTGGAGGGGGTGAATGGGGATTCTGTACCTTATGCTCAAATTTGTAGTGAACCTAAACCTGCTCTAAAAATAGTCTATTAAAATATTTGTAAATGAATGGCAAATGAAAACATGAATTTAAACATTTCATAAAGTTGCCAATTGAACCGAATTTTAATAGCTGTTTAAAATATTCAATAGTTTAGAAAAACCAGTAGGTGTCTCTCATGCTCTATATATTTTTAAAAATTATAATAACTTTGAAAGCCAATTCATATGTAAAGGAGAAAACAGTTTAATGGTCAGCAAGTAAAAATAATGGTGTTTTACTTGTTTATTTTTCACTGAGATTAGGTTTGCTTAATACCTTCACTATGTACAAACAATATACTGTGTATCAACACAGTGGATGCTTAGACAATCTTTGACTTGTGAAATATATTTGGAAATCTCCCATTTAACATTTGTGAACACATAACTTCTGGTAAAATAAATGGAGCTCCATACAAATTTACACAATTTTGGAAATCATTAGGGATGACCCATGATTCATGCATATCATCTTTAAGATGCCTGTCACATTTAATCAAGGTTATCATATCTCACAGATGCAATGACCTTGTTAATTTTATATTTTGCATGTCTCATTTGAATATATCATCTATCAAACTAAACAGATATGATTGCATCCATAAAATTCACAAACATTCATTAGGCTATGAAAAAAGGTCTGTTTTCAAGTGAAAGAGGCACTTTGACTTACCCAGTAGGTACCCAAATGTGTGGACTTGATTTCCAAATTCTATCCCTAGGCACTAGGACCACGTGCACTGAAAATGTAGTGCAAAGAAATCCCAAGAGTATATGCCAAGTATTTGGACACGCACACAAAAAAAGTAAACTTGAATAAAATGTGTTATTAATGAGGCAAGTGGTGAAAAGTATAAAAATGTAATTTAAGAGTTAAGGACATAAAATTAGAAAGTAAATCATTCTTCTATTTGCCAGAGTAGCATTCTTGTTCAGAATTTTGTAGATGCCAGTGATAATGTTTAAATAAGTATGATATTTCAAATTGTAATTGTAGATCACTGGATAAAAGCATCTTGCTAAATTGTGGTTGTGAGGTATCTGTGAAGAATATGGTATCTGACAGAACGCTTTCCGGTTAATGGGAACTGACCTTATTTTCCATGATGTAAAATTTAAAATTACTGTTATTAGAACAAGAAGATAATTACAAATTGTAGGCTGAAATCCCATCTGGATCAATTCAATTTTTTATTTTCACACAGCTAAAGGATGAACTATTAACACTGGTCCTTTATCTTTTAGTCTCATCTAAAGCAAGCAAAAAAAAATGGTTTTACCCAACTCATCACCACAAGAGAAGTGGAAAACAGGAACATTTTGTAGCTGTGTGGTACTAGTAAAGTATATTAGCTGTTCAGAAGCTTGGTTTCCTCACCAGTAAAATGTAAGTGGCATAAACATCAGCAAGATTCAGAATAAGACACTTTGAACCCTCCTTCCTCCCATTGAAACACTGATTCAACTATACATGGACCAGTTCCATTTGTGAGAAAAACAGGAACCATTTGAGAGGCTTCTGCACCCTGGGCAAGTGCAAAACCAACTGTATAGAATCTGCAGGAAAATTTGTGGAAGGAAGTAACTCTCCTCCTAAAGTAACTAGATGATAGATAGATAGATAGATAGATAGATAGATAGATAGATAGATTAGATAGACATCTTTAATGCACTGTGCACCTGACATTTTTGTAGTACTAATCACAGTAATTATAGAAAAGATGTTTTATCATAACTTTTACTGCATTCTGTATGTCATTTACAAAATTAAAAATGTTTCATTATCTAAAATAATACTATAATAAGTATGTCAAATGGCACTTTCTTATGGTCGCAAAAAAAAAGACACACATCAATGAGATCTACCCTCTTAACAAATTTTTGTACAGCACAGTAAACTATAAGCACAATGTTGGACAGTGAAATTCTAGAACTTTTCAATGTACATAACTGGAACTTTATACTCATTAAATAATTCCCCATTTCCCTCTTCCTTCAGCCCCCTAGCAACCACCACTCTACCTTTGGCTTCTATGACTCCGGCTACAATGGATATCTCATGTAAGTGCAATCATGTAGTATTTGTCCTTCTGTGACTGACTTATTTCATTTAGTATAATAACCTCCAGGTTTGCCCATGTTGTTATAAATCACAATATCCCATTATATGTTATAACACTTTATTTTTATCCATTCTTCCCTTGATGGACATTTAGGTTGCTTCCACAACATGGCTATTGTAACTAATGCAGCTAAACATAGTAGTGCTA
The DNA here is from genome assembly GCF_000147115.1 of Myotis lucifugus. Lineage (NCBI taxonomy): Eukaryota > Metazoa > Chordata > Mammalia > Chiroptera > Vespertilionidae > Myotis > Myotis lucifugus. Next base: position 1,850,093 of record NW_005871065.1, read on the forward strand.
ATATCTTTTTGAAATCCTGATTTCAATTATTTTAGAAAAATATCCAGAAGTTGGAATGCTGGATCAAATGGTAGTATTATTTTTAATAGTTTGATGAACCTCCATACTATCTTCTTTACAGGATAAACTGATTTACATTCCCACCAACAATATATAAATTACAATTTCTCCACATCCTTGCCAACACTTATCTTTTTTTATAATAGCCATCCTAACAAATGTGAGGCATTTCATTATGGCTTTTATATGCATTTTCCTGATGATTAGTGATGTTGAGCACCTTTTCATATACATACTTGTTGGCCATCTGTATGTCTTTTTTGGAGAAATGTCTATTCAAGCCCTTTTCCCACTTTTACTCATGTCATTTGGGTTTGTTGTTTTTGCTACTGAGTTGTAGGTTTACCTATATATTTTGGGCAATAGCACCTTATCAGATACATGGTTTGCAAATACTTTTCCAATTTTTCAGGTTGCTTTTAGAATTATTTTGGACAATGATAAAAATGTTTCCAATATGAACATGGAAGAAAATAAAGAAGTAGATGCATTTTATAACACACCATGATACAAAATGGAACAAGAAACTAGAGTTAAACTTAAAGTGGTAATGTTATATTATTTATAATATTAACAAAGTATTTGCATTTTAAAAGACAGCTATAATATTAAATTAGAATAGCTATCCATAAAGATTGGCACATGTAAAATCTAAGTAATATAAAAGATGTCCCCAAAATATGTAAACAGATTTTTTTCTGATAGATTAATTGATGTTTCTTTCTTTTCAGACTTAACGCATTGGAATTCAGTGTGTATATATATTTTTGTGACACTCTATATAAAGAAAGCAATTGTGCAGAATTGTTTTAAACATATCACTGGTCCAACTTTTTTTAATTAAAAATTATTTTAATAATACTTCCATTGTTTCTATATTCCTACTAATGTTACCAATTAAATAAAGTGATATTAACCCAGTATCCTCTACCTAGTTTCAGAGGGGGAAAAATGCTAAAATTCAATTAATTGAAAAAGTAAACATTTGTCTTTAATAGACACCCTCCAATGTTCAGCTTTATCCATCTCTATTTCATCCAAATAAAAATTAAAGATCAACACCATGTTGAAAGGAAACAATAACTATAAACTAGAGATTTATTTGTAAAAATCACTTTGGGGAATTACTCTGGAGAGGAGAGGAAAATGGAACTGAGGGGATGCTCCAAGGGTCTTTATTTATAACATTCCATTATACATATATTCATATCCTGAATTTGTTTTGATAAAACAATATCATCTCTTCATTTTGGGTTAATGCATAAGTAATTTTTATATTATCATTTGCAATTTTTATTTAAAACTTAATCAAAATTGTGACAGGCTAAATACTTTGCCCCACAGATGTGTCCATGTCCTAATCCCCAGAACCTATGATTATCTTACTTTACATGGCTTAAGAAAACTTTGCAGACATGTGTAAGTTAAGGAACTTGACTAAATTATGCAGGTTGGCCAACTGTAATTCAAAGGTTTCTTATAAGGAAGTCAGGAGGGTCTGAGTTAGAAAGATGATGTGATGACAGAAGCAGGGGGAAAGAAGATGTGATGATGAAAATAGAGGTCATAGTGATGTGGGGCTATGAGCCAAGAAAAATGTAGCCAGCCTTTAAAACTGGAAAAAACAAAAGAGTTGACTCTCCCTTAGAGTCCGCAGAAGGCAGGCTGCCTGCTGATCCATTTTAGATTTCTGACTTATAGAACTATATTAAAGTAAATTTGTTTAGGTATAATTTTTAAATTGTGGTAATTTGTTAAGGAAACAATGAATACAAACATATATGTAAATCTTTATACACAATATAAATATAAACACTATAAGTAAATTGTTTGCACACACATTCACACACACACACACACACACACACACACACTTGGCTGACTGGAGTGACCAGATAGACTTTCTTTTTTTGAGTGGGCATGTGCACTTCACAATTAAGATCAACTGCAACTACAGGGTTTTCTTCTACTCAGCATCCTAACATCTTTTATCCCAGTATTATTATACTAAAAAAAAAAAAGATGAAAATGAGAAGAAGTAGGAGGGGAGAAAGAGAAGAAGGAAGAGGAAGAAGCAAAGCTAAATCCTTTAATCCATTAACTGTTTAATATATAAAGACCTGTTTAATGTGATATATATAAATAAATCTAAAAATAACTATTTATAGATAACAATAATCTATAAATAACTTTTATCAGTGTCTTCCCCATTTGATAAGAAGTGTAAAATGAGGAAAGCATTGTATTTGAAATTGAGGTGAGCAGTCTCACAGCAGGAAAGGAAGAGGAGACAGTAAATGGACAATAAACTGATAGACTTCATTAATTCTCCTTGGGTTGACTATGTTTGCTTCAACTGACCCATAACAAATAGATACCTAATTAAAATGTATTTTTTTCCATGCAGCTGCAAAGTGGACAGTCTGCTACATCAGAATTATGAAGATTTTTTTAAATTCAGCTGACTTACTGTGAAAATATATTTTCTGCAGAGAACACACTAACTGAAACATTACATAGTTCCTATTTAAAACCTTTCTATGTCTCACACTATTAAATATGTCCACATTTGCCAGTTTCTCAAGAAGTCACTTTTAGTTTTTAAGTAAAAGAAGATGAACCTTAAAACGTTAAAAATGTTGACAGGTTCACTTTTGTTACTTTCCCTTAATTTATATATTTGTTTTATTCACTACTGTTTTCAATAGTTCATCAAAAGATAATAGTTGTTTCCCTTGACTTTGATTTAAACACTTCATAACAACACTAATGTAAATGTTTTTAAGTTAAGAAATGAATAATCATGAAATGCTTTAGTTTATAAAAAAAATTAATCCCAGTCAAGATCTACAAGATCAAGGAAGATTTATGAGATTTCAACAATTCACATAGCTTGGATAAATTTAGAGGAACAAGTAGGTTAGTTAAGAGCTTCAGAAATAGATTACATATGGATAATTAGAAATCTCAGCCTTATTTGTCATGTACAAGACAAAATTCCGAAATAAGAGACAGAATCACCAAAAATATTTGAGGATGGAAGAAAATTAAGACTCCATAGCTATAATTAATAGAAAACATGAATTAGTTGGAGGTAAAATTTCAAAGACTATGACTATTAAAAGATAATATATTTATACTCAGGGATTATGAGTTTCAGAGATATGGAGAATTCAATAATACAGTGAAATTACAATTTCCCAGAAATGGTATGGATGGGATTGGATTAGAAACTTTACTGTTACATTGTGCCAACCATTAACTGTGAGGACAAATATAGATTAAAAGAGGCCTAATTATCATTTTTTAATTAAATTTATTGGAGTGACATTGATTAATACTAGGGAAGATATTCCTTTCCATTTCCTTAGAGCATTTACATAAGAAAACTTAAAAATTGTAAGTAATTTTCCTGTCTTTGAAATGTACATAATTATTTGAAAACAAAATAGGCCTTTTATGAGCTTTGTGAACCACAAATATCTTTCTCAAGATCCTAAGAGCTATCCCTTTGAAATGTAAACATCAAGGTAGATTACATCCTTTGCAATGGGCACCTTTCTCCAAGTTGCAAAATCACCTGTTCTCATCCTATATAATAAAATGCTAATATGCAAATTGTCCTCTCAACCCGGAGTCCGGCCCTCCAACCAACTGCAGCCCCTCCCCCAGCCACCATGGCCCAATCTGATTGGCCCTGATCAGGGAAGGCTGGCCAGACCCCATCCGTGCATGAATTTGTTCACTGGGCCTCTAGTAAGGACATAAGCAGCCCCTGCCACCCCACTTGTATAGGGTCAATAAGTTAACACAGATGGTCACTCCAATTACCACATGAAGTGTGTATGAGCTACATGTAACTGTCAGGTCCTCTTCCTTGAAAACTATTCTTCATAATGAGACAATCTATGTAATAGGCTGTATTTGCTTTGCTAAAATTTCTTCCTTGTGAAAGACTGTCAAGAGAATGAGAAGACCCATCCATGTTATCACAAATGGCAATATTTCAACTTTTCTTATGGATGGATCTTGAGAATATCATGCTAAGTGAAGTAAGTCAAGAACTATATGATTTCACTCATATGTGGTACATAAAACTGAAAGCAACAAATGAACAAAGAAAAAAGTAAAAATAAAAAACCATAAATGAATACAATAGTATGGTGGTTACCAGAGGAAAAGGGGCTGGAGAGGAAGTAGAAGGTAAAGGAGGTCAAATATATGGTGACAGAAAAGATCTGACTTTGGGTGGTGGGACACACAATGCATATACACAAGATGTATTATAGAATTGTACACTGAAACCTATATAGTTGTATTAACCAATGTAACCCAATAAGGTTTAAAAGAGATAATGAGAAGATAAACCACAGACTGGGAGAAAATATGTGCAAAAGACAAGACTGACAAAGGACTATTATCCCAAATATACAAAAAACAGTGTTAAAACTCAGTAATAAAAAAATAAACATTTTAAAAATTGACCTAAAACCTTAACAGACATCTCACAAAAGAAAATATACAGATGGCAAATAAACATATAAAATGATTTTCTGCATCATTTGTCATCAGGAAAAATGCAAATTAAAACAAATGAGATATCGTGACACACCTAGACAAAATCTGGAACATTGACAACATCAAAGGATGGCAACATGTATAGCGACAGGAATTCTCACTCATTGCTGGTGGGTATGCAACAGGGTACAGTCACTTTAAAGGACAATTTCGAAACTTCTTAACAAAACAAAACATACTCTTACCACAGAATCCAGCTTTTACACTCATTAATATTTACCCAAAGGAGTTTAAAACATATCCACACAAAAATCTGTACAGTGATGTTTCTAGCAGCTTTATTCACAAATGCCAAAGTTTGGAAGCAACCAAGATGCCCTTCAGTAGATGAAAAGATAAATAAAATATGTTTTTTCCAGAAATTTAAATTATTCTAGCTAAAAGGAAACTATGAAGCCATGAGGAGACAGGCAGAAACCTTAAATACATATCACCAAGTGAAAGAAGCGAATCTGAAAAAGCTGAATATTATAATGATGCAGTTGTAATAACCTGGTTATTATTTAACAGGAAAAGAGGAAAGGGAAGACTAGATATAGGCATGACATTTAAACAGCTTTGCCAAGAAGCTGCATTGAACATTCTCCAAGTCTGTTCCCCACTGATAATGGGTGAAGAGATTAGTCAAAGGCAGTTTAGAAGCATGCCCAGGAAGTCCTGAGAGATGGGGGAAGGTGCCTACATATCAGTCATACCTGGGAACAAATTAGTGGCCAGGATGGTTGTGGCAATTGCAGACTTGCAAAAGCTGATTATTTACACTTCTAAACAAAGGAAGGTCTCTCTCTCTCTCTCTCTCTCTCTCTCTCACACACACACACACACACACACACACACTCACATTCACACACACTGAGCCCTCTTTGAACTTCAAGGTGCAGGGCCATGTTGCACGCCACGTAATGCAGTGGTTCTCAACCTTGGCTGCACATTAGAATCACCTGGGAATCTTTTTAAAATCCTGATTTTCTGGGCCTCATCCTCCGGAAATTCTGTTTCTTTGTTATGGGGTGAGGCCACAACATTAGTAACAAAGAAACAGAATTTCCAGAGGATGAGGCACTAAAAATATATGGTATGTATTATAGCTATTGTTTCATTAAAAATGCTGATACATACTAGTAATAGATAAGTAAAAACATTCCACGGGTCATATTTTCCTAGAAAGAAAATATCTATCAGAAAATTATTGATTTTAAGTAAAGAATAATACAATTTAATTCTGCACTATCTTAACTCCTTGATTTCACTCCTAGAAAAATGGTTCCCTCTGGTGCACAGATCTCACAAGGTTTTCACTGGTATAGAGCTGTATTTCCAAACTGCAGCCAGGTGAACCGGGATTTGGAGTTGACCTTTAACACCAGAGTAGTATACGTCTCAACAAGTTTCTTCCACTGACAGATGACAATTTTGTAATGCTGTTTTCACCCCACATATTTTTAAAGTTTCATTTCATTTAAAATATTGAAAAAATCAATAAAATTAATAAGCCAGTTAGTTAATATATTAGTAACATTAAACAAAGCAGCTGAATAAGCTTGGCAATCTGGACCTACATACATGTGAATCTTATTAGACAAATTTCTTTAGGAAAAGTCTGTACTACATTTTTATCTTCTCTGGGTTACATTGCACTGTATTCTGAATAGGACTTCACCTACTATAATTTTCTGAATCTAGCCTGTTTGATTGCTTTACAGGTTGTAAATCATAAAGCTCCTAACATGCTTCCAAAGGAATCCAGAGTCAGATTTTTGCCATTTCAGTCCGTTCATAATGCAAGCCTATAGGAAATATTTTTATATGTTTCTAGATGTTCTTTAGGTACGTACATATCACTTGTTAGTCTTCTGATTTCTCTTTCCTCATTCCTCATCCTGTCAGAAGTCACCTCAGAACTCATCTTTCTTCATTTTTCTTTATGTTGTTATAGAATTGATATACAATCATCTTAATAATACGTACTCTTCCAAAAACTTTTCCCCACCTGTCTAGATGAACCTACCTCACATAAATCTAAACATCTGTATATTGTCATATGTATTAGAACAGTAAGCACTAAAGCAAAAGTTATACCATACTCAGAAGCCTACTTATACAACTGGCCCTCAAGAATATTTTAAATCTTTTATTAATTTGTATTATTTAAAAATAGTACTTCACACATTTTATATTGTCCTCACTTTTTTATCACTTATGTCCTTAATCTTTCCCACCCCTGGATATATTTTAAGCAGATAACATTAAAAAACAATCAAATGAATAAACAAAAGACACTGTCAGATAGAAACCCCAGGTATTCTAAGTGGCAAACCTACAAAAATACAGTACCATTCAGTTTTAATAAAGGGACTATGATCCTATTCAAGGACAAAATAACCTCCTGTCCTTACTTTTCCTCCCTCTCAGGAACTGTCAATTTCCAAAGCCACTGTCTCTCAATTTGAGACCTCATGTGAAATTTATCTTTTTCATATTTAAGTCTTTAAATTTATAAAAAAATGAAACAATAAAATACAAAACAAAGTCACATGTCCCTTTAACTACAGCCTTTCTGTCCTTTTCAAAAACTACTTCAGAGAGTTTGCATTCCTAGTCCTTATTTCTTCATCTCCCACTTAGTACTCAAACACTTTGGGTTGATATCCTCATCCATCCTCCACACATATAGCTTGGGGTGATCATAATGACATACATATTTCTAAGGATCTTAGCATGAGGAGCATTTCCAGGATTATCAGGCTAAGCCCTAAATGCCATCACAAGTGTGCTAAACAGAGAGAACAAAGTAGAGGTGAAGATACAAGGAAGACAAGTGATATGGCCACAAGCCAAAAATTCCTGCCAAAAATTCCTGGCATCCGCTAGAAGACACAACAAAGAGATCCTCTCCTGAAGCCTCCAGATCTCCTGATAGCCTAATTTCATACCTGTAATTAAGCCACTGAGTTTTTGGCAAATTGTTACAGCAGCCATATAAAACTGACACAGCTACAGAGCCCACATTTTTGTGATTAATAAGTATATTTTAAATAACATAATTAAAGCATGCATGAATATGGGCTTCTAAAATTAGTATCACTATATCCAAATCCAATTTGGAAATAATTCTCACTGAATTACATTTTAATTCAGACATTTTGCAAATCATTATTAAGTAACTATCATGTGGTAGTTCTTGGTCCTAGAGTGGATTATGCTATAAAATTTAGTGTAAACTCGTTTTCCTAGGATTATTAGTCAATTTGTGGCCCAGTGCACAAATTTGTGCACATTGAAAGGAAATTAATTAGAAGAAATATTTTAATGTTGCTATTCGACCTTTCTCTATAATAGAAGTGTCAACCAAATTCATGATGGACAATGACACATGCGTGCGATTGGTGCCAGTGAGAGCTTTATATGTATCACGCATATGCAAGTCAACTTAGCCTTTTATACAGATAGAATAATCTTGCTTAATTAGACCTGCTTTCTGATTTAGCTAAACTTTTCCAGCCCAGTGAAGCACCCCAACTTCTCTTTCAGGTAATTGTCAGCAACACAGCAGTAAATAACAACATTAAGCAGATTATTATTGTAGATCAAGCAGGGAGAACAAAGAGTAAAATATTTAACTGCAGCAGTGTTTGCCTATATTCTGTGCAGTGAGAAAACCGGAAGTCATTTTCAAGGTCCACCATTTCATACTTCTTTTCAGTGGGGTCAAGTTTCTAAGCTTTCTAAATCTCCATTTTCTGGCTAAAGAAAAGAAAATAGAATTCCACTGAGTCTTCCGTCTACCTACTCCAGGACTTCTGTGTGCATCAAATGAGATGAGGCATGGGAAAACACTTTACAGACATTTGGTTATAGTGTAAAATGTTTCCACCTGGCTATAAAGCAAGTTGTGTTCCTGGGCTGAAGAAACTCCAAGGAGGCTAGTTGCTAGGGAGAGGAAGCCAGGCATATTAGCCTTTTATATATATAGATATTTCAGAAGAAGCCTGTTTGGTTTTCATTTTTTTCATATTAAGCTTTTCTGTAGTTGTGGTAGGCAGTTAGAGAGATGTGAACTGAGCAAGGATGAAGGGCCAGGTACAGAAGATTACCAGGGTGGAAAGCCCTGGGTGCCTAGCAAAGGGCAAAACTAGGAAAACAAAGATCTCCCCCCTCCCCCATGGATAACCTTTTCTCTCTGACCATATCAATGGTAATGCGGTTTAGACCCCCTGACCTTTTACATTCCTGGTCATGTGATTCTGATCCTCCTTTGATCTTTCCTCCAGTCATGTGGTACACCCCCTTGCAGGAGGAACAAGGGGCCAAAGAGTGGCCTCATGAAACTCCCATGGGATAACATCTAGGCCTCAGTTGTGTTTCAGCTCAAAGGCCTAGATAAGGATAAAAAACAGAAGTGCTGCCCTGGCTGACATCAGGACCAGCTGCATTGACTAATGACCCCCTGCCCTGACATCAACCAATCAGTGGAGACCAGAACCCTGAAAGGACACACCTGGAAAGTTGATGAATATTCTATTGAGATCCTCCCCTGGGACCTCCCCTAAAATACCCACCATTAAAGGCCCTTGGAAGAGAGAACCCAGCTCCCTCTGCCTATTGTGAGCAGGCTAACACCTTTCCCATTCCCCTTTTCTGCCCCCCCCCCCCCGCCCAGGTGTGTTACTTTTATCTTTGTCTCTCCTAAACTCCAAGGACCTTTCTTTTGCCTCTATAACTTATTTCATGAGCCCATTCCTTACATAGCTCACTTTTTATTCCTCTGTGACTTTCTAAATAAATTTTCTCTTATAGTTTGAGTCTTGGATCTGAATTATTTCTGAGCCAGAACTCAAGTACCAAGGTTTCTGAACCTTGCAAGGTCCAGTCTAATTCCACAGGTGCCATTTTCTCTCCACCAACATAGTTTTATTTTTTTATCCCTTGAAAATTTAGTGTTTAAAATGTTATTATGCTAAAATTACACTGTTCATTTTAGAACTCAAAATAAGTACAATAATGTAGTTCTAAAGATAACAGGTATAACTCCCCATTATTCTTTTATAATATTTTAAATCAAATTACTCTTAAAATTATGTTATTTATATAACTTCAGGTACATGTGATACATCCAACATACAAGTTTTAGCAGTATTTTTTATACTAGCAGATTGTGATTTTGGCATTTACACATTTTTTCTAGATAGGCATTATCTAGGTGTCAAATTATTGCAGAAGATATCTCTGCTTTACCTGATTTGTTCTTATTATCATATTTTCTCACTTGTAAAAACTAAAATCTTTTTCATTAAGAACTTTGTAGCTGACCGTATTCCTGAAAAAAAAAAAATCCTGTTCTAGCCTTTAGTGCTAAATATTCATAGTAGCCATGGATCTTTTGGTTGATGTGTTATTACCCATTACACTTCTGCCACTTTCAATCTCTCAAAATTATGGGTACCATAGACCAAAAAAGATGTTAATTTAAAAGTCTTTAGCCATTTGTTCAGTTTATAAAGTAAAATTATATTCAGTATAAAAGGGAGCCTATAATAATTTCTAAAAGACTGTAAAATAATATTTTAAGGACAAAAAAAATGGGACTGAGCAAAGATTCGCAATACTGAAAGCAATAAAGCCTTCCTGGAAGGACTGCAGAAATGGGTACCAGTATCCAGGACTTGAAAGATGCAGAGGTGGTGATTTCCACATACGTACCTTGATTGA
>NW_005871065.1:1860539-1961061 GCF_000147115.1 Myotis lucifugus
GACTGTAGATCAGTGGTTCTCAACCTTGGCTGCACATTAGAATCACCTGGGAATTGTTTTAAAATCCTGATTTCTGGGCCTCATCCTCCAGAAATTGTTTCTTTGTTACTAATGTTGTGGCCTCACCCCATAACAAAGAAACAGAATTTCCGGAGGATGAGGCCCAGAAATCAGGATTTTAAAATGATTCCCAGGTGATTCTAATGTGCAGCCAAGGCTGAGAACCACTGCTGTAGATTATTATAAATTTAATTAGGTGGTGTCTCTAAATTGCTGATGTAGGTGTGGCTTCCTTCCTTAATCCCCTAGTAGCAAGCTTTTTGCTCTGCACCTGTTAGTAAAGGCCAACAGAGCAGTTTGCTTCCTGGTGAAAAGAGCAAAATATCTCAGAGGTATGTCAACTCTCCAGACCTAAATCATAACTGAGTCAGCACCGTGATCCTCTTTCCCTTCCACAAGACATCGCACTGGTCCATTACGTTGGTATTATGCTGATTTAACCTCATGTTCAGGAAATAGCTAGTCTAGACATATTGACACATCATTTGCCAGCCGGAAGGTGGGTTAAAATGTAGTACAAACACTCAGGGAACTTTCACTTCTGAGAAGTGTATAGGGGCCCAGTGGTGTGGGCCTGCCAGGCTCTTCCTTCCAAGGCAGCGGTTCTCAACCTGTGGGTCGCGACCCTTTGGGGATCGAACGACCCTTTCACAGGGGTCGCCTAAGACCATCGGAAAACACATATATAATTACATATTGTTTTTGTGATTAATCACTATGCTTTAATTATGTTCAATTTGTAACAATGAAAACACATCCTGCATATCAGATATTTACATTACGATTCATAACAGTAGCAAAATTACAGTTATGAAGTAGCAACGAAAATAATTTCATGGTTGGGGGTCACCACGACATGAGGAACTGTATTAAAGGGTCGCGGCACTAGGAAGGTTGAGAACCACTGTTCTAAGGTGATAGAAACATTGCTGTACCTGACCCCTCCTCCCAGGAAAAATAGAGGCACCCGGTTTAGCGGGCCTCTTAGAATTCTGGAGGCAACCTAGTCCGCATCCAGGTGTGCCACTCTGGCCCACGTACCGCTACTTCTGAGTGGTGCCCAGAACTAAAGGAAGCTCTGCAAGGGGTGTAGGGTGCCATGTCAGCAGATGTTTCCTTAAATGCTTGGGGCAAAAAAAGGAGGAAAAAGAAAACACATACCTTCCCGTCTTTCCTGAGTGGCTCCCGGGTGGACTACTTAGTCAGGTTGCCGAGGCCTCCTCCTCCCCGTCAGAGCTCCTGTCCCGCTCATGGAACCTGAAGAGCAGCCCCCGGGGGGAAGCTTCCAGTGGCCACAGTCTGGTCTCCTCTGCGCATGCACGCTGCTCTGGGCCCGCAGCGTGTGACTTTTCAGTCTCGCGTTATTTGTGTCTCAATTAACGCGGGAGCTTTTCGATTCCCTACTTCCCTCGAAGATTCTCTTTCCTCAGCTTTTCCTTCCAGAATTCCTCACACTTACTTTTTTAGCGTATCAGTCAACGGGAATCAGCTGTCCCAGGTGGCAGAGAGGTTTTTTTGGTTTTTTTCATGTGTTTTTCGTGTTTCCGAGGAATGCCCTCTGCATAGCGCCTTTTCCTTCCCGAGAGGGTCCAGTCTGGTTGGAACAAAGCGAAGTACCTGCTGAATTCCTCAGGTTCCTCGGGAGCCGCCATTCAGGTGAAGGCGGACAGATTGGCGGGCAGGTTTGCGCTGCGCCCCGAGCCGGGTTGCATGCTGGGAACCCGGCTGCCAAGATGGCCGGCGAGTCAGGTGTGAGGGGGGCCGACGAGTCAAATCACTGCAAAACCTTCCTGTCATTCCTAAGGTGGCTTTTCCTTGATTTAGCAAGAATTGGTTCCTGTAAAGCTCCCACTGTTTTTCAGACTTCCCACAAGTTGATTTGGACACCTTTTGCTCATTTTTCCATTGATTTTTTTTTCTTTGATTGTTTTGAGAGATGAGATCTTGAAGTTATACTACTTTTGAAATCTGGAAGTGTAAGTTTTCTCTTTAAGACTTTTAAAAAAATGACGTCTTTTGCCTTTACATATATATTTTAGAAATACCTTGTAACTTTTTAGAACACTAACCATTTTGATAGAAACTGCGTAAAATCTACAGATCAGGAATTGTCATGTAAGTGAGCTTCTGAATACATGGACATACAGTCGTGTCTTCATTAATTAGATCAGTGATTCCCAAAGTGGGCACTACCGCCCCCCGGTGGGCGCTGCAGCGATCCAGGGGGGCGATGAGTAACTGCTATTAAAATTTAAAAAAAATTAATTTCCATGGGCTGAGTAATATTTTTTCTGGAAAGGAAACGGTAGGCCAAATAAGTTTGGGAACCACTGAATTAGATCTTTACTTCCCCCTCACGAAAATCTTGCAGTTTGGTGTGTAGTTTTATGCACTTCTTCTGACCAATATGTTTATAAGTGTTTTATTCTTTTTGACTATGTGAATATGCTTTCTTTATTTAAAAATGTATCTTTATGGTTGAAAGTATTACAGATATATGATTTCTTTATTTTTGGATCATTTCTTATTAGCACATAGGGGTCCATTTGATTTCTATATATTGATCTTCTTTCTGAGTTCTTGCTGAGCTCATTATTATTCACTAGAGGCCTGAACATGGATATTAAAATTTTAGTCTATGAAATCTACAATGTAAGTGTCACTTTATTAAGAATATCAGTAATTATTCCTTGATTTTAAGTTTTATAATAAATTACTTGAATTATTGGTTACTTATTTAGTAAGTCTGAATAATAGACCACCTACTGAAAGCATGTATTTTTCACCAGACCTGTTTTCATATCTTCTTGCATTTAGATCCCCTATATTAAATTTTCTTTAGAGATTAGTATATTGGACTTGGCTTACATGGTGTCAACTATGCAAATAAAAATCATTATAAAGAAATAAGATGTAATTTTAGGTGAGGTTACCTCTGGGTGGATACAAACAGTATATATCATATAACTCAATGGGAATATGCTAAATAGTTAATAGTTAAATTATGATTCATTTTTATTACATTTTCACACAATTATTTCTAATTGTAGCATTTAAAACAATTTTAAATAAATTAAATAATTTACCTTTATTTCAATGCCTTGGGGTATTTCTTGCCCCAAGGTAAGAGAGTTCCCTGATTTTACCCATTTTTTTAAGCTGCCCTTCTCCTTTTTACACATCTAAATTGCTTAGATATATTTAATGTTAGGAGCACATTTAAAAAAATGGGTAAATATGAAATGATCAGAAGAGAAATATAATGCATGATGGTGGCATGTAGTAGCATTTTGGGAGGTATATAAACCAGGGAAGCTTATCTGCCATTTGCATTGCAATGTTAAGGAATTTCCCCGTAGATCTTGATTAACTTTTGCTATCTAAACACACCTATATTGCTTAATTAGTTTATGAGACAACAAGGAAAATTATATTTCATGTTTGAGTTAGTGTTGGACAGGGAAACAAAACAATGAGAGAGAGAGAATTTAATAGCAATAGAATTGAAGCTTGAGGAAAACATGAAGTCATAAGCCATGGGTATTTGTTAGCATATTGCAAAATATATTGACCTTCCACAAGACTAAGGAGGTATTTAAGTTATCCATAATTTTAGTGATTCAGTAAATCATCTGGATTACACTTGGTTTCTTCACATAGAAAGTTGTTTGAACTGTGGTGTAAGAGTCCGTACTAGACACAGCCTCTCCCTCCCCAGTCATATTGTGATTGTGATTTATTCCTCCCATTTTCAAAGTTTGGCATATTTTGAGTCTCTCAGAATTATTCACCATCTGACTGTCTCCTTTGAGTGCAAAAGTCACCATTTTCTCTGTTGTTGCTCACAAGGCAATTTGCTGGTGTGATATTCCAGGGTTTACTTTTCAATTGCACTGTTGCACATTGGAATTCAGAAAATATGTCTGTGAAGCTCAATTTATTTATTCAACCAAATGCAGTTATTTGGAAAGTATATTCTAAATATACTGTTCTAAAATGAATCTACCCTAATCTAAAAAGATTTAATATATCTAGTGATCAGTTCCATGCAAAGGATATTAATATCACATAGACTAACACTAACAGATCGCAAGGATTCTAATGAGTGAGTTTCTATGTCTTCTAGGTCCTATACAAATATGCAGTCATGATAAATGAGAACTGAAAAAAATATGAACGCTCTTCACAAGGTAATTACCCAATTGGAAATTATATTAAATTAAATATTTTGCTAAATTTCTAAACTAAATGCATACATTTTTACCTTAAAGATGGCAACATACATGGAATATTTTCTGAGTAAAAAATTATTGTACAGGTATTTTCATTACAGTTGAGGAGATGTTGAAAGTCAATATTCAATTCAATTCAACAAGTTTCAGAAGTTATTACAGTAACCTAGAGTTGGCATTTATCATGTATAATTTTCATATGAGATTGCAAAAAACAAAAACAAAAAAAAAACACATTCTAATTCTGGGCATCAACTAAGATTCTGAGAACTCATAATTTACATTTTATTGAAACCTGCACCTCAGTAATAATATGTGATATGGCCATATTATCTGAGTAACATTTGTATGTGAGATATCAACCTGGCTAAAAATATATTAAAAGGAATATAGAACTTCTTTCCCCTAAAAGGCATAGAAAAATGCTCTTTCAACAGTCTATTCTTTTTCAAAACTTCCATAAAACAATGCAAATGTAACCCTCCAAAGAGAAACAAAATTCTGTTTCATTATCAGTAAGTAAACTGAAAGAACTGAACATTAAATTTTGCTGCTAGAAATATTTCTCTAAGTTGAGCAGTTAATCAAATCATGATTTGTTTAGAAAGCATAGCTGTAATTGTTATCTACATGAGCCCTATTGTGTCATTTGCACAATGTTAAAAGTTTAGTAGTACTGGACATATTCAATGTCTAAAATTTGTGTAATTGTCAGGGGAGGGGCCACCATATAAACACCATATTAAGGTGTTTATAATTGTGGGACACTAAATTTTCTAGAAATGTCAACTCAACTGTTTATATCATTGGTAATATTGAGTGCTCTTGCTGTTTTCCAGTTTGGGGGATTTCATATTTTCAAGGCTTACTTATTATATAACTGATCCACCCCACACTCTTCTCCTACAACAGGGATAGAATACATTACAAATCATGTTATAAACTCTAGTGTTGTCACAAATTTCTAAGTGTTATTTAACTTTTTCAATTAGATTAATAAAAGCAATCTCTGAAAATGGTGCAAACTAACAAAAAGTATTGTAGTTTATGCATTTTTCTCACTTTATTTCTAATAACCATTTCATTGGGAGCAAGGGGGGATGAGTAAACCAGCATCTGTTTTATTCTTCAAACTGGAAATAAAAACAGGAAAGCAGAATATAAGCCTGCTTTCAAAAATTAAGCAATTTTACACTTCAAAATATTTTGGTTTCAAAGATAAAGAACCACACAACCCACATACACACCTTTATATATGTTAGCTAGTTTCCAAATGTAGTGTGAAACCTATTCACCATACCCTGCATGTGCATTAAGTACCTACTATCAAGAGTGGAATACTCTGCCTTTTAAATCTGAGATAGCGTTGTGACTGCTTTGTCAATAGAATGTGGACAAAGTGGGGTTTGAGGACTTTTAAGCCCTGGCATTAAGAAAACCTAGCACCCTATAGTTTCCTCCACAGAGCCCTAATCTGCCATGTAAAAAGACCAAGTTATCCTGCTGGAGAGAGAGCCACTTGAGATCTTGGAAGTTCAGACGCAACATATAGAGAGAGGTCACATACAGAAGTACAAAGGCACCAGATATTGAGATCCATAGATAAGTGTGACCACCAAATGACTGTATGCACTTAAGAGATTTCAAGCTAGATTTATAAAGCAACCCCCAGCTCAGTTCTGGCCAGCACACAGAATCATGAGATATAACAAAATGGCTGCTGTGCAAGCTGTCAAATTTTAGAGTTACTTGTTATTGACTATATTGACTTTATAGAAGTGGTGTGTTGCTGTTGCAAAAAAAAAAAAAACTTAAAACCAATGTCATTCATTTGGGGACAATGTGATTGGTAGAAGCTGGAAGCACCTTGAGAATACTGTTAGGCTTCAAGGAAAGGGAGGAAATTATTATTTGAGCTGGAGAGAAAGGGACTTAAGTTATATAAAATCAAATAATTAACAAAACAGTCAACCAAGCTATCATGAAAGATTGAAAGGGAACCTAAAAGACTTGTTGACCTGACTAATGAGATTTCTAGGCAGAACATAGAGAGTGTGAACTGTTTTTCTGTGTTTGTTTGATTTAAAAAATATGTCAATGATAATGTATAGGAGAAGCCCAATGAACTGAAAATAGAACTGCTCAAATTGGCAGGGTAATTTAGAGGAAACATAAAAAAGCGAGATTGTTCTGGCTTCAAAAACAAAACTTTGTCTTGTTCTCTATTTTTCTAGAAGGCAAAAAGGAAATAAAATAGGAAATAGCCTCAGAGTAAAGGTCAAATCTAGGCCACTACCAGTAAAACCCAACCTTGGGGTAAATTTTAAATCAAAGATTAATGTAAACTCCATTTTTGAACCTTAGAAAAATCTAATGCCTTATTTCTAGACATTTTTGCCTACAATAAAAGGCTCTAGGTAAAAAATAGGATTTCTAAGTATGTAAGGGACATGCTACCTTAGCAGCCTTAAGGGAGGTCCAGGGTACAGAAGCTTCCACTTTTGAAAGAAATGAGTAGGATTTTTCTTTTTTGTCTAGAGGATTTTATTATAATTTGATACATAAAAACCTATAAGTTTTATTCAAGGAATTCTATTACATCGGACTGAAAGGAACAGATACAATTCATAATGAAAAGAGTATCCCTGGGCTCTTGCAGTCTACTATAAGCAGGATGCAGGTTAAAAAGCTGTTGAGCTGCAAACATGAAGAATTTCTTATACAAAAGTGAGGTTAACTCAGAGGGCAAATTAAAATCTGGGAGGGTGGAACTGACATCTGTTGGGAGCCCCTTCAATGGAACAGGAAGCTCTAATCAAGGAACAAGATATACTAGTATATCCCCAGTTGGATATTAAAATTACTATGAGCTACTTATTCCTCTCTTCCTATCATTCCCTCCCCCGCCCCCCCATTTGCATGAGAGCCAACTACAGATTCTCTGTCACTGCTCACTACTGGGATATTGGCTAAAAGGAATACAGAAAACTTGTCTATTTTAAAGGACTTTAACTCAAGAGGGACACTATTCAAGGAAGTGAACCTGGGAAATCACACCAAGGAGCCTCATCTATGGGGGTCCTATTTAGATTAGGAAATTCTAGAAATCAAGCTGATACTTTAAGCAGCGGTTCTCAACCTGTGGGTCGTGACCCCTTTGGGGGCCAAATGACCCTTTCTCAGGGTCGCCTAAGACCATCGGAAAACACATATATAATTACATATTGTTTTTGTGATTAATCACTATGCTCTAATTAATGTTCAGTTTGTAACAATGAAATTGGGGGTCACCACAACATGAGGAACTGTATTAAAGGGTCGCGGCATTAGGAAGGTTGAGAACCACTGCTTTAAAGGATGATTCTTTTGGTGACCTAGTAAGGAAATAGGTATTTTTGGCAACTGGAAGGAAATTTTTATGTCCAGAAGGTGATGGTCTTAAAACGTCTGCCCTTGCAATATGCAAATGATACTTCCTCCATCAAGAGACAGAGAGTATGTCTTTCCTTTGAATCTAGGCTAGAATTTTGACAAATTTGATTAAAAGAATGCAGAGAAAGTGGCATTCCGGAAGTTCTGAGTCCAGGAATTAATAAGAGCCATTAAGGTAGCTTCCTCTCCACATGGTACATTGAGAGGTCCAGGTGGAAAGGTCCTGGCTGATGAGGTACCAACTGCAGAGAAAAGCCATATGGAAAGAACAAGATTACAAACAACCAGCTTCAGCTGTAAGAATAGCTGTCATCTGACTGCAACCACATGAGAGACCTTGAAGCAAAAAGCAATAAAGAAATCAACCAGCTGAGTCCCATTCAAATTGTCATATATAATAAAACAGTGGTTGTTTTAAGGCAGATGTTGACAACAAATTTAGGCACTGTATAGTAAATATTTTAGGATTTATGATTCAGGGTCCCTGTTCTTACAACCTTTTAATGGTGTGAAAAACATTTTTATATGACACTACCAGATCATCTAAAACAGGCCACAGGCTATGGGCAGTATTTTGTCTGCACCCATTTTAAGCCATTAAGTCTTAGGCTGCTTTGGTATGGAGCAGCACATAACCAAAACAATTTATAATCATATTTAAATAGGAAGATGGAAATTTAACAGTATATTTAAGAGTGTACACACATATTAGAAAAAATGATTTAATGCCATTACATTTTTAAAACAAAATAAACTAATATTCCTTGACCTTATATCTAAAATAATAATACACAATATAAAAGTGTGTTAAAAAGTAAATAACCACTAATTTACTAATTCTGGGATTTAAAAGGTAGTGTTACAAATCTTAGTTTAAATATTTTCTATTTCATCAAATAGATTGTTTGAACTTGCCACCCATAAATTATAAAACAATTAGTTAACAAATGCATGTGCTTTATTTTGCCTTGCTGAAATTCATCATGTTAGCTCAAAACTTTCAAACCACATAAATACCAAAGTTTGTGGGGGGAAAAATTCTTTGAATCCTCATTTGTCTTGCTATTAAACTAATTACTGCATACCCACTATGAGTCATGGCAATTGCTTAGTAGTTAAATGGGAGAAAATAATGAAATGTTTACAACACATACATGATGGAGAAAGTGATCTTCTCTAAGGAAAAAAAAAAGATGGAGGGTAAAAGAATAAAATGGGAAACAGTTTTGAATGTGTCTATATCCATATACTAAAAAAAATTGTCAATTGTTTGAAAATAAGGTGATACATAATTGTCAAGTGAATATTATAACAGGGTTTAGAAAGGCTTATTGATGGCTAAACTTTTAAAAAATGAGTAGTTACTGATTTTCCATTTGTGTTATTTTGGCACAGATACAAATATTTAGAAATTGAAATCCGTAATTTGTTGTACATTAGGTATTGTAACTTTTGGTTGCATGGCAAAACATTGAAGATAGATAAGGATATTGATGTAGACTAGATACATCTCATTCATCTATATATATAAAGGCCTAGCGACCAGATGACAGGATGGTGACAACCGGCCAGTAGCTATGATGCACACTGACCACCAGGGGGCAGACACTCAATGCAGGAGCTGCCCCCTGGTGGTCAGTGTGCTCCCACAAAGGGACTACCGCTCAGCTAACAGATGTGCAAGAGACGCCCAGCTCACAGCAGGGGAGCTGCAGAGGTACAAGCCTCTCCCGTGGACACTCCCCCTGTGGGCCTGAGCAGGGGCTGGGAGGAGCGGCGTGGAGCCCAGCCCGGGCTCAAGCTCTTCCCTGGCCACCTGCTGCTTCCCACACTATTTCATGCTGTGCGGGATCAATGGGGACAGCAGGCTGGAGCTCCATGAGCTGGCGGGTAAGGCAGGGCTGCAGTAGCGCAGAGGTCCACTGATCCCTGCAGGCTAAGCCAAGGGACTCCACCAATACATGAATCCATAAACTGAGCCTCTAGTGCAGCGGTTCTCAACCTGTGGGTCGCGACCCCTTTGGGAATCGAAGGACCCTTTCACAGGGGTTGCCTAAGACCATCAGAAAACACATATATAATTACATATTGTTTTGTGATTAATCACTATGCTTTAATTATGTTCAATTTGTAACAGTGAAATTGGGGGTCACCACAACATGAGGAACTGTATTAAAGGGTCTCGGCATTAGGAAGGTTGAGAACCACTGCTCTAGTGTGTGTGTGTGTGTGTGTGTGTGTGTGTGTGTGTGTAAAGTTTGGTAACTTCTAAGAGGGAATGTAAAAGTTAAGGTATTTCTACCATAGTAAAGTTTTATACTGATGTATTTTATTCAGTGGACAGCTAAACAAAAACTCAATTTATAGGTCTTCATTCAGAGTTTTTGCTTGAATGTCTGTTTCTTAAGTATTCAGTGACAAGTCCATTTCATTCTCTTGTAAATAAACAAGTGTATAATACACAAACTATTTTGTTCCACGTTGTTGCTTATTAACTTGCATTATGTCTCAAGACATCAATTTCACATTGGCCCTCTCCTGATAAACATGTCAAATTATAGATAATTCTTTTCTTACATTCCCTTACACATACAGAAGTAAAAAGTGCTTTGATATATATATATATATCAAAGACTATATATATATATATATATGTATATATATATATAGTCTTTCTAAGCAGCACAAAATACTTCAAACTACCTACTCCAGTCACTGTAAAATTTATGCTCACTGTCACATCTTTAAATAGGCAGTTTGAGGGAAATGTCCTTTTCTATTTCTCCCAGGGAAAGAAAAGTACAAAGATATGGGCATTTATTATTCTAACTTATAAAAAGGAAAAAATGTACATATGCATAACAATGTTTGGTCTGCATTTAAAATGCTTGCCAATCACAAAGTTCTTCTATGCTCCACTCTTCTGGCACAATCCATATCTTGGTCAAAGTTTCAGCTTCAGATATTTTTAGTTTATATATTCTAACTAGTGAAATTTCAGGATTATGACCAAGATAGCCAATTAGTTTGTCTCAGTTCTGAGAAAAAAAGTAAGGGTCACTGATTCTATTAACTAACCCTTAGATTCCAGGATAGCCCACAATACCTTTGGCAGACATTAATGTGGTATTCCTTAGATATGCATCCAGTGTTGATAAACATTTTCCCAAGGAAGATCCAACATCACACACCTATCTCTCTTAATGCCAGCCCACATGAAACCAGAGCGTGTTGTGACAATTAAGTTTTATAATTTAAAATTCAGTATTTCTCTGAGTGGAATTCATTTGTCATTCTGCACGGGATGTTTGACTATATTTCCATAGCTCTTTTTTTACTAGTCATTCCTCTCTTTCAAAAACTCTATATTTTCTCTTGTTAAAATTGTTGGATCTTCATATTGGTTGTATAGAAAAAAAGTTTATCACCATTTTTGAATAAAGAAAAAAAGGCCACTAAAAAAACACATTTTCCCACTATGGTGATAGAACAATACAAAAATTTTCAAATATTTTTTAAACTATTGTTAAAGTGATTTTTAAACTATTATTCATTTACTAAGTACAAATGCCTTAAGAAAAATTTGAATCATTTTGTATCTTTTATGTTGTCTAGCAAAACATTTGAACATAAATGGCACTTAATACATATTTCTGAAATAGTTAATCAATGAAATTATGTTTTTATATTTGAACATATGTTATTTACATTATTTTCAACCAATATGACACAAGAGAAAGATTTAAATATATTATATCATAACACATGCCATAACATTTATACAAACACCATACATTTAGGAATAACTTAGATTTCAAACTATAGCAAAATGCTTAATAAGTCGTACCTTCTCTGTTAAAGAAGTGTGGACATGTTTTTGCCTCATTTTTAACCTTAGGAAACAGGCTCAAAATGTGGAAAATTATAATATAGAGAGGGTGCCCTACAATGTTGGGTACAAATAGTATGGATTCACTTACAACTGTCTGTTTTCTATGTATTTATATAAGCACTAGAGGCCCGATGCATGAAATTCATGCAAGTGTAGGCCTTCCTTTCCCCAGCTGCTGGCATCGGCTTCCCTCTGGCACCTGGAACCCGGGGTTCCCTCCAGCTGCCGGCAGGCACCTGGGACCCAGGCTTCCCTCGCAGCCCCGGCTTCGTCTGGAAGGATGTCCAGTCTAATTAGCATATTATGCTTTTATTATTATAGATATTTATTTCTCAATAAGTTTGACAAAGACAATCCTTCCTTCCTCTGATGGACAAGATTCTTCTTTCCCATTCTATATAATAAAGGCTAATATGCAAATCAACCAAACAGCGGAACAACCGGTCGCTATGTCGCACACTGACCACCAGGGAGCAGACACTCAACACAGGAGCTGCCCCCTGGTGGTCAGTGTGCTCCCACAGGGGGAGTGCCACTCAGCCAGAAGCCTGGCTGACAGCTGGCTAGTGCAGCAGCGGTGGCGTGGGAGCCTCTCCCGCCTCCGGGGCAGCGCTAGGGATGTCCAACTGACAGCTTAGTTTGCTCTTTGTGGGAAGCAGGCCTAAGCCATCAGTCGGACATCCCCTGAGGGCTCCTGGACTGCAAAAGGGCACAGGCCGGGCTGAGGGGACGCCCCCCTACCCAGTGCACAGATGTCATGCACCAGGCCTCTAATTTATAATAAACTCAAGCAAATAGGTTTTTATTGGCTTATTATACAAGTTAAACATTGCAAACATTTGTTTTTCTACTTAAGTTATTTTGATTGCAATACTTTCTTAATCACATATGATTTAGGAATAAAACAGTATAGTTTTAAGTATAGTCATGGTACCATGTACACAACTTCGTTATAAATCCTGACCTCACCATTTGCTAGCCATATGATTTTACTTATTACATTTTTTTTTTTTAGTTTCTTCATCTGTAAAGTGGTAGTAATACTTGTAGTTAAGTAATAATGTTGTAAGGACTGATTCACTTAATCCTATCTAATAAAAGAGAAACATGGTAATTAGCCATACATCCGCTACCCTTCCCATTGGCTAATCAGGGCGATATGCAAATTAACTGCCAGCCAAGATGGCGGCCGGAAGCCAGGCACTGAAGCGAACAGGGAGGCTTGCTTGCTCCAGTGACTGCGGACTCCAACGTTCCCCGCCTGACTTGCCGGCCTCTGAGCTGCAACTCTAAGCAACTATGTTGCAAATATAGAAGCTAAACAAAACCCCAGAAACCTGCGTTAGTCAGCCAGGCTTTAGCCAGCCAGACCGCAACATTGTATCAAATACAGAAGGTAAACAAAGGCCAGAAACCTGCTTTCAGCAGCCAACGCCTCAGAGCTAAAGCTGGCCCAGAAGAAAAAAAAAAAGAAAAAAAGGAGCAGTTGGGAGCTTCAGTCACCCGCCAGCCTGAAAATGGCCTTCAACCCCTCAGCCAGACTGGCCAGGCACCCCAGTGAGGACCCCCACCCTGATCCAGGACACCCTTCAGGGCAAACCAGCCGGCCCCCACCCGTGCACCAGGCCTCTATTCTATATAGTAAAAGGGTAATATGCCTCCCGTCACCAGGATCAGCATGACGGGGGCAGCGCCCGAACCCCCTGATCGCCCTGCGGCTCTGTGTGTGACACAGGGCAGGGCCACAACCTCCCTATCCGCCCTGCTTTGTTCGTGACAGGGGAAGGCGCCCCAACCCCCTGATCAGCCCTGCTCTGTGTGTGACAGGAGGCAGCACCCCAACCCCCTGTCCATCATTTCATACTTCTTTTCAGTTGGGTCAAGTTTCTAAGCTTTCTAAATCTCCATTTTCTGGCTACTGAAAAGAAAATAGGATCCCACTGAGTCTCCTATCTACCTCCTCCAGGACTTCTGTGAGCATCACATGAGATGAGGCATGGGAAAATGCTTCACAGACATTTGGTTAAATGTAAAATATTTCCATCTGGCTATAAAGCAAATTATGTTTCTGGACTGAAGAAATTGCAAGGAGGTTAGTCGCTAGGGAGAGGAAGCTGGGTGTTGCTACATGACGTCATTACCCAGCACCCACAGTGACCATTTCCAGGCTGGGCTGGGCTGTGGGCCACATTTTGTGCCATGGGGTCTTGGCAGCATCAGCTGCAATTTGATGGGGTGTCGCTCTGGAGTGGTGGCAGGGCCTATGTCCCACTTGGGGGAAGCCAAATATTGCTTTGTGGGTGCCAGGTCCGTAGTGCCTTTTTTCTGTAAATGGCCAGTTAGCATCACAGCAACTCCTGCATTGAGCGTCTGCCCCCTGGTGGTCAGTGCGCATCATAACAACTGGTTGGACAGTCGGACACTTAGCATATTAGCCTTTTATATATACTAGTATGTAGATAGTTTTAGGAGTACCCAATCCCACTAAAATGATAAATCCTGCTCGGGTCTGTCTGTGGAAGACAATCTTCTTTAATATTTTAAGCCCGTCTGTTGAAATGCTTTGAAATTTAAATGTCCCAGGCTTATGGCTTCCTATAATTACAGATTTTCCAATGTAATTTCTCATTGATCTCTTCACATACACACAAACTTCACACTTTATTTAAGACTCATTAAAGTTATAATTTATCCATTACCTTATACCTATTTCACTACCATAATTACTAACTGTTCATAGCATCTCACATTGACATAGTTAATATTTTACCTTACAACCACAAATGCTATTAGTAACCTATAATATTTACTTTAATCAGTAAAATAATATTCACTTAATTTTATCTTCATGTGAAGACATATAAAAAAACTGAATCAGATTTTATTTAATATTATTATCAGTGACCCGTATAGACGAATTAAGTGGACAACTAGTAGTTGCATAGTTAAATATTAAATATTTCCTTTAATAAAATTTTTTCTCTTCAAAAGTATGTATTAGGCCTTCATATTATTATCTTGTTTAATGAATTCTTTAATTTTTTCTGATAACCAAGTTGTTATAGTATTTTCTTGATTGCTTGGAATTAAGTTATTTTTAAAATGAATTAACTCATTGAGCATGTGGAAAACACTGGCAAAGCGTATCTTATTTTGAAAAAAATTATTTTATCGGCTTCAATATTTATGTTTGGATCTCTCAGTGTTCAGTCACAAAATAGAAATCACACAACAGTTGTTTTAACAGAGAACATTTATTATAAAGTTTAGCTCTTGAAGAACTAATAAGATTTTATCAGTTATATGCTGCTATATAACTACTATTTTTTTAGTTGCTTAAGACAATCATGATTTATTTTTTCTCATGATTCTGTGAGTTGACTCAAATCATCTGTGCAGTCTTTGTATTCCAAGTGGTCCAAATGGGATAACTCATGCAGCTTCATACAACTGGGAGCTCAGCTAGAGCTGGAGAATCCTAATGGCTCATCCACTTATCTGGCAATCAGTCAGGGTAGCTGAAATGCCCAGGTCAAGCTAGATTGCTTTCAAAGAAGCATGGTTGGATTTCTCATATGGTGGCATAAAACTCCAAGAGAGCAAATATAAAGTTGCCAGGTGTCATTTCTGTCTGTCCCATGCTATGTTCAAGACAAGTTTCAGTGCCAACTCAGATTCAAGATGAAGGTTAGTAAACTCCACTTAAAGGGAGGAGTTGCAAAAATATACAAGGATGGGTAAATAGTTGACAATTTTCATAGAATACAAGGCATAAAAATGAATATTACATGCATGGAGATAGCAATAGCAAGAGGCAGTTACCCATCTAGGGCTGGTAGAACAAAGAAAACAGGTTGGGATAATTAAAAACTTAAAAGGTTGCTCCTGCCCTGTGTGGCTTAGTTTGTTGAGCATTGATCTGTGCACTGAAAGGTTACAGGTTTGATTTCTGGTCAGGGCACATACCCGGGTTGCAGGTTCAGTCCCTGGTCAGCATGTCTAAAATTGATGTTTCTCTCTCCCCGTCTCCCTTCCTCTGTCTGTTTAAAATCAATAAAACCTAATTTAAAAAAACACACACACAACTTAAAAGTTTGGAGAAACCACATGAGGCTGGAAGTCACTGTTTTCTCAAAGCACGGCAGAGGGACCCCAGGGGATGGCACCAAACATTTTAAGTGTTAGCCTGTTAATCCTGTGTTTAATCTCATTTAGTCTTTCATGAATGCTGGTATCTCTGAAAGTGCATGATGAAGTATTGAATTTTCTTTAAAAACAGAATTTTGCTCTTACTGAAACAAATTGTCCATGGTGTGTCACTGTAGTGAATCAAAGAGGATACAAATAGGAATAAAACAGAATTAGTTCTATTCTCCTTCCAGAATCTTTGCTCCTTCTAGCATCCCCTACTGGTGAGCTTAACAAAGAGTGAGCTGGCTGAGCTAAAGTGGTTTATAGACTCTCTGTCCCTACATTAACAAAACCCATTGTAGTCTTGTGAGCATAATATCCACTTCTGTATGTAAAAAATAAAGAATAGGAATGTGTACCCCCATACCTTAGTGGATAATTAAAGTTGAAATATGTTGTAAATTAATTTGCACTATGAAATGTTAAGATAATAAAAGACATGCTCCCTGATGTTGACTTTCATAATGTCTTTGATGTTTAGTGACCTTTAACTAAACATCATACTATAAAAAGCTATATTATTTTCCCTGCATTAAAAATTCATTAAGTTCTATGAGTCTTACAAAT
Organism: Myotis lucifugus; assembly: GCF_000147115.1. Classification (NCBI taxonomy): domain Eukaryota; kingdom Metazoa; phylum Chordata; class Mammalia; order Chiroptera; family Vespertilionidae; genus Myotis; species Myotis lucifugus. The sequence continues at coordinate 1,876,914 of NW_005871065.1, forward strand.
AGTTTCTCAAGATAGTATCAAAATTAAGTTTAGTGATTACATTACTTTAATGAATCTATAGACTCAAAGATAGCTACTTATATTTGAGCATTTATGGTCTAATATGTGTTTCTTATCAGTATCATTTCTTTCATTTCTATCACATATATAGAGTGAGCCCATATACAGAGTTCAATTATGTCAAAATTTATAAGAAATATTTTACTTATACATACTTTATTTAAAAGGATAATTTGAGATGCTCATATACTTAAAATATAAACACACACTTCTAGAATTTATAATAATTCTTAGTTATGGATAGAAGATCCAACTTCCTATTTGTCTCTAGAAGCCAATGGATGCCTCCCATTCATTTCAAGGTTGCTAACATGGTCAATTCCTTATTCTCTTTGTTATTCTTCAGCTTCTTAATATTACAACAGGAGAGTTCTGTAAACAAGTTAATACATTGTAGAAAGTGGCTTTTATGTAACAATCTGTAGGTGGATATTAGAATGTCAGTGTTTTTAAGAAATTAAACTTTTATACCTAGTTTGAAATTAGGATAAGAAGGAATTTTGGATGTGAATGACTTTCAAAGGTAAACCTTCTAGTTGAGAAATGAGAATAGACAAATAAAAGTTCATACCACAAACCTAAGCTTCCCATCATGTAATATTCTTCATGCAGACTGAATTACTTATAGAACAGGTAAGCTTTTTCTAATGGCATTCTGACTAAATGGACTGCTGGTTGGCATGGCTGTAATTATATGATGTCAGTATTCTATGCAGTAGGCAGAGATTTCATCTTATCCATCATTCACGAAGGGCAGCAGGAATCCCACAGTCATCAGTTCACATTACAATTGTTTTAAACTCTAGGAGTTGTTTTGAAGTTAAATAAGGATCAAAGATCTTATTGCCAGTCATTATGACCTGCAGCCATATAATTTTAAACCAGAGGTTGCGCCACCCACTTGGAGTAAGGCACAGCAAGTTTTCTTATAAGAACCACAGATAGAGGAGATACAATACTATCACACTGCCTCTGACTTTCATGAGGAGGCATTTTTTGTTTTGTTGTTCTATGTGAAGTACTGCACAATAAATGATGCTTTCACAAAAGTTACATCTGATGTGCTGAATACATAAAGGGGAAAGAAGTAAAACTTACTTTTCCATCAAAATGCTTTTACAATGACACATTTACAGAGGAAATCACAGCATATACTGAGAAGTGAATTAATCTGGTACCTTGTAGCAATCATCGGGAACACTGTGCTCATTATTTAGAAAATTCCTCTATTAGCTTCCTTTGATTTTGTGTAGCAATGGATAAATTATAAAATAGGCTAATTTTTATCCTGTATTCAGAAGTACCCATTGCCCCCTAGCTCCATCTGACATTTTATTTACAATATTATTTTCTGGTTCTGATTCTTTATTCTCACTATCTGAAAATCCTAAAAACTGAGGTATGGTATCATTATCTAGAAGTTCTCTTTTTTATTGCTCATAAAATTCAGTATGCTTTTGTGCAACATTAATAATGCATGGCTGTCCACTTATGTTTGAATTATTCAAGAGACAGAAATATTTTTTTTATTTGGGGGTGTATTGAAAAATTTATGCTAAGTGTTTGAAACATTCTAAATCTTAGTATGTAAATCCTATAAGATTTTTTAAAATTTATCAATGTTATGCTTAAGAATATCTTTATTTGCGATATGAAAAAAAGAATTGAAAGTATAAGGCATGGAATGATGAAATGGAATAAGTTTAAAAGGAACATACTCTGAGCCAGAACACTTGGTTTGAATCCTGCTTTGTCACATGTAAGCATTATGCCCTAAGGGGTTTAACCACCCTATCTTTCAATTTCTCATCTCAATGTGAGAGACAATAACAATTTTCACCCCATAGAGTTTTATAAGATTTAATGGAGTAGTATATTTAAAGTATATTGATAAACGTAGAGTAATTTTGAGTAATTGGTACATATTAAGTACTAAATAGTAATCTCCCGAGGACAGAGAATTGGTCAGTTTTGTTTGGCACTGAATTTATATTATCCAAAAGAGTGCCAGATTTTATTATTTGAATTCTAAATCATTCCTTGCTGTTCTGAAACTACATTTTCTAGGTTCCTTTGCTTGATATTTACTAGGTGGGTTCAACCATGGGTAAGTACTGTTAGAAGATGAGTGAGAAAGCAGAGAAGAAGACACATACTCTTCTTTCTTGAGCTCCCTCTCACATTGATTTTTCTGTATTGGGTGTCTCTCCCCTGTGCCACTAGTTCCTTAACCAGCTCCTTCTTGGGGGTACTCATGCAATTACAAATGGCACTAGCTTTTAAGTTTTATTGACATTACTTCGTCCCTGTGTTTCTCCCATCCTGGGTGATACCTATCCTCATGGTTATTCTTTATGTCCCTTCAACATCTCCTATTTGTTTTCTCAGCTCCTTTCATATTATCTATACAAGTCCCTGTGTAAAATCATTTCTGAATAAAATACCTAGAATATTTTTTAGTTCCTTGTAGGGCTCTTATTGATACATTGCTCAATTAGTGTTGCCAAAATGAATTAATAAAGAAAACAACATTTACTACATATTACCATATGATGTAGTCTAGTTCCTGAGGTTGCGATACTGTCACACAATGAGGAGCAAGTTGTCTTTCAATGTGTCCTATGTGGTAATCTTCAAAGGTAAGGTGTCTTAGAAATGAGGCTATTTTCATAATACTATACTTTTGTGAGTAATGAAGCAGACAGGACTCAACCTCTGTTCCTACAGACTGAAATAAAAAAAAATGGGATAAGATGATGGCTCTTGCCATACTAGAACTGTTATGGTACAAATCCTCTGTGTTTGTATGATACTTTGAGACTTATCCAGATATATCAGCTCTTATTCAAAAAAAAAAAGGAGAAGAAAAGGAAGAAGAAGAACAATAACAATACTACATTTAGAATTCGGAACCTTGTTTTGAGACAAGTAGACACAATCATACCAATATCCCCAGCACATCAATACAAGTGTAGGATGAATATACCATGAGACTAACATAGGACATTGGGGATGAGATGAAGTTTCTTCCTGCTTTATCATTGTGTAGTGTCCCAGTACTAATAGATTTTCTACTGGTAGAGTGTGCCTTCTTGGATGAGCTTCTTTGTTTGAGTTAGAGAGTTTGGGATGAGCTATACTTCCTTACTTCCAGACTTATTTTTTAAATTCTTTTCTATTTTATTGAGGAACCATCTTGTAAAGATACGACTTCATTTTTAACAGAGAATGGTAAGTTAAAAATAAAGCAATAATGTATAACAGTGGAATTTCAAATATAGGAACATTCTCATGAGAAAAATAGTTTATGGATAAGGAGCTTTTTGGGCACTCATAAAATCACATCAACTGAGAAAATTTCTACACATTTTACATAGAAGGCTCATTTTGTTTGTTGCCAAATTGTTAACTTTTAAGCTATTATAATATCTTGAATGCATGAACATTATTCTCACTATTATAGTAGCATCTTATTTCATAAAACAAACTATTTATGTCAACAGACTTGAAGTAATTACAGTATTTCCATTTTTCTGAATACAACACTAACTACACTTGTATTGAAACTATTGAATTAATGCTCAGTCTTTGACTCAAGCTATCACCATTTCCTGATCTGCATCCTTAGACATAACAAGATTCAGTACACTTCATGTAACTGAAAAATATGATAGAGTTTGCTGTAGGCCAAAGTCCTAATACTCCAAAAGACTCAATGATTGTCCCTATGCTGAGTCTATTTCAGGATATCAGTATGCACAAACAAATTATTTAATGTGGTTTTTCCCAGAGCTTATTAAAATTATCTTGCATGCAGTAATAGTAGTACAAACACAAGAGGTAATTGGGTACAGATAAAGGGTTCTGAAATAGAAATCAGAGGAACCAAGTATCATTTCATTACTGCCACATACTTTGCTGTGGGAATTAATGCGGATGCCAATTGAGAGGATTAGGCTGGATCATTTCTGAAATTTCCTTCAACAACCAACCATCTAAATGAGCTTTTCTACTATTTAAGCAGAACTTAACATGTCTTTTGGTTATAAATTAGACCTTGGTAATAGAATAATTTGGTGTGTGTTTTTCTACTACCAGAAGTAAAAAGGAAAATAGATTCTATTGACTCTTAAATTTTATAAATATCAATAGAAAAATCTTTAGGTTTTGAAGGACTGGTAAGCAACTGGACATTTTTGCCCAAATGGAGTTAACTATTCATCATAAAATTATGCTTATTTGTTAATGATATTTAAATTATAAATAATCACTATTTTTTAAAGAAAGATTTTCCCTCTGTTTCCTAGCAATTACAATAATCAGTGCAGCTATTTTGGAATCTACATGTAGAAATAAAGATATAAGCTTGGATTTTATCTAATATTTGCATTGGCTTATAAACATAATTGGTGAAAATATATATAATTAGTGAAAAATAAGATAGCCTGACTTGTTTTAATAAAATTTCTTTTACAATATAGTATATATATTTTGGAATTATTACATATTTAATAATGTATTTATTTAGTAATTTAGTTTCTTATTAATTATTTAGTAATTGTTTTTTGCATTAAAATGGTAATTAAAACCTGAGGTTATAGCACAATTTAAATTCACTCGTTTGTGAGCTTTTAGGAGGAGATACTCCTCATTACTCAAATATAAGTAACACACTTGTCTTGTACTGTTATTTCCCCCCTTCAACCTGCACTCAATTTACATATTCCGCTCAAAAGAAGGTGGGATCACTTGCCTTTATAAACAGAAGAATAAACTGGACATCTGTTCGGCTACACCTTGGTTCCCATTGGAAGATAGCTTTTCCCTATCCTTCAGAGGACAGGCTTCACTATATGGGGATCCCTGCCACAACAGGATTGCCTCTGTGTGTCTAGGTGGATAAACCCTTCCCAACCCAGGTTTCAGTTTGAAGAACCATTTGGATCTTCTGCAAAGCAACATTGTCAATTAAATTATTAACCAGCTACAAGAGTGATATTTGAATCGCCATCTTTTTTCCTTTCCTTTATTTGTCAATTCTGTTGGAGAATAGAGGTACTATTGTGAGGGTGTTACAAAGTCCCCAACAATTGGACATTGGTCCGAAATGGAGAGAAATTAATCAAGAAATAGAATTTCAGAATGAAATAACATAGCACAGTATTGTGATGAGGCAGAGTACAGAGACTTGGGTGAATATTTGGACAAGGCATTTTTGAACTTGGTAGTTTGTAGAGGCTTCTATGTTACTGGCTAGGTTGTAGCAGTAAACAGATTACTTTAACCTTCTGACTTAGGGAGAAGAAGCCACATGGTATTTTGACACCAGCTTAAAGTGGGACTATTCACTGATGAATCACTTTGAATACAGGTTGTAAATTTTAGGCCTCTTCAGAAGAGAGGTCTGCATGGCAAGTCCTAGCAAATTTCTTGGTATTTTCAGGACACTACTTGCAGTGTCCAGCAAGTATATACTAGCCACATAAACTTCAGCAGAGAACCAGCCTGGGGGGCCTGTAGCAGAAGCACACAGCTTTAGAATGCAACGCTGTTATTTATTTCTACACAGGCAACCATTTTTCTAATAGGCATGGTTTAGTTTCAGAATAATGTAGTCTTTCTAGACCTACTGAACTGATGAGTTTTGCTTGCCTTAGGGAACAATACTGGGAAATTATTTGTATTTCAAAACTACTCCTTTGAATTTGCATAAATATACAAGGAAATCTTTAGGAGGACTAACCTTAAATGCATGTATGTTGTCCGTAGGATGGAGAATAGGGGTAAATTTATTATTTAATTTTCAGCTGCTAACTGTTATGTACATGGGCATGCAAGTTTGCCTACAAAAATATGAAAATCCAAGGAGAAGAAAGGCAGTGCCTGACCATAGGTTGAATGAACTTAATATTTAGATTTGAAATATTAGCTTTAGGTAAGATTCTCCTAAATTCTGTTTACCAACTAAAGGGGTGTGTACACCAGCTGCAAACCTTTCATATGAGACAGTTGTCTTGGACCTAAGAGATTAAAACATGTTTTTAGCCCAGACATAGAAGACTCATAAAGCCAAACAAAAGCCTTCTTAGGATATTATTCCTAGTTGAATTCAAGTTTGCACCTTATTGATTCTCAACAAAAGTTACTAAATGATTGATATGCAGATGTAGTTGAAAAATATCTTCAGACACACTTCCTTTCTCAAAAATCTTTGCTATGATCTTGGATATCACTAAGAAACTGATTCTGAAAACATAGTTTTGCCTAGACTTTATTCTTCTAGGAGCAAGAAAGAGCTTGTTTTTAACTTTAGTGGTTGTGTGTTCTATAACATTTTTGCCCTATTTAATAACAACTGAGATACCTCAAGACTTGGCCTTAAGCTAATTCACTTTTGAGTCTCTAAGGAACCACAATAATCACAGTGAAAGAAATCTAATATTCAAAAAGCTGACAGAACTCTAATACCACTTGAGGTTGAAGAGTCACTTGGCTAAAACAAAATACAATTAGATATTGGGACAGATTCTAATTCCTTTGGATTTTTAACAACTAAAGCAGGAGATTTTTTATTTCAGATGTGAATTCCTTTGAGATTAGTGAGAGGATTTAATCTTTGAACTTTAATATCTTCTTGGAAAGTTCATACTGCTAAGGGACTTATATTCAAATTTATGGCACAGTGTTAGCATTTTATTATTGAATGTTTTTATGAATTTTATTATTTGATTACTTAATTTAGTCATTTAAACTCATTGGATAATTCCTGATAGGCTATGTTATAATCTGTCTAAACCTGATTTGGGAAGAAAAATGGGATAGCGAATAGATTCTAGCCTTGGAGCAGAGTAGTTTTCCCATGAATTTAATTAGTGTATTATTCAGATCTATTTCAGAGCCCCAAATTACAAAATCTTAACAATTCTTCAATGGTCTCAAAGAAGGAGGTATTGCTTTGGGAGGGACAGCATTAGGAAGGTGGAAACAGCCTAGTGGTATCAAATCAATAATCAACTATAATTAGACAAATAACCTCATCTTTGGTAGCTTATGGTCTTAACTAGAGGCCCAATGCATGAAATTTGTGCAAGAGTAGGCCTTCCTTCCCCCAGCTGCCGGCACCGGCTTCCCTCTGACCCCCAGGACCCAGGCTTCCCTCGTGGAGGGAGTCCCCGCCCACCCGCTGGAGCCCGACGGTGGGGGGCCTGGGCCTCCCTCTTTGGGGTGATTGTGGAACCCCACGATTGATCACCTTGTCGACCAGTGGCCTAGGCCTCCCTCAGCAGGGCGATCACAGGGCGATGGCCAGGCCCCCGACCAATCATATCGTATCTGCCTTGGCTGGTCTGGCACCAGTGGGTGTCATAGCATGGTTCCAGATGGTCGTCTGGATAGTCCTCTGGTTGGTCATTCCGCTGTTCCGTTTGGCTGTTCGGTCGATTTGCATATTACTCTTTTATTATATAGGATGATTAAGCCCAGTGAGTTAAGCAAAAACAGCTGGAGAATGATCATGAGGGCATGATTTAGTCTCTCTTCTTGATGGTTCTTTCCAAACAGTGAGGTGATTTTTTTATTATTTACTAGAGCCCCGGTGCACAGATTCGTGCATCAATGGGGTCCCTCAGTCTGGCCTGTGGGGATCAGGCCGGAACTGGTTCTGCGCCATCCCCCAAGGGGTCCCGGATTGCAAGAGGGTGGTTCTCAGGTGACACACTCCAGAATTGGGCTCCCTCCTTTCTGGTTCTGGGTGTGTCACCCAAGAACCACAGCTGCCAGGTCACCGCAGCTCAGCAGCTCCTACGTTGAGCATCTGCCCCCGATGGTCAGTGCATGTCATAGCTACCAGTCAGACGGTCGCTTAGGCTTTTATACATATAGATTGATTTGAGTGAGGGCGGAGAGAGAGAGAAAGACAAGCAGAGAGAGAGGGAGAGAGAATGATTTTTTTGTTTCACTTATGCATACATTGGTTGATTCCTGTGTGTGCCCTGGCCTTGACATATTGGGACCACAGATGTTCGAACCAACTGAGCTAGCTGACCAGGGTGAGGTGATGGTTTTGTTGTCATTCCTGCAAGGGTTTATTTTATTCCTGTGTATTCAATTTGACTTTAAATAATTTGTATCAATGAGGTCGTTCTGAGTTACTTTTATTGATTTTTAAAATTTATGTTAGTTTATATTTAAGAAGACTATAGTTATGTCTTATAAAACAAGGAAATCAGAAGGGAAGGCTTACAACTGTCATGACCTTGCTATATTTCCTGTCTTTTCCATCTTATTGCCATGCCATTTTTGATTCTTTACTCTCCATCATTTCATTTCACACATTTTTACTGTGGTTTATATTAAAAAACTTTTCAATCTCTTTTATTACCTGAAAAAAATTGTTGTAATGTATCCTGCGAATCACACAAGGACACCTCAAGAAGTCGAATTAAGGAGTCACATTTATTTCAAAGCCGGGACTACGAGGGGGCAATGCTCTCCGAATCTTGTAGTGATCAAATGGCCGCAACACCAGATTTATATAGGCAAAAATCACAAAGGTATTGATTACATCTTGGGGTTTGGAATGAGGAACCTGGTTTGCAAAACAGTTTGTTATAGAAGCTAGGTTGAGCTGATTAGTTATCTACAAAGATCAGTTATAGTTTTAGGTCTTGGGACCACTGAGTTGACAGAAACACATTATCTGGAGCCATTGGGTCTTGGGACCACTGAGTCAACAGAAACACATTATCTGGAGCCACTGAGGCAATTTAGAGTAATTGTGCAGTCCTGGTCTCCAGGTACAGAGGAATGTGTTTTCTAAAACCAGTATGACCACAATCAGTGGGGTATTCAAATTACAATCAATAGGGTATTCAATCGAATGGGATGATTTATATAATTCAGAAAATCAAAAAATAACTTTCCTATTATTTTAGCAAGCAAATAATGACAGAATCCAAGTCAGCAGGGTTAAAATATTAAACATTTACCCATCCATGATTGCTACCATGTTTCAAAATGATTTGTGGTATAGATTTTAATAATGAATAAGTTAAAGTATTTCCAATAAGTAATCATAGGAAAGTGGTATCAAATCTTTTCAAATTAAAAACATACTATCATATAGATGTAAAATTTCATACAAGCTAGTAGTCACTTATTAAATGGATGATTTTACATTGTTTTAATATTAAAATATCATATTTGGTGAAGGGCCACTCCTGTAATGAGGGCATAAAGACCTCCATACAGTTGCTCTACAGAAAAACAAACAAACTGGTTATTGTAATGCTTCTGAAAATGGGTGTGAGCAGAATATACCAGTCACTACCACAGTCATTTCTGGATATTTGATGAAAAAATGAACAACAGACACACTTTTAAAAAATCAAGTATATTCAATTATTCCTGACTCAAATAGGCAACACAGGGTCAGTTACTTTGCCTTATTTCTCAACAGGATGTTCTTTATGTTTTACTCTTGTTTTTTAATGATTCCTTCTGGAAAGTGTGACTTCATACCTACTGCTACCAAATAACTATGAGCATCTAAGCAAAGAATCCAAATACTTCTTAGAGTTTTATACTAAGATTATTTTTTTCAACCTCAACTTTCATTACTATGATATCAACTCCTAGACTGACTATAGTCACCAAAGGGGTTGGAACTAGGACAGAATCTTAATGATACTCTCTGTGTTATTGCTTTGACTTGCTTATGTTTTTTGCAGAGACAATAAGAAAATGTTAATGAAAACATTTTTGTATTTCTTATAAAGATTTTATGAAAAGAGCTGTTGTTTTCAAAAGTAATTAGGTAAAAGAAAATTAACTTAGATGTTCAGTTATTTTAAAATGATACAAATAAAATAAAATGAATATAAAAAAGCATCAATTTCTCAGCTTTCTAGCTAATTATTTTTATTTGACCTTTGAGAGAGTGTTTATAAACAATGATTATGGAACACATTATCATTTTATCTAACATTATTAAAATGTACTATAGAATGTGTGTTTATTAAAATAAGAAATTAGCATATAATTATCTAACACAATGCTAACCAGACTGTGTTCTCCTAAAACCTTAGCATTCGCAAATTAGTTGTTCTAAAAGAAAAAAAAATCTATGGTTAAAAGAAAGTTTATTAAAGCTATACCTCATAATCTCACCTTAAATTTACAAAAGATATTATTTAAAATTCCAAAAAATACCAGTAGGAAAAACAGTTTAGTTTCTTTAATCCATCATTTCCCAAAGATATTAGATAATGAAATTTTTTTCAAGCATACAGCTTATAATCATAATATTCCAAACTTAATTTTAAGAAAACGTTGTTCTATATCATGGCTTGGCATCTTTTTCAGTAAGGAACCATTTAGTAAATGTTTTTGCCTTTAGAAGCCAGAAGTTTCTATTATCTCTATCTCTATCAAAACTACTGTGAAAGCAGCCATAGACAAACCAAAACCAAGGGTATGACTGCATTATAATGAAACTTAATTTACAAAAACCTGAGGAAGACTCCATTTGCCCATTTGTTGGCTGATTCCTGATATATATGGCCTCTTCTCAAACTTTATAAGGTCTGTGATAATGGAGTTGCTTTATTGGTGAAAATAAGGGAGAATAAATAAGTGGAGATCATCTCAGTTTCACTTATAACTACTCAGTCTACGAACTGTTATTTTTCACAAGTCATTGATTAAATTAAATCTACCCTAAGAGTTTAATTTCTGTTTTCCTCATCTATAAAAATTAATGAGAATTATTTCTCTAAGAAGCTTTGACTAAGTATCTGTAAAATAAAATTTATAGGGTAAATTACCTAGTATCATATAAGTTCTTGGCCAAATTTATATTTATTGCCTTTGTATTATTTTATGAATATATGTAATATTTTCAGAGAAGTAGTCTGCTTCTAAAACATAATTTAAAATTAGATTAAGATTTTGTCATAATTATTTTGTTTAGTTGTTTTAAAATATTTAAGAAGTATTTTTTCAAAAAACAAAAATATTTAAGTCTTTTTTTTGTTTAGAGATTATTTTTACTTTTTATTAATGAATAAGATTTTTTCAATAAAATTCCCCATGGTTACTATCTGCTTTTGTTATATTTCTGTTAATAATTTTATTTTTGTCTAATAAAAAGTGTGACTATTGAAACTGCTCAAATGACCATTTTCACATTTGTTGTCAGAGTGTAACAATGAGCATGTGTCCTACATAAGCAATTAATATGACTTTCAAAAAGGCATTTAAACTCAAAATATATGTTTGCTCCAAAACTTTCTTTTTTACATTTTTAAAAAATTTTTTTTATTGATTTCAGAGAGGAAGAGAGAGGGAGAGAGAGAGATAGAAACATCAATAATGAGAGAGAATCATTGATCAGCTGCCTCCTGCATGGCTCCTACTGGGGATCGAGCTCGCAACCTAAGCATGTGCCCTTGACTGGTATCAGAGCTAGGATCCTTCAGTCTCTCAGGCCAACACTCTATCTACTGAACCAAACCAGCTAGGACTTTATTTTTTTAATATATTTTTATTGATTTCAGAGAGGAAGGGAGAGGGAGAGAGAGATAGAAATATCAATGATGAGAGAGAATCATTTATTGGCTACCTCTTGCACACCCCTTACTGGGGATCGATCCGCAACCTGGGCATGTGCCCTGACTGGGAATCGAACCATGACCTGCTAGTTCATAGGTTGACTCCCAACCACTGAGTAACAGTGGTTGGGCCAAATCTTTCTTTATTCTGTTAATATGGCATCCAATTTGGAAATTTTAATTTTACTAATTTACACATATCAATCATTTTAGGCATATGATGGATATGTGTGAATTACATAAACATACACATAAAAACTAACAAATACATACACTTAAAGGCTCAATTTTGACATCCATTTCATAGAAAAGAAGTGTAAAGAGTAAGATTGGTTTTCATTGAAATGGGCTAGTAAATCTCTTTAGTCTTAATGATTCTTTTATGAAGAGGTTAGCCCAAGAGTTTTCTTTTTTAGTAGATATTATTGTTACTATTATCACAAATTAAATCATTGGAACATTTTATTTCTGAAATTCTGAAAAACTATCATATTTTATTTTTTATTTTATGTAGAAAACCATTAAAACTAGGAGAATAAATAAAATTGCATTTTTACTTATAGATGGCAAGAATATAAAATTATGTTATTACTCAAATTTGAACTTTCAAAATTAAAAATCAACTCATATTCTGCATGCTACATTATCAAAACAGTATTCTAAGATACACACACATACATACCATAATGTGTTTAAAAACAGAATTATATTAGCATAAATATTAGAGTTTTTTCCAGATGAGTGCTTCTGAAGAATTGTAGCCATTACATTTTAGAACCCTTTTGTCTTCTTTCCAAATAGCTAGTGGTATTAATGAGATTTTCTGTTTTTGCCTCAAGAATTTATTAGAATTGTTATTGGGCTTCAGAGAGATTACCTCATGTTGTACCTATATTTTATTTTATATACTATTGCTCTTTCTAAAGGGTATATTTTTTAATGATTAAAAATTCTATGGAGATTATATAGGAAAAAAATAAAATGGATTCCTCAAAGATATATACTAGATATTTATAACTTTCTCTTTTTGAATAATTATTTGAAAGGTTATATTTTTGTTCGCTAACTTGTTTAATCATTATTTATTGCAGAGATACAAGGACACATAAATTATTATTGCCAATTAACATAATTATAAAATATAGGGGTTTTTTGGAGGAGGTGTAGAGGACTTATAATAAGAGAAGGAAGAGAGTATACATGATCCCCAGGCTGCTGTGATCTCATAGAAAGCAGTGTCCAGTGGACCGTGCTGGACTGCACTCATACAGGCTGTTCCTGCCATAAAGGGTACCCCACCTTCTGAACGACTTATGCATTGTAGGGACATAATCAGGGAACTTCTAAATGAGTTTATAATAATGAAATTTACTCCTGGTTGAGGAAAAGGCCCAGATACAAAGTGAGAACCTCTCAACTTCAGGACTCATTCATGTGAACCTCTTCCTATTGGATGACTCAGCCTGGGAGGATCAGCTCACTGATGAGTATATTTACACTCATTCTACTTGTTAATCATTATATGATTTTGTTAAAGAGCACCCACAAGAAAAGTTTTGTACATAATAATAGTTCCAAAATATATTAAAGAACAAATCTAAAGCACATGATTAGTTAAAAACTATACACTGATTCTTCTAGGTTACCTGGAAATCTTCATACTAAATAAATACAGTATCCATTTAAATGCAATATTTCAAAAATATTTCCAAGGTTAATAGAGAGTGATTGAAATGTTGTTTGATAAACACAAAAGTTTATAGTTAATCAATATAATGTCTATTTCCAATGTCCAATGTAATGTCCAATGTTACAATGAAATATGAAGTAAGTAATAAAATAAACCAGGTTCTACACTAGATCATCTTTGACATATATTGGAAACATGCACATACTAACTTTTATTGCTGATGATAAATACATGTGTAAATATATTATCAATAATAGAATGGCATATAGCAACTTAAAATTACATAAGATTACAAATGTAAAAATAATGTCTATGTCACAATAAGAAACATAAATTATTTAGTGGTAATAGGAATAAGAGAAAAAATAATAGAAGCAACAATGTAAATATGAAGACTACCTGAGTGCAAGTGCTCTTCATTTACTATTTCTATGATTTTGTATGAATTTCATAAAGTCCTCAGGACTTGTTTCATCATTGTTAAAACAAGAACCCTCCCCCCTCCACACACACACACACCTGCACACGTGAAAGCAATGTATCAGGTAATGTAATAACCTAAATTACTGTTTTATTGAACCACAATGTATAGGCATTACTGAATTTTTTTGTTTCGCCATGAAATTTAAGAAGAAATCTCAGGCACATTTAAATATAGATAATACCTAAACCCTTCCACAGATTATTTATGCAAATAGTGAAAATATGTGGTTTATATTTTAATACATATTTTATATGATATGGTTAAAATAATTGTGGCACATCTATGTTCATTGCAAGTCCCAATGTTAGGTTGATAATTCAGAACAACTTAAATTGTATTAGAATTACTTAGAGGCAGAAATCATTACTCAATTAAGAAATGTTATCTATACTAATAAAGAACTAATATGCTAATGGTCGATATGCCATAACAGGTAACGTCCAGATCATTAGCATATTAGCTGGGGTGTTGCTCCAGAGATGGGGCAGAAGCAGGGAGGCACTGGGAGGAGGAGGGACCATCCAGTGCAGGAGGGCAGGGGTGAGAGCGCATAGCTCCCCCCTCACCAGTCCTTTGCCACCCACCACTCACACTCACATTCTGAGTGCCCCACGGCCCACCTGCCAGGGGAAGGAGCACAGCGCAGCAGGCAGGAGCCTTCCATGCTCTCCTCCAGCACCATGATGGGATGGAGCTGCTGTGTTGCTCTGGAGATGGGGCGGAAGCGGGGAGGCGCCCAGAAAAGGCAGGACCAGCCCTAGGCGACTTGAGGGACTGAGGGCGGGCCTTGAAGCAGCCAGAGAAGTCCAGAGGGTTTGGGGGCTGGAGCTCTGGTGGAGAGGTTCAGATGTCAAGGCAGGGCAGCACCGCACAATTTCAAATCGTGCGCTGGGCTCCTAGTATATAAATGAAATGCAAGACAATGTTCCCTGCTTAAACCCTGCTTAAACCAAATTTAAATGTTCTCAATGGATTTTTGACTGCAGTAAGAGATATCTCCAAAATGAATGTGAAAACATATAATGTGACAACACAAGAAACAGAGAGAGAAAAGAGTGGAAAACATCCAGTTGAATGATTTTGGCATAATAAGAGTTGGTATTTGACATGATCTATAAATGATAGAGTATTTAAAGGTGGAGATTGTGGCAAAAGAACAGTTTTTATTATTCTGTGGGATTTTCTTTGTACATGTCAATGTATCTTCCATAAAAGATAACCAAAGAAGACTGGTGCCTTAACTGTTTTCTCAAATCAGTTTATTTTTATGAAATATTAACATATTGTCTTTCCTTATATCTAGTAGTCACTCTGTACTTACATTTATAAAGTTTCTCCTATTGTTATTCTGGTAATAACAATATTAATATTTGAAGAATTTACTACATGGGGTATGTTGTTTAATACTGTTAATATTGTTTTGTTCTGTTAGTGTTGTCTTTGGCATTTTAAGATTAGAATGATGTTTAAAGAAAATTACCTATACGATATACGATATATTCAATCTATGTGCTCAAGTTTTTTTAAGTACACATTTAAGATGGGTAGAAAGATGTATTAACAATAGTAATATACAGATATAATTTAATATGATAAATAATACCTTTTTTATCACCATATAGCATATCTTAGAACAAGTTTACTAGTATTGTGTTTATAAGCATTGTAAAAGACTTCTTAATCAAATTAAGTCATATGTAAAACATGTATTTAATCACAGTTCAGGGCAATAACAGTATTAACTAGCTACTTTTCTAAGATTTAAGGAGTGTTACGCCTAATTGATTTTACATTAGAAATGGCCTAAATCACTTTTAAAACAGAGTTATTTCTAATTATTGAAACTGTGACTTGATTTTGAATTAAAATTTTAAAGACCAAATCATGATACATTAAAAATAACATATGTTCTTTCAAAGATCTAAAGGAATAACTATGGTAATGCCCATAATTGTTTTTAATACATTAGTATGCCTCATGAAGTCAGTATTGTTGAAGTAAGAAGGCATTTACCTCTAAATAGTACCAGTATCTTAACCATTTGATTACCCTGTCCCTAAAATTACCATTACTACATAATTGTAAGCTGGACTAATGCAATGTTGTTATGCATCGGGCATATGCCCCTTCCCTACTAAATGACTTAATTATTTAGCTGCTGAAGTGCTTCTGGCTACTCTGCTGCCAACCTCCTAAGAAATTGTCCTGAGATGGAAAGAGTTTTCACCCAAGGAATGCCAATGTAGGATATAAGGACATGGTCCTCTCACTGCAATGCTGCATAATCACAGAGAACTATCTATCAATATATAACAGTCTTACAACGAAACGATCAGAAAGACCAGAATGACCTGAACGGCCGGTCGCTATGACGTGCACTGACCACCAGGGGCAGATGCTCAATGCAGGAGCTTACCCCTGGTGGTCAGTACACTCCCACAGCGGGAGCACTGCTCAGCCAGAAGCCAGGCTCACAGCTGGTGAGTGCAGCTGCAGTTGCCGGAGCCTCTCCCCACTCCTTGGCAGCACTAAGGAGGGGCGAGCCAAGCAGTAAGGAGTGAGCAGGCGGGTGGTTAGGAATGACCATGAGGATGGTTAGGAGCGAGCAGGCGGGCGGTTAGGAGTGAGGGGTCCCAGATTGCGAGGGATGTTTGACTGCCGGATGTCTGACTGCAGGGATTGAGACTAAACCGGCATTCAGACATTCCCCAAGGGGTCCCAGATTGCGAGAGGGCACAGGCCAGACTGAGGGCCCCCACACTGTGCATGAATTTTGTGCACTGGGCCTCTAGTTTATTTATAACAGCTAGACTGTGTCTTGGTTAGAAAATAGAACAAAGTAGAATTCTCAATAACTAATGATAGGAGTAAAATTGGTGCACTTTGGACAGTTTAAGGAAATTGAATACCACATATAATGCAACTCAGAAATTCTTCTCTTCGGATATATAAGAATGCCTGTATGCATGCTCCAAAACCCATGTACAAGAATATTCATATAGGCAGTATTCAGAACATTGAAATGACAGGGATGTCTTTTAGTAGAATCCTAATATATAAAAGCCCAGGGTCCATAACATCCAAAACAACCAAAGGCTCGACGAACTGGAAGTCAGTCCTGCAGTTAGAACTGGGTTGCCATGGTGACCCAAGACTGCTGCTGCTGGGGGCATGGCAACCCAGCATTGACTGCCAAGGGATCTGTGGATCAGGCCCGGAGAGAGGTTTGGAGAGAGAAACGGTCTGATCCGTAGCCTCTGTTGCAGCTGTTGATCAGCCCTTGCCTCTTCTCTTTCTCTCTGGACCTGGCCAGCAGCCGTGCCTCTCTTTCTTTCAGGGCCTCTACAGGGGCTGCTGATCAGCCTCACCTCTCTGATCATATCTGGAGATAGGCCTGGGGACGCTGACTGGCATAGAAACCGACCAATCAGAACCAAATCTAGGTGAACTGTGAGGAGCCAATGGCTGCCTAGGAGGCGGAGTTTTTGACACCGACTGGCATAGAAACCAACCAATCAGAACCTAATCTGGGTGAAGTGCGAAGGCAGAACCTAAGGTGGGGGCTGAGGAGGGGTTTTAAGGGCAACAGCTGTTTGGTATAAGGTGTAAGAAAGCGGTTCAATTTTTTAATAACCGGTTTGGCAGTATAGTGCATATGGCTGGCTATCAGTCCAGATATAAGGATTATGTGTTTTTGTCTGCCAAGAGCATCTCCTCCTGCTGAAAAGGCTTCCCCAACCCCATTTAAGCAATCCTATCCTATATAATCTATCTATACTAATAAAAGGGTAATATGCTAATTAGACCGGGTCTACCGGCCATAATCAGCTGTCCAATTTTCTTCCAGACAAAGCCATAGTGGTGGGGGCTGAGGCAGAGGCAGTTAGGGGTGATCAGGCTAGCAGGGGAGGGCAGTTCGGGGCAAGATCAGGCCTGCAGGGGAGACCAGTTGGGGGCGAGATCAGGCCAGCAGGGGTGGGCAGTTGGGGGCAAGATCAGGCCTGCAGGGGAGAGCAGTTGGGGATAAGATCTGGCTGGCAGGGAAGGGCAGTTAGGGGTGATCAGGCAAGCAGGCAGAGGCAGTTAGGGGTGATCAAGCAGGCAGGCAGAGAGGTTAGGGGCAATCAGGCAGGCAGGCAGAGGGGTTACGGGCAATCAGGCAGGCAGGCAGGTGAGCAGTTAGGAGCCAGCGATCTCAGATTGCAAGAGGGATGTCCAACTGCCGATTAGGCCTAAACCAGCAGTTGGACATTTCCCAAGGGGTCCCCAATTGGAGAGGGTGCAGGCTGGGCTGAGGGAATCCCCCCCATGCATGAATTTTTTGCACCGGGCCACTAATCTATATATATAAAAGCCTAAGCAATTGGTCTACTGGCCCACCAGATGACCGTCCAGTAGCTATGAAGCACACTGACCCCAGGGGGCAGATGCTCAACACAGGAGCTGCCAAGCTGCGGTAACTTGGCAGCGGCAGCTCTCGGGTGACGCACTGGGAACCTGATTCCGGGTTGTGTCACCTAAGAACTGCCCTCTCACAATCCAGGACTCCTCAGGGCATGTCAGAGAGCCGTTTTCAGCCCGGTCCCCACAGGCCAGGCTGAGGGACCCCACCAGTCAATGAATCCATGCACCAGGCCTCTCGTATTAAATAACGTACACAAAATGATAATGTATGAAAATGAATGAGTTAATGCTACATAAAAGGATAAATTTACAAACATATTACCACAGATATATGGTTTCATAAATATAAAATACAAAGGCAAAATTAATTTATGCTTTTAAAAATCAGCTCATACTTAACTTTGGGTGGAGGGCAGAACTATTGATTTAGAGGTGCCATATTAGAGGCATCTAGAGTTCTAGAAATATTAATTGGTGGGTAATTATAGATTTGTTCATTGTGTGATAATTTACTGAAATGAACACTTTTGATTTAGGCATTTATATTCATGTGTTACACTGCATCTAAAAAATGACAGTCTTTTTTAAAGTTTCAAAGGCTACTTTTTTTTGTTTGCTTAAGATATAAATTTCATTTTTGTACTTGGTTAGAAATGGTTAAATTGAAGGCAGTATATTATGTTCAAATTAGTCATGGACAAATGGCTAGATCAAGATTAATATTCTTGTAGTTCCATTAAGTATCAGTGTGACTTTGGGAAAGTCATTTAACCTTTACGGGCTTAGTTTACCCTGTCTACATAATTGAAAATCTGCAGATTATTAGTTTAATAATTCTGCAAGTGTTTGGTTTACAAGTGGGACATTTCATATTTGGACATTCCAATATCCGTGTTACCTTCTTTTTCCTTAGAAATATAAAGTGCTTTAAAAAAATCTGGGTATAACATTCCCTAGAAAGAATAAGAGAAATATGGCTTCAGATTTCAATTGCAACAGATTTTATGACACGTTATTACATTCTGGCTGTTGAATTATAGTAAGTGTAGGTGTTGGATGAGAGTGTCAGGCTACTTCCATGGAGCTAATTCATAAAGAAAGAGCTTGTCCTTCTCTCTTTTTTGCTTATACTTGCCTACATTGTTACGATTGGCGTTACAGAAGTCAAAGGAAAACATTAGTTGACGGGTATAGAAAGCACAAGTAATGACAGTGGAATATAATATAGAAAATTCCATAGAGATGCCCAACTCTGAATTGCTGACATCCAGACTTTTTTTATATGAAAGAAATATAGTTTTGATTAATTCAATACTATTAAGCATTTTCCATAATATACAAATAAACTTAATTTTCAACAATGTGGCTGACACATATAATTAATTATAAGCTATTCTTTGATAAAATAATACTAATTTGAACATTAATTATTATGGATAAATCCAATAGTGAGCAGTAAACATAAAGCATAAAACTGCATAATCATTGCCCTTTAATTTGTAACCTCAAAACTAATTTCTGCATGCCTGCATTACTAGCCTTGGAATCTATCTGAACTATTGCCAAAATGTGCTTGCCCAATCCCTCATCTCTGAATACAGAATTCGTTTAGTCTGCAATGTCTTTTAGTTGTTGTAGTATATCACTGAATGTGTTTTCTAGAAGAAATATGAAGTATCTATACTGCTACTTGTACTTTTTATTTTCCACACCCAGTCAGTATTGTTACAGTGCTCTATGTTTTTTTTATAGCTAAACTAGAGGCCTGGTGCACAAAATTCATGCACTCAGGTGGGGGGGGGGGTCCCTCAGCCCAGCCTGCACCCTCTTGCAGTCCAGGAGCCCTCAGGGATGTCTGACTGCCACAGAGGCGGGAGAGGCTCCTGCCACCACCGCTGCACTTGCCAGCCGTGAGCCCGGCTTCTGGCTGAGTGGCACTCCCCCTGTGGCAGCTCACTGAGAACCAGGGGACAGCTCCTGTATTGAGCATCTGCCCCTGGTGGTTGGTGCACGTCACAGCAACAGGTCATTCTGCAATTGGGTCGATTTGCATATTAGCCTTTTATTATATAGGATCTGTCCACTTTATGAAATTACCATTGTAATAATGTTTACCTCATTGCTAGTAATGTTTCTAATATGAATTTGTCATTTCCATTACAGAAATTAATTAATACTGAGATATTTTTGTTTATAAATGGAGTAATCACTCTAATGAGTTAGATATTTTTACAATTTCACTTAATCCATAAAAACAATAAATTACATAAAATATATTTTCACCAATTTTGAATTAAAACATTGAAATTGTGAAAACATCTCTAATCAATAGTAATAATTATAATTTTGTATGAATTATTTAAAAACACATGGGTTACATTCTTAACTGTCACAATTAGCAGAAGTCAATATAAACATTTTTAATGCATCCAAATCACCAAGTAAAATTCACTTGAATCAGTAATGTAGTGTTTCCTACATAGAGGTTTTCATGATAATGTTATGAAATTCTTCTTTTGAAGTTTTCATTTAAAAGTATTTCCAATCAGAATTTTGCTCATTTTTATATGGGAATATTTTGGTGAAATTTAACCATGGATTTGTATTTAGGAAAACCCGGTCAAAATCTGGTTTGCAACTTAACTACAGAAATGAGTTAGAAAATCTAATATGTTTCTATTTTATTTCTTTTCATAGCTAGGGCATATATTTACCTCTGTATAAAAAATACAAATATTTAAGAAAACACTGATAGGAACGAAAATATTTCACCAGAATATGACCATTATTTGAAGAAAAATATGTGTGCAAAGTGGTGAATTACCTTCCTTTAGTTTATAAAATACATGTAAACTTGGCCTCTGCCCTCCAAGAACTTTTGGTATAATTGTCTGAACAAACCGTTACTAGTTAATTAGGATCACTAGTGTTTTTAGCAAACAAAAATATATCCCAAATTTATAAATTTTATTTTTACACAACACTCATGCTTATTTGAACCTTGATTTATTTCCCTAATCATCTAACATTATTTATGGCAATATTTTCTAGAAATAGATCATCTAACATTATTTATGGCAATATTTTCTAGAAATAGGTTAGATAAATATGCTAGAGTAATCTATGATGATATATATATATATTCTTTCAGTATGTCTGTTTCTGATATTTAATTTTAGTCATTATAATTAATTGAAGGTTTTTTTTCTTTATTTTTTAGAAATTTTTATAGAAATGATACATCAGTAGCATTGCCTTTTGGTTTTATACACACACACTTTGTTAACACTATGCACATGCATTTCAAATGTATGGACTACATTACTACTCAGGAAAGCTATGTAAAAGTTATTGTACATAACCTTGTTAGTCTTCCTTCTCACTGAAGAGTTTGGTGTTGTCAGAGTGAAATGACAGGAAATCCTAACAATGCCAATTATAATACTCAGAGTCATGTTTTCAGTAGCTGATTCTGTTTTTCCTTATAATTGTCAGTGCTACAAATGCAGAGTAGCTTCAGTGCTGTCAAGACAGAACCTATGTGTCTATTAAATGACTAACCTACCAAGCTGATGAAATTATTATTAATTTGATTAAATGGAATTTTTTTGTGTGTAGATGTGTATGTGTGCATGTGCATTCATATATACATAATTATATACATCTATATCACCTATAAACTATTATAATATGTAAGCCAATTGATTACTTCATGTTGAATTTTATTATATGTATTCTGACTAGCTATCAGGAAACAGGATAAAAAAGAATTTCCCATTGAACTGCCAAAGAATTGAGGTAATCAGAGGACCTGTGTTACTTTGAATACCCTTTTAGCACTAAGCTCAAAGCTAAATTATCTGAGAAGTTCATTGCAGTTGTTGTCAAAACTTAACAATAGGACAGCTGTGTCAGGGCAGCTAGATGTGGTTTATATTTGGAAATGAAGATAACATAAAGCTTTCCAGAAGGAATACTCCAATTATAAAGCAAGATTATGCTGCCTAAAACCAGGATAATTCCTATAAATATAACTTAACTTGGATTCAATAGTGCAATCTGTGGAATACAAAGAGAGATAAAGCATAGTGTTTTTAGCATGTGAGTTCATGGGTTACACTGAGATTGATTTTTTTCTCCACTGCTCAATAGCTGTCACATCAATAAGTGTCTTCAATACTTCCAGTTTCAGTTTCTTCATGTATACAAAGGAAATAATAATAACATTTAATTGTACTCACCAAATATTCCATCCACTCCTTCCTCATTTTCCACGTGCCTGGAACAATTTCAAGGCAAAGTGACTTATTCTGGCAAATAAAAATATGACCTGATTGATAACTATGTTTTTAACTGAAACTGTGGGAAATTTATGCATGATTCTCTAATCTTCCTTTCATGATGAACAGCAGTGAACCAAGGAGAAAGAACTGAAAACAATTCCATACCACCTATGTTTCTATTTTGATCCCAGCACAGTATTAGCTTTGTGGCTAAGCATTGTTCCTCCTGATAGAGTTGATTCCTCCAGGGCTGTCATCTGCAGTTTAGGCTTCTAATTAAATAGATTATGGTCCCCATATCCTAAAACAACTATTACAGAAGAGAAGCTTACTTTTCATAGCGTATTTACCTCTAAAGAGCTCTTATTACAAGTGAAAGGCTGCATTTGACTCATAATTTCTCTTCTTTACTGAAGGAACAGTTATGATGTCTTGGAACTTGAAAATATTTATCTGATTAGAAATTGATGAAGTACAGGCAACATTTTCAAAAGGAGAGTCTATCACTCAGTGGCTATAATTTCTTATCTATAAATCCATTGTTTCTGAGAAAAAATTTTCTGAATGATAAATAATTATAGAATAGGCCAATAATATAAATGACACGAACACAATATTTTTATCTTTAAAATCTTTCATTTATTAGTCTCAATTCTTTTTTAAATATATTTTTATTGATTTCAGAGATGAAGGTAGAGGGAGAGAGAGAGAGAAACATCATGATGAGAAAGAATCATTGATTGGCTGCCTCCTGCACACCACCTACCAGGTACTGAGCCCATAACAAGGGCATGTGCCCTTGACCGGAATGGAACCTGGGACCCTTAAGTCCACAGACTTAATCCACTGAGCCAGAATGGCTAGGGCAATAGTCTCAACTCTTCAGGTAGCATATCAACAACAACTCTGGAGTTATAAATATGCAACTTGAATAAATCATTGTGTAAGATTTCTTAAGCTTTGAACCCACAATGTCAGTTTTTATTTTTGTTTACTTTTCTAAATCTACTGCCTGTTTTCTAAGATAAAAACATCAACAATACGGGAAAGAGTGCACTACTTTTAAAAAATTTTGGCAAAATATGGTTAAAATATGGTATACCATATTAAATATGAAAAAATGGATATGCCTCAAAATGGAGATTAATTACAAACATGTTTGTAAAGTAACAAAATTTTAATTTTCAGCAATATGGCAAATATATGACTCCTAGAAATCTTAGGTAAAATGAAATTTGCTTAACATACTTATGTTGTGAGAATAAACTCTTGAAGTTCAGGTCAGTAAAAATGTTTGCTTTTCACAAGAAGCATTAAAATAATTTTATTTTCTATATAGTTAAAAATTAAATATAAAGGCAAATAAAACATGTATAATATTAATCTAAAAAGTAACACTCTTTTTTTAAAAAATATATTTTTATTGATTTTTTACAGAGAGGAAGGGAGAGGGATAGAGAGTTAGAAACATCGATGAGAGAGAAACATCGATCAGCTGCCTCCTGCACACCCCCTACTGGGGATGTGCCCGCAACCAAGGTACATGCCCTTGACCAGAATCGAACCTGGGACCCTTCAGTCCGCAGGCCGACGCTCTATCCACAGAGCCAAACCGGTTAGGGCTAAAAAGTAACCCTCTTGATTAAAGTATAAATTTGTTTGAAAACATAGAAAAACAATAGACATAAAATGATATATTTTAAATATATTAATAGCCAAAATTTATGTAATATGAAAACTCCATTATGACATTTCATGGAATTTAACAAGGTGATTCAAAATGTGATTTTGCATTTTGAAAAAATAAAGAACTATTAAATCTAAGACTATACTGTAGAAAACCAAGAAGTGTCTGACAGATAAAAAGGTATTGCAAACAATGAAATGTAATGATTTGTTGTAGTCATGGGGATGGATAAACAGATCATTGTCACATTTTAGGAAAAGCCCAGAAATAGGTTAATTTCAATAATGACAAAGACCTAGGTTGTCAATTTCTAATTTTTTTATCCATCATCTTAGTATCCATTATTCAGTTTCTGATTCACAAGAAGCATTAAAATAATTTTATTTTCTTCATAGATTTATTATGTAGTATAATGGCTTTTATTTGGGGTTTCTTTCCAAGCGTATAGTCCATTCAACTTTTTTTAGTTGTTATATTTTGCTAGAATAAGATTGGCCAATTTAATTTAATGTACAACAAGATAATTAACAACTAAGATAGATTCCTACTTACCCTAGTCTATGTTGTCAAGGAAATGCTGTAAACTTCTGGTCCACAAATTTGTCCTTCAGTGAACATGGAATAGGAAGAACTACGTCCCCATAGCCTTTTCAGCTGTGACTCTCGTGGAAACACAGAGAGTCATCTTTGTCAGTTTAATTAAACAAACATATATAATCTCCAAATTAATTTTAGGACTGTCTATTTTTTTTGTCCTCACTTTCTGAGAAATTTCGACAGATCAATGGCATATAGATAGATACTTGCAGATATACTACTAATGGAATTCCTTGTCTATGCATGTTGATTCAGAAAAATATATCCTTATCCTCAGTGGGAAAGTTATAAACATTGATCATTCTGACAAATATGTCACTTAAAACAAAGTTAGAGAGAAAAAATATCCTGCCCCAACAGTGCAACTCTACTTCCATTCCATTTTGCAGACTTTGTGACTCCTGCCTTCTTCCTTCCCTAGTTCAGGGAGGAAGATCCCCATCGCTGGATCTCCTTTCTAGCTTATGATAGCTATTTGCTTATCCAGACTTAAGTTGGACATGTAATATTTAGAGAAACCAGACCTTCAGGGGACTTGATGATAAGTGTAATAGTGATGATCACTTGCATTGCTACTACTTTCCAAACAAAAAAGAAATCTAAAATTACCCTACAAAGAGATCACAATCTGAAGGCATAGCTTAAAATCTCTTTATCCATAATTTTATCAGTCTTGCTGAACTATTTTTGATCCTAGCTGAAACTCAAATTTACATAAGAGCCAGAAACCATCTAGCTGTTCCTCAACCTCATCACCTTCTAACGTCTACATAATTTCTTTTAAAAAAGACTTAAATATTGGCTGAGCACTTAAACATTGATTTAAGAAAAGATGCTTTCTTCTTCCTGAAGAGGAAGTATAATGCCCTCAATATATTTTTCCCATTTGCTTATTTTCTCCCTGCCTCTCTGTCTTAAAGAATGTGGTCCAGGTGTAACCACTGCACTCCCCACTGTCCCCCAAGCAAGCAACTGAATGGTTAATAATGTTATTATCACAATCTCATTACCTCATCATACTGGGATGGTAGGGAGAACTTCAGACACAGAGGGAGGAGAAGGAGTGAAGAGCCCTGGGTTCTTCGCAGTTTTACAAAGCGTTCTGGGTGATGGCTAATTACAAAACCAAGTAAAAGAAGCCGTGAAACCATTATAAATCCTGTATTGTAAGGTTTGAGCCAATTCAACATCTGGAAGAGGGACTCAGAGTAGGCTGTAATGGGATTAGGGCCTTGGGACAACATTTCCCAGCAGCCTTCTCCCAGGGGCTAGTGCTTTGCGGGGGTTTGGGGGTTTCTTGTTCTCTCTTTTTTAAGTATTTTTAGTGATTTTACAGAGAGAGGAAGGGAAAGGGATAGAGAGATAGAAACATTGATGAGAGAGAAACATTGATCAGCTGCTTCCTGCATACACCTTATTGGAGCCCGAAACCCAGGCATGTGCCCTGACTGGGAATCGAACTGGTGACCTCTTGGTTCATGGGTCAATGTTCAACTGCTGAGGCACACCAGCTGAGCTAGGGGGTTTCTTTAGAGAGGAGTCATAGAAGGTGGTACAAGAAACCTAAGCTAATTCTATTATGTGCCCCCAAAACAAATAAAACACCAGCTATAGATCTTCAAAGTAACCTCCCATACCCCAAATAGCCAGAGAGAGAGAGAGAGAGAGAGAGAGAGAGAGAGAGATGGGGGGGGAGTGTATTTGTGTAGCACATGAAGCTATGAAATTGCAGAGAAGATATTTTCATGCTTCTTGGATGTTCAGGGCTTGCAGAGCAAAAAAATACCAGCAATATAGATTAAAAATGGTTGAATAGTAACCCTAAGAGTAAAATTCTCCTGAGAGATTTATAGGTTTATCTCTTCTGAGCTATGTGTTTACATTTTGAAGGAGGATAAAAGCCCAAGCCTTTAGTTTAAAAATCTGGGGACCTCTCTCAGAGATTTGTTTACATTGGGGAAATGGGGCTTCTCTCCCTTTCTCAGGAGAGAGAGTGGCAGCTGGGCAGCAGTTCCTTTACAAGCTCTGACATTTTTCACATCAGGGTTCTTCATCCACATCCAGTCCCTGGTAGTTGCAGTTGACAAGTGTGCTCATTGCATTGCCCCAGGGAGGCTGGGGTAAATAATTCTGATCTCTCATCCAGAAACTGCATGCTTTACTTTAGAAGAAAATAAATATAATTCAAAGTTATCAGAGATAGACTTTGGCAGTCATAGCTTTGCTACTCAGGTGTGCTTAACAAAACAATCACAGCTTCGTAGAGCTATAATTGATATGCTAAGAACTGGCATATTTATTGTGCACAATTGGATGAGTTTGGACACAGGCTTACAACTTGAATACCAATGTGACTAGCAGATGAAGAAGGGGAAATATCTTGCTTGTTTAACATATTGGTTGGCTTGATATGATATGTAGATTGGCCTGGTATGTCAGTGCAAGCTGAAAATATATTTTGGATGTGTAGTAGGCAGTTAGACAGACATGAGAAGAGCAAGGATGGTGGGTCAGGTACAGAAGGTCACCAGGGTGGAAAGCCCGAGGTGCCTAGCAGTGGGAGAATTATAGAATGGGACCTCATGCTCAGGGTGACCTTTCATATCATGGGTCATGTGGTTTGGACACTCCCCTGACCTTTTCTCCCCTATCATGTCACTAGTCCTGTGGTAGACCCCCTTTTGAGGAAAAAGAGGGGCAGAGAATAGCCTCATAAGATTCCCAAACAAGCCTTTGCACAACCACTTCTGTAAGCATGAAGCTCTCAGTACAGTGACAAACAAAGCCTTGGGTCTGTTGACCACAGAGACAGAGTTTTGGTCAAACTAGAATAAACAGCTAGGTCTCAGTTGTGTTTCAGCTCCAGGCCCAGAAAAGCAGCAAGGCCAGAGCTGACATCAGTGATATTGTTGGAATAACCTGATTTTTATTTAACAGGAAAGGAGTTAAAGGGGAGACCAAATAGTATAGTTGTGTCATTGTTCAATTTTTCCAAAAAAACTACATTTAACACTCCAAGTTTGTTCCCTGCTCATTGATGGGGGAAGGGACAGGAGAAAGGCAGTTTAGATGAATACCCAGTAAGGTCTGAGTGACATGGGAGGCTAATTGCCTGTGAATCAAACCTGGGAGTCAGTGGCCAGGATGGGCATGGCCACTGCAAGTGGGAAATCTAGTTTGGTCCTTCTCTCTTTCAGGAACTTGCCCTCTTGGGACTCCTGCTGCCGGGGGGCGAGGGGGCTAGTTCCCCTCTACCCATATGGCACACAGCCATGTTGGTCTCTATACATGGACTGATAGACTTTAATCTGGCCTGAATGCTGAACCACACCTCGCTGCAAACTCTGGATGCTGGCCCTCCTTGTGGCTCTGCTGAACTCCAAACTGCCCCTCTTTTAGGACTGGCTTGGGGAAAATGGGACATTGCAACCCAAGAAATGTAACTCTCCTCCAATAAAGCCTTCTTCCACATTCCATCCTCCCATAGGGGCTTCTGAAAATGCTTATTTTATGGCACCCCAAGAACCTCAACCCCAAATGACAGGGGAGTTTTATCTACCAGCATCATCAGTGACTTCTGTTTCATTCTTCCTCCTTCTTTGTAAATGGGAGTGTTTATTTTGATGTATTGGGTATTTAAATATTTGTATTGATTTCAGAGAGGAAGGGAGAGGAAGAGAGGGATAAAAACATCAATGATAAGAGAGAGTAATAGATTGGCTGCCTCCTGTATGCCCCTGGGGATCAAGCCTGCAACCCAAGTATGTGCCCTGACCAGGAATCAAACCATGACCTCCTGGTTCATAGGTCAATGCTCAATCACTGAGCCACACCGGCCAGGCTGGTGTATTGGGTATTTAGAGGGCAGATAATTTGTCTTTTTATCTTATAAATGTCTGGATTTTATATTCTTGACATAGAGGTTACTACATACTAGTGTAATGCAGCAATCCTGGACTTGAGGCACCTCTTGGTGAAAAAAGGTAGTTTAGTTTTTTTGGTTTTGTTGTTTTGGTTTTAAAAGCTGAACCAAGTGATTTTACCAGAGGTTAGACTACAGTATTTATTGTTCTCATTTACATATAGTTCTTTGTTTCAGGATTCTGATGAGATCATATTTCTGGCTCCCTTTTAATGAAAGGAATATTTAACTACTTCTATCCAATGAATTGTTAGTGGAATTTAACAAGTGCTATTTCTGAATCTGAGTATTTAATTTGTAGATAAAAGATTGTCCAGAGACCTTTTCTACTCTGCAAGAGAGAATGCCAATCTTTAGGCTGGTGGCTGCTCTTTCAGCCTGAGTCCTAGATTAAGGAGAAAGGAGAGAATTGCCTGTTTGTGGACGAGTTGTGTGAACAAGTTGTGTGAACAATAACTAAACTCTTTTTATTTTAAGCTACTATAATTTTGGAATTGTTTGTTATTGTAGATTAGCAGTCAATTTTTATTTCCTTTGTTTAGCTGTAAAACATATTTTATTTGGAACATACCTTGCAATAATATTTTTGTACTTTTATGATAGTGCATGTTTGTTCCTTTGTCTTATTTATGGCAATTAGTAATGTAACTTTTGCAATTATTTGTCCTTTCTTTACAGTGTACATAGATAACCTAAAGGGGTATATTGTAAAATCAGAGTCAGATATCTTACTCAGAATCAAACTCTGCCAATAGATTAAATGTTAAAAGTAATTGCAAGAGACAGGCAAAGTAAAAAGAGTCCAAGATGACCAATCCATCTCCTTAGATTTTTGTTATGTTAAGACACACATTGGTTCAAATTTAACATGTAAATTTTTCCATGATATATCAGAGTATTACTTACACAAAGAGAGCTTTTTAGATCATTGTATCATTCTGGGTCCAATCAGGAGAGAGAACCACATAGTTGTTTGAACAGTGTTAAGTTCAATAAAAAGAATCATTAACTATAACAAGTGGTTATAGTAAGTGTGCTGTAGTTAGTGGCAGTGTGCTCTACTGACAAAACTTTATGCCAACTGGCATAAGAAAAGCAAATAATGAAAGGACCCAGATTCATTTTCACAAAGTAGTCTAAACAGGTAAATTTGTAGCTAAGAAGCAATAAATTTATAACTGGCACAAAGAAAGACAAACACTATTACACTGATAATTACATATCTGAAATTTTCCATAGTACCACATCTTACAATCCATAAATTTCAGATGTGTTTGTCATAAGTAATCTAGACAGATCAGGTATATCCTTCCAAAATCATTCCATTAAAGCAAACATCTGTTAATAAATGCTAACAAGAGATCCAATTTGAATGTTTAGAAAAGTGACTAGACCAGGGGTGGGCAAACTTTTTGACTCGAGGGCCACAATGGGTTCTTAAACTGGACCGGAGGGCTGGAACAAAAGCATGGATGGAGTGTTTGTGTGAACTAATATAAATTCAAAGTAAACATCATTACATAAAAGGGTACGGTCTTTTTTTATTTTTAGTTTTATTCATTTCAAATGGGCCGGATCCGGCCCGCGGGCCGTAGTTTGCCCACGGCTGGACTAGACTATTTCCATCCAGGTGTTTTCAGAGAAGGAAACATGGATTACACAAAAGCTGGTATCCTTTTATTGGTAACTAGAGGCCCAGTGCATGAAAATTCGTGCACTCGGCGGCGGGTAGGGGGATCCCTCAGCCCTGCCTGCACCTCTCACACACCAGGACCCCTCAGGGGATATCTACCTGCCAGTTTAAGCACACTCCTGGGGGAGCGGGCCTAAGCCGTTAGTCAAACATCCTTAGTGCTGCTGCAGAGGCAGGAGAGGCTCCCGCCACTTCCACTGCACTGGCCAGCCAAAAGCCAGCTTCTGGCTTAGTGGTGCTTCCCCTGTGGAAGTGCACTGACCACCAGGGGGCAGCTCCTGCATTGAGCATCTTCCCCCTGGTGGTCAGTGCATGTCATAGCAACCAGTTGTTCCTGGTTGTTGTGCTGTTAGGGTCAACTTGCATATTACCTTTTATTATATAGGATTATTATATAGGATTGGTAACTGTTGGCCATGGCATTTGAGTAATGAGAGAGAAGTTCTAGCTTGGGATGTAATTAAGGCTTCTATTAACAGAATTTAGAAACATAAGAGAAATAACTAAGTAAAGTATCTAAAGAAGAGAGGCCAAATAAAACTTATTTCAGAAGATGCAGAAATGTTGAGGTAACGGTGTTGCCAAAAAAAAAAATCTTTAAACATTTTCCAGATTTCCCTGAATCAACACTTTGTACATTTATCTATATTACTACTTCAAAATATTGTCTCCTACTAATTTTCCAAATTATAGCCTGTCATCTTAACTGCATTTGCAAATTGTCCCAAATGTTTATTGAAATTTAAATCATTTTCAATCTTATAAATTTGTACATTATATTGTGAACATGATATGTTACACTGTTATTTTCATAACAAATAATTACAGGCAATAAATTAAAATGTCCATCATTTGTATCTTCACTTTTAAGAACCTGTGATCATTATTTTTAACATTCAGAAAAAAAGAAAAATAGGTCTCAATATCATAAAGACACAGATGTCATAAAATAAAATTAGCTTCATGAATTTTATCAAGTGCTAAGCATCTGTATTTGCTTTTAGATACCATCTCTATATAAATAAATAACT
Organism: Myotis lucifugus; assembly: GCF_000147115.1. Classification (NCBI taxonomy): domain Eukaryota; kingdom Metazoa; phylum Chordata; class Mammalia; order Chiroptera; family Vespertilionidae; genus Myotis; species Myotis lucifugus. The sequence continues at coordinate 1,908,374 of NW_005871065.1, forward strand.
AAAAGGTGTTGCCTGAGGGAATAAAATCAATATTGTAATAAAAATCAGGGCATATGTCAATCAATTTATTTACCTTTATTATGCAGGAAGTAATTCTAGGGACTTTAGCATTTCCAGCATTTCCTTAGGAAAACTCAGGTGCAATATAAAAATCTCTAAAAGAACCAAGTTATTAAGTCTCATCTGTTTTCTTTTTTTGGATTTTTAAAAAATTCCCTCCTTGACATGGGCATGGTAAAAAACAAACAAAACACAAAAAACCCACAACTGAAAGTGATCGTAACACAAAAAACCCACAACTGATAGTGATTGTTTTTTTAAAAAAAATATTTTTAAACATTTTTCAATTAGAGTTGTCTTACAATATTATATTAGTTTCATTAAGTGATCATTATGACAAATCTAGTACCCCTATGACACCATAAATAGTTAATACAATATTATTGACTTATACTGCACTTTACATCCCCATGACTATTCTGTACCTACCGATTTGTACTTCTTAATCCCTTCAACATTTTCAGCCATCCCCCAATCCAAAGTGATTGTTTCTTAATGGTAACAAATAAGGGAAAATATTAAATAAACATGATTTTCTGACTTTAGGTATACTATTATGTGGTATTCTAAAATGTGATTTGTAAATGAACAAGTCTAATTGCATAAAAAGCTTTCTTGAATAAATTTCTGGCACACAGAAGTTTCTCATCTATTAATTTTGTCAGAGGCATAGTCCTGATGTTTATTTGAATATGTCATTAGAAGTCACCCAATGGAGCCTGTGCTCAGCATCCAGGGGTGAACAGTCTTGGTCACAATAATGGGAGCAGAGATAATTATACAAAGAATGTGTTTCCTTAAATATTCGTAAGACTATGTTTTAGGTGAGGCCCACTATAGAGTAGAAGTTTCAAAGAATGCAAAAACTATAATAATTTTGAATTGCAGAGCAGCATATGGATCATTTAGGTAAACGTCTACCACCTAAATGGTGCCACCTAGTAACTTTAGTTTGTTATATGACACTTGGAAGCCTGACCAACTTAATTAGCCTCCAAAGTACTTATTTTTACTGAGTGACTTACTGGAAGGATTGTTATGATTATGGAGTATAGCAAGGCCATATAACTATTATTAGTAAAACTAATTATGTGGCAATTATTTCATGATTTGACATTAACTTGTGTGTTCTAAAGGCATAACACACTAGATTAATTCTTCCTGAGCAGCAGGCTGCCATTTAGTGCCTAGAAAGAAGTAATTTAGTGACTAATACCTGATGCTTTAAGATTTTCATGTATTGTAAGAATAAAAACTATATCCCTAGAATATTTTTATCATCATTGTTTATCATGGAATTATGCCTAGTTTTGTAAAAGTGACGCATATAATTATAGCTTTATGCTTCAGTGTATTACTCCATTATTTCTTTTTTACGTTTTGTTTTTATATTTCTGGTGAAAAACTTATCTCTTTCCTACATTGTCCTGCTTTTCATATTATTTTGGGTAGATATATTTTCACCTAATTAATTAAAAACATTTTATTCTGTTAGTTATTTCTATTAGTACCAAGTATAGGAAACATTTTTAAAAATCTAAAGACCTGCTTATTGTTTTTTGTCTTACCTATTATTGAATTTTATTTGTATTTCTTAAAACAGGCATTTAAAACCCTGGACTATTCTATGCATATCTTTGCTTCCTGCTATTCTATGATTCTATTATTTTATATTTAAAACATATTTATAACTGAAATACTGTCTTAAATAGTTTAGAAAATATAATTTATCTTATCACAATAGGTATAATCTAGCTTTGTTATGGTATAAGAAAGTCATGTTTGCTAATATATACACACAAGAAATAGTTTCTGCACTTATATATATTTGCCAGCTTTGAAATTGCACCCTACATGCTTAAGTATGCTTTAGACACCAACATACACTTGACCTTAGCTGTGGTCAAAAATAGTTAAATGACTTGATATTGAGTAGGTCTGAACTTGTATTTTGTAAAAGATGCTTCCAATAAGTATGTTACCTCTTTGCCCTTCTTTGTAAAGTTCTCTTGTTTGAGACTTACAAACCTTTAGATAGTTTATTTTTCCTCACTTCATATTCAACCCTTTTTGTATAATGATGAATCCTGAATGCCTGTTAATAAGTCTCTGTTTTTGGACTTCTTTTTATTAAAAATAAATTTTACAGAGTGTACACTATAATAGATATTTTATAGAATACAAAGGCATATATACATATATAAATTAAAAAGTGTTTCTACTTTGAAGACACTCACAGTGGTAGTAAATACATAAATAACTTCAGTATAATATGATGAGTGATATGACATAGAAAATACCGATGAATAGAAAAAAAGTGTAATCAATATGGTGGAATATTAAGTTATTAAAATTGTGCTTTTTTTCATAGGAAAACTTCAAACTATATTCAATAAATATTTTGTCATACAATGATGTCTGATGTATAGTAGAATTAATAATGATATTACTAATAATATTCTGCCCTTCTTTCAAACAAAATATTCATCTAAATATTTTTTTATTAATCTCTATTGAGTATAAACCTTCCTAATTAAAACATCCCTGAACTTGCTCTCATATTTGAGTTATTTCTAACAGTATTTGCTCAGTCGAGTTTATTAATATTAAAGGTCACATTCTGACATCTATTACATCTTAATCTCTAGAATAATATATATTATATAATATCATATAATATACATATATACATATATATGATCTTATTAATCTTCTCTAGCTAAAATAACATATTCAGCCCTATATCTGTGATTGGGAATACAATTTGGTCAAGGTTGTAGTAGTCTTTTGTTATTTGTATCTTTAATAGTGATACTAATCTATCATCCTGCCAGGGATGCAGTACTATTTTTTATATATTATATAGGCTTTGGTTAGGGACAGTTTCAGAAGTTGACACTTGGCTTATTACATAAACCAAACAACCCAACATCAGGCTACTCCAAATGCCAAGTATTTCAATTATATACAACAAAGACTGGCCACTGGGTAGTTCTGCAGATTCATTTTGCCCACCGTAAACTATACTTTATTAAAGTCTCCATTTATTACCTGTACAAGTCAGTTCCCACCCTAAGAATGGATTTTATTATGATGCTTTAAATTTCTTGGTATCAATGTCAGTACAGTCCCTACATCTAACAGTCTAAAATGTGCATGCATATAAGCCTAACCTATAGACACAGACAACAGGGGGGTGAGGGCATGAGTGGGAGGGTTGGGGGAGTAATGGGAGGAGAAGGACACATATGTAATACCTTAATCAATAAAGAAATTTTAAAAAATAAAAAAAATGTCTGGGTATTTCCCTTTCCCCAATGTACAATCACTCACATAAATGGCAATAGGGTCTCCATTGGGAAAAGAATATCATGGTTTACTTGCCACACAGAGGTGCAGGTTCCTTTTTCTAGGACCTAGAATCTAGGGTTATGGAAACCTCTTTAGTCAATGGGTTCCAGGTCTGAAAATTGGATTAAGTCAATTAAACAAGGGAATGTGGCTTTTCATTTGAGAAATTGCCTTCTTTATCCTGCTCCTCCATTTTTATCTTTTGGGGGGAGAGGATTATATATTAAGTAGTTTTTTGTTGTTGCTGTTGCTGCCTCTTAATTTTACTCCTGATGACCCCATGCCTCTCATGAGAAGCCCTCGAGGCTTTGCTAAGGTAATTACCATCTCCTGGCTTCTGCTAGGTAAGTGCTATCTCCTGTCCCTCTTTCATTGGAGGCGCAACATCCCCTTGGGTATTAATGAGGCAACCTCTGCTGCTGTTGGTGGTGCTGATATCCCTCTCACCCACCCTTTCCTGAGGTTTTTGGTAACTGGATGTACTCTGGACCCTCAGTGGGAAATAATCCTTTAGTAGGTCTTCTGTCTCTCTTAGGATATGAATTTCTGCTTGTTCACTTCCCTCCGCATTTTTATTACTTCTTAACTATCTGATGGAGTAACCCAATCATCTTTGCTTCATTAAGCAGTGGTCATTTGTTTTTCCAGTCTTCAATAGCCATGTTAACTGTGATTTTGCTCCACTGTCTGGGTCCTTGCAATGGTGTTAAATCCACATCCTAATAAAATGCCAGGTCAGCACATCCTTGCTTATCCAATTTTATATTCTGGCACCTTTGATCTAGCATTCTCAAAACTTAACACCGGGGGTATTCCTCTGGCTGTTCCTATATCAACTAATTCCTACAACATCTTTAGTGTCTAGAATTTTTTCTTTCCTTGGCAGGTCCTATTTATGCTGAGATTTAACACTATTTATTTGTCCTGGTAGCCAGGAGAAGGGGTTGGGACAATTCCTCAATGTGGCACGTGTTTTCTTATAGGGGAAAGATGGCTGCTACATCTTCCTCCATGGCAGGAGTTCCATGTCATTTTAGGGAATTGTGGACCACATCTACAAGCTCTTAGTAGATATGCTTCAAGACAAAAATCAACATTCCGAGGAGCAACTATCCAAAAGTTTTCTGTCCTATGTTTACAAGGCCTCATTTGTCCAAACCCCATCAGCATTTTATCATAACAGACTAACTTGTGTTGGTCAAACCTGTAATTGTCTCTGAAATGGCAAACCTACCACATCTTTAGTATGCTAATTAGTTGCATATGCTTTTCAACTCCAGGAGAAAAATATCCTCTTAAAAGTATTTTTTTGAAAAAGCCCCTCTGCGGCTCATGTGGAATATTTAACTGCATGTTAACACTAGGTTTCTTATTGTCCTTCAGCATGGTGTTGATGCAATTTAACAGAAATAAGCTAAATCTACTGTCTGTATTGACACAGTTCCCCATATATCTTTCAAATGCCTGGATCTTTTCTATAACACACCTCTTCGCCAGGATAAGTTTGAGTATCACTTGCATTAGTTATTGACACCAAAGCTGGGTCAGAATGACAAAATATTTATTGAGGAAAATCTCTCTGATAGTAAAAAGGGAGGAAGCCAGAGATGGTAAGGAAAGCCTTCAGACCTTCTGTGGAGGAGAGTGAAAGAGAAGGTTGGGTAGGAAGGCACTCACATTACTCCTGGAGCCAAAGTCTTCCATCAGAGAGCTCGTACATTTTGGATGTGTAGATCTGCATTAGTATATCCTGCTGCTCTTATTTATTAGCTTCAAGAAGCCTGTAAGGAATGTGGCTTCAGTGCTAACGTGACGGTAGATTCAGAACATGGTAACTGGGGCCTTTTGTCAATATCTCTTCCCCATAGCAAGAGATCTGAGTGGGACATTTCCATTCCTGCCATATCATTTCATTGTTATATCTACACTCCCAATATGTGGATAAATGAGCAGATAATAATTGTTTGAAATATTTTAAGTTCTTGTTTGAACATTGCACTTTCCCCTTGTACTTTCTTTCCTATTTTGAAATGATAGATAACATGAGGCTAAGAAACAGTCTGATTTCCTGAGAAGGGGAAGTCTAGTAGTTCTCCAGGTGAATATAAATTTGATTCATAAGTTCACGTAGTAAGTTCTGCCTCAAGACACAATCAACAGTACTGAAATTTGAATTGCCTTGTGCTACTTGTACAATGTTACCATGTACGTAACACTACTGAGCAAACCACTCTATAGTTTACAAGATGTGGTACATTTCGGGGTAGACATGCCCAAATACAAATCATACTTTTGCCATTTTTTGTCTATAGAACCTGGAGTGAAATTTATTTCTCTAAATCCCAATTTAATATAAAATACCTAACACAATGATTTGGGGGTGAGAGAGGGATTTTATGGGATCAAATGGAAAACCTGACAGGTGTTCAGTTTATATTACTTTATTGATTGGAAGACTTGCAGTGTTTTGATACAAACATTGAAGCTAACTAAATACACTTTTATGGTTCTTGTTTTATATGGAAACTAAATTAACACACCATCATATATTATACTTGATTTGATAATGATTATGTTCTAGTAAGATTATATTGTAATGTTTTCATTTTTTATATGCATTATAGTTATAATATAAAATGTTAAGTTAGCATTGTATTTCAAACCTGGATCTATACCATAATTATTGTGGAATATTTCACAATATTCAGAGTCTTGTATTCTACATCAGATTTACTTAATCAAAACCTCATAAGATTGAGTTAAGTGATGCTTAGTTGTCTAATAAAGCAGAGCTTTGTAATATTGTTTGTTAACCATCTTCCTAGCTTATTTAGATAAATGAAGAAAATAATACTTCTCTGATAATATTCACAATAGTGCATACAGTCATCACTTTAAATATAATTGAGGCCGTCTTTTGTTTACTGGTTATCCGGCTATCACAAATAAGTCATTAAAAATGAGGAAGGTATTTGTAGTAGTTAACTAGTGGTATGGAAAAAAATTACCCTAAGACTTAGAGGTTTACTACAGCAAACATTTGTTATCATTTTCTGAGTGTCAAGAGCTTCAGTGTCATTGGTTCAGGGTCTCTCACAATGCTTCCAGATGTTGGTCCTGGCTGCAGTCATATCAGAGTTTAACTTGGGGGAGATCTGCTCCCAGACATATTTATATGGCTTTTGGCAGATCTCAGATTCCTGCTGGTTGTTGACTAGATATATCAATCAGCTCCTTGCCAGATGGGCCTATCCATAATTCAGCTCACATGGTAACTGACTTTCTGTAGAGTAACCAAGTAAGAGAATTAGAGAGAGGCCCAAATCAGAAGCTACAATATTTCTGTAAACTAATCTTAGATAGGACATCTCATAGTTTACTTTATTAAAGGTGAGTCAATATGCCTAGCCTACATTCAAGAGGAATGGATTATACAAGGATGTAAATACCAACAAGCAAGGATCACTGGGGCCCATTTTTAAACTGCCTACCACAGCACTAATCATTGATTTCAATATCATTGCCACTTACATTTATGTTAATATTAATAATACATTCAATCATTTATTCATATATTTTATTGGTTTACTGGGGTCTATTTTTTAAGATATTACCCCATTATGAGTTATGCATATCTTACTCTGTTCAGGCTACTATAACAAAGTACCACAGACTGGGTTGCTTACAAACAACCAAAATTTATTTCTCACACTTTCAGAGTCTGTGGAATCCATAAGCAAGGCACCAGCAAGAATGTGTTCTGATGAGGACTCACTTCCTTTTCATAGCAAGGGCTATACATGGTGAGAGGGGCTAAGAATCTTTCTGGAGCCTTTTTTAAAAGGTCTAATTTCATTCACCTTCCTATTCTAATTATCTCTCAAAGACCTCATCTCCTAATGCTGGGGCTGTCCAGCAGACCCTGAGCGATGGATGAACAGATTGCTCCGACACACATTTCTGTGAAAGAGAGGCCTAAGGGACTGTTTTACTTTAGAAGTAAAAAGCAGTCCTGTTCACCTGTCTTCTTAGGCTTTTATTGTCACAACACCTTGAACTCAAATATTAAATACTATCAGCAGGGTAAGCATCATTGAGAAAGCACATGCTTTTACAATATTGGGTCTAAAAGACTAAACAGAGATTTTAGCAAAACACCTGGGGGATCGGACTTGTTTGGAAAAGTCAAGGTAGTGGCTGCCACCTTCGGCAAGGTCCCCCTAGAGGCCCCTGACCTTTTGGAGAATCTTCCTTACAGACATTCCAACCAAGTCCCATGCTTCCCCACATTCTAATATAATCACATGGGGCAATAGGATTTCAACATATGAATTTTAAGGGGACATAAACATTTAAACCATAGCAATGTACCTTAGAGAAAGAGCCTTTATATGTCCTATTCATTCTATTCATCTGTAATTGGCAGAGTCATAATGAATTTGTGTATCTTAAAAATATTTCATGAGTAATTATTTGATTTCTCCATAAAGTTGTCAACATGGTTCTATTTTTCATATTACCTAAACACATTCCTGGGACCTAACCATTTCAGATCTGTTTTCAAGAATTCCATACAATTGGACTCAACTGCTATCATAGTCTCTAGTGATATTCTCTAAAATATGCCTGGCATAAATTTTAGTTTGAATATTAGCTCTAATAACCTTATAATTCAGATGAATTTTGGCATATCAACAGTTTGACATTTAAATAGACATTTTGAATAATGAAGTTTTCCCTATTTTGTTTTTATTCAGCTGGATACGTCATAACTAACTTGTCTGTCACTATACCCACAAGTAGAAATTCAAGATATAATTCTCTCATAAGTCACAAGTAGCATGCAGTCTGAACCTTCGTTTCTTATTTGTCTTTTTCTAATTGTTCACTTCTTTTGGAACCCAAGCCCTATCTCACTGAAAACTGATATGGAAAACTTTCCCAAACGACTACTTTACTTAACTAAATATTAAATATTTTCTCTGTGTTATCCCATATACAGGCTAATATGAACCCTTTTTTTTTTATTGTTGACACTATTACATATGTCCCCTATTTTCTCCCCCTTTGATCCCCTACACCCAACCCCTCCTAGCCTTCACCACATTATTGTCTGTTTCCATGGACTATGCATATATGCCTGTATGTTCTTTGACTAATCCCTATTTAATAATCATATATTACTCTAAATTAATATTTCATTCCCTACCATAACTAAAGTAAAAATGAAGTATATGAAATAAGCTGCTGTCTCTTGAAATAGCAACAACAACAACAAAAACCCAACACAGTTATTGAAATGTACGATGGTTGAAACACACATGAGAAATTTTTATCTCACTTACATAAAGCTTACTATTATTGTTCCTGTTTGGTGAGCAGCTTACATCAAGTAGTGATTTAGGAACACAGAACTCTTCGAATGTGCAGCTCTATCATTTTCTTGACTTGACTTTCAATTCACTGTGATTTCCAGTAGAAGGAGAAAGAACATGAAGGAATATGCCTGGTAAGTTTTCATGAGCCATATTAAAAATGGCTCACATAACTTCCATTCACATGTTATAGGCTAGAACTCTTGAAAGGAAGGAGTGTCAAAGAATTTGTATGAATTTTAGAACCACTATCATTACCTGCTATAAGTTATATCAGATATTTGCTTAAAAGAAAATGTGACCAGAGCAATATCATAATCCAACAAGTGAAAATTTAGAATGCATAGGCAATTAAATCAAAATGATATTATATGTGCAGAAGTTGTAGCTTAAAATTATGAATGCATAAATAAATAAGAATTAATGTTTTCCATATGGAGCAGAGGAAAGATTTATATAGATAGCCATACATAGGGTGGCGCAAAAGTAGGTTTATAGTTGTGAATACACTAAACACAGAGTTTATTTGTGTATTATTATTTATTAATTATTGTACTATTTCCATACAAACAACTGTAAACCTACTTGTGCCCCACTCTGTATTACTAGACATTGAAGAGTAAAACAATCTCCGTTGGTAGATTAGATGAAGAAGGATATTTGATAACCATTGGTGATCATCACAGTAATAATTATTTCAGGCAAAAGTCATTGATCAGTGATACATGATCTGTATACTGGATTGTGTGTCTACCACCCAAACTCAAATCATCTTCTGTCATCATATATATTTGGCTCCCTTTACCCTTCATAGCTCCCCTATCCCTCTTCCCTCCAGTAACCACCAACTATACTGTTGTCTGTGTCTGTGAGTTTTAGTTTCATATCATATATGAGTGAAATCACATGGTTCTTAGCTTTTTCTGACAGACTTATTTCACTTAGCATAATATTCAAAAGGTCCATCCATGTTGTTACAAATGGCAGTATTTCATCTTTTCTTATAGCTGAATAGTACTCTATAGTATATATACAGATCATGTATCATAGAAATCTATACTTGAAATCTATATAATCATCTTAACTAGTCACCCCAATAAATTTAATTAGAATAAAGAAATTAAAAAATAACTACATACTGTTCAAAATAAAGTCATTGCTCAAGTGAGATCTGACAAAAAAGAGACTATGTGCATCTCACATTTATGCCACACAAGATACTTATTAATGTTAAAGAGAACATAAAAATCCTAATATTTGAACAATTTGACAGATCCTATGTTAACCATGACCAAATTAACATTACTCGTAATTAGAGGGATAATATCAAGTGTTTTCTGATATAGTATACTGAGAAGGAAACATCACCTCTATGTAATGCCTACCCAAAATGCATAATCTAAATCTATTTGTAAGGAAGATATCTCATTTGTACTCACAGAATTTTCGTTTATGGAGATGACTTATGATCTAGAGAGGTCCATGCCAATAAATATTCTTATTACTTACATTTCTGAGAAAAGGGACATGTCACACCATACAGGACCATACAAGGAAAGTATGTTAAGTATATTGGTTAGGAACCAGGGAAATTCCCAGGCCAAAACCTTTAATGGGATTTCCATGGGAAAAGCAAGGCAAAGAAGAGGAAATAATTTAGGATAGGCTAGTTTGAATAATTCCTGAGCAAACATTGGTGATAGGAGCAGTCAGTTGCCTAGCCCTGGCCCTGGCCCTGGCCCTGGATGATTTAGGGCAGGTGAACTAATGGCTTGGTGAGTGAATTTGATAAGGATATGGTTGATGGTGTGAGTTCAGGACTGGTTAGTTGGTCTGTGAAGAGCATGCTTGCAGGCAAGCCTTTGCTCTCAAGAATTGGCTAGTTCTGAGAGAGGCACTCTCCCCAGTTAATGAAGCTGCAAACTCCTGAACATCAAGAATAAAGAAAATAATAGTTCATATAAGGAAATATAGTTAATATAATTTGTTCCATGATGAACGGGTGCCAAATAGATAAGTACAGAATTTAAGAAAACACTATTGGAACAGAACCACCAGAAAAACCAAAATAGAGGTGTTTCTATAAAATGGATAGCCTAGTCTGTATTCTTCAAAAATGCTGTCACTGAGGACAAAACATAGGGAAACTATCCAATTTGAAAGAGACCAGTGTTTTTTGTCTGAAATATAGCAAGAATTCACCTTTGTGATTGTACAAGCCAATTTTAGCAGACCTTCAGCTCTTTCATTCTATTACTACCCAGCTTAGTCATGCTGTTATTCTAAAGGAAAGACATAGATATAGCAGGGAATGGGAATAAAGAGGTAAATTTATTTAATAGGGTCCTATGGCAACATACTGTGTTATAAGGACATTGTACTTGGTTTTGTTTTTGAAATGTGTCCCAGAGTAAGGGCTTGCTAATCCAACTAAGGCAGATATGAATCAAGGACAGTGATTTTTATGTTTATGTGTTTAAGGCACTAGCATGAAGAGAAGGAAGGCCTTTCATGGTAGACAGTTTATTGAAGATTACTTGGTCTGTCAATCCTCTCTTTAGGAGGCATTGTTAGTAAAGCTCCAGGATCCTAAAAGAGCTAGAATTGATTACATCAGTGGGAAAGTTTGATATGTCTTAACTCCTGAGGCATGAGGAGTGCAGCTGCATTCATCTCTTGCTATAATTCAAGGTAGGACAATGGAAAATGTGACAAAAATTGGATTATAGAAGAGAAAGTCAGACATCATTTTATTTGTCAGGATTAACCTTATCCATCCTCTATAGGCAACTGTAGCTGTTAATGTTAAACTTCTCTCATCATCAACTTGTATTTTAATTCCTTCTCATAGTGTATCTTATATAATCTGAAAAGTCTTCATATTTATTTCAACAAATAATTAAAATAATTTTTCTAGGCAGGATTAATTTCCTTTTTTGAAAATTTTATACCAGATTGATAGAAAACTGTGGTTAAAATGTATTAAGAAAAATAATCTAAATGTAAGTGGAATAGACAAATCAAAAGAATGTACAAGGATTTAAAAATGATCAACCAAAGAACTTGTTTGCATACATATAAACCTAACCAATAGACACAGACACCAGGGGGGTGAGGGCATGAGTGGGGGGGTGAGGGAGGCAATGGGGGATAAGGACACATAAGTAATACCTTAATCAATAAAGAAAATAAATAAGTAAATAAAAATGGCATAGTAAGAAAATTAGAAGTCAGGATAATCATTACATAATAAAATTCAAATTAAAAGATAAAATTAACAATAGATCATTTTATATGGATCATAGGTAAAACCTATGATTAATATTTCTAATATTTTGTATAAAATAATAAAAACAAAAATTTAGCATAAAACAAAAATTTAAAAACATGGAAAAAATATATACTATGAAACTTTAAAAAGACCTATTTAATGTATCAATAGGCTCATCTCATATGAATTTAAAGATAATTGTGTTTGAACATATAATATACACATGATGGAAATCTTACAAAAATATAAATGTCCATTTGTTGCCAATTATTATATCAACTTTTCAAAGCTGAAATGTTTGTCCACAAAGAAAACTTCCATATGGTCAAAAAAGCAGAGCCCCACTGGTGTGCTCAGTGGTTGAGCATCGAGCTATGAACTAGGAGGTCACACTTGGATTCCAGGTCAGGGCACATGCCTGGGTTGCGGGCTAGATCCCCAATAGGGGGCATGTAGGAGGCAGCTGATCAATGAGAATTTTCTCCCCCTCTCCCTTCCTCTCTGAAATCAATAAAAAATATTTTTTTAAAAGCAACTCTGGCCAGTGGCTCAGTGGTTAGAGTGCCAGCCCGTGCATCAAAGGGTCATGGGTTGGATTCCCAGTTAAGGGCACATTCCTGGGAAGAGGGTTGATCCCCAGCCTAGGTCAGGAGGCAACCAATTGATGTGTCTCTCTCACATTGTGTGTTTTTTTTCTCTTTCTTTCTCCCTTCTTCCTTCCACTCTAAAAATCAATGGAAAAGTACCCTCAAGTGAGGATTAAAAAGAGAGAAAACAAAAGCAGAAATTGTTTAGGGCAATTTCTCTACATGAAAACGAGCAACAAAATAAAATGTTCCCTTAAATATGTGGGAAAAGTATATATGTGTATATAATAGTGGTAAAACTCTGTTCAGAATGACATACGTATATTTAAATGTTTAGTTCAAAAAAATCCACGCTGATATTTTTTTAATGCTCACAGTTTATAGTATCTCTTATAGTTATAAAAAAAATACTTTCTCTTAGGAAGAATATTCTACATAATCCTCAAACAGGGTTATCCCAGTAACATAACTTTACAATTAAAAATCAATGTCAAAAGTATTTTAAGGATGAAGGTTTTAACTAAAAGCTAACTTTTTTGAAGTCTTATGTGACACATTTCATCATTGAAGGTTAGATTAGTTGTTCTAATAGTAGTAGTGAGTAGTAGTAGTAGCTGTAGTGGTGATGGTAGTAAAATTAGAATATTAAAAAAAAGGTTTAATCATAAATCTGACTACTTGAAATTGATAGTTCTGAATTCTTATCACATGATATATAGGAAAAAAATATGCTTAAAACTTGAAATGCCCCGCAACAAACATTGGACATCTCCATAATCTTATGTTTGGTGTGAATTTGTAACATTATTTTGAAAACCTTTTAATGTATATTAAAATATATTAGAGATGATCTAGATTAGAACAACAGATCTTGTCAGTCAGTTCTGTTACTTGAATAATGTTAAAGAGATTAAAATATGTTTCTGTTTTCCTGCATATAAATTTGATGCATATTTTCCAACTACATGGGCTTTTGAGATAGACTTAATGGTATTTTATAAGACTGACAGTAAAGTTAATAATATTATCAGATAACTTTTAGAAATGAAATCCATTGCAATAAAAAATACATGAACTTATATGTGAAATTCAATAATAATTTGTTTTATAAACTTAAACTATTAGAGTGAAATCCAAGTCTATAATATACAATTTGCCCAATGTTTAAAAAATGTTTACAGGAATTTTCCCTCTTTGTTAATTAACTAGCCATAGAATCAGAAGTTAAATCTTCAATTTTCCATTCCTTGTTTCATTGTCATTTGCTATCTGACCACCTTCCTGGTGTTTCCTGCAGACTCAGGATTGTCAGAGACTGATAAATTGGTGCTTTCACTTAAAGCATTTCCCTTGCCCTCTAAATCCCCAATCCATCTACTACGGTCTGTGATTTCTGACTACAAGGCTTTGTGGGCTTCTGTCAGCACTATTCAGCTAAGCTGAAGAAGGAGACAGATTTGCTACTGCAAAATTTGAGCATGTAAAAAATCCATATTTTTAGCACTTTCTTTTGCTTCCTTTCTTCAGTCATATACTTAAATCCTCTGGCTATGTTTGATTATATGGCTTTTTATTTTAATTATTATTTTTATTATATTTTTAATGATAGATTTTATTTTCTTAATAATAAAGTCCAGCAGTGTATCTTGATGATATTATATGGGTGATGACATTTTACACAGGGTGAATGGGTAAACATGAACATATAAAGGAATTTTGATTAGCTAATATGTTTATTTAATTGAAGAATAAATACATGCAGTGGTAATTGTTTTATTAGAAATAGAAAAAATTCACAAATATGACTATTTAAAAAGTTAAATAAAAATTGCAATTTATAAATATTATCAATCCCTTACTTTGGGTAAAAATTAATAACATCTTGATGAATATTGACATTTTTAAACTAAATATTTTACCTTAGATATAGTCAAATAAAACTGAAGTTTAGTAAAGAGATAATTACAAGATATTTTTAAAACATTTTATTCTGTTTTATGCAAAATATTGATTTATACTATAATACAAAATATTATAACATTAAGACATGAATTATGCCTGCAAAGATCTAGACAATAAATTAGATAAAGTATTGCCAGAATTGATTCTTGAACTAAAATATCCTGATTTGAATCCTAGCTGTCTCTAAAAGATAAAGACTTCAGTGTTTTCTCCATGAGAAGTAAAGAGAAAAGTACTGGTTATAAAATTGTATTTTCTGTAGGCACATGATGTCTGTAATTAAATTGTCTATATCCAGATCCTATTGTTTTTCCTGCCTTTATATCTTATTGTAGGAATAATTTCTGGGTATTTATGGTTACTTTACATGATTAATATTTGTTTGTTGACTTTGAATTTACTATTGTCTACTATATAAATACACAATCTGATTTGCAATCAAACTCCTAAGAAATTTTAAATTCTTAGCTTACAGCAACTAATTAATCAATGAGTAAATATTTACTTTATGAAGAAATTATGTTCGTCAACTTTGCTTTAAAACTGTGACTATAGTTTTCATTTTCTAAAAAAAAATTTGGTAACTATAGCCTCAAATATCTCTATGATTTTTTTTTAATTAGAAAGGGCTTCCATAAATGTGTTAAATATCTGAATTGTCCAATCTATTTGAATAGTTCTTGAAATACATGACCTTTTTAAAAATATTGTTATTGATTTTTAGAGAAAGAGAGAGAGAAAGAGAGAGAGAGAGAGAGAGAGAGAGAGAGACAGAGAGAGAGAGAGAGAGCGCAATGTGAGAGCATAACATCGTTCACCTCCTACCAGGGATTGAGACCACAACCCAGGCATGTGCCCTGACCAGGAATCAAACCACCAACCCTTCAGAGCATAGGATGATGATGCTCAACGAACAGAGCTACACTGGCCAAGGCTGAATATATTTTTAAAATAACATTTAAAAGGTTTGAATGGATATACTTTTTGATTTAGTCAGTAGTAGTCAGTTCTAGCTCAATTAAAACTCCAGAATTATGTTCTATGGCAGCGGTTCTCAACCTGTGGGTCGCGACCCCTTTGGTGGTCGAACGACCCTTTCACAGGGGTCGCCTAAGACCATCCTGCATATCAGATATTTACATTATGATTAATAACAGTAGCAACATTACAGTTATGAAGTAGCAACAAAAATAATTTTATGGTTGGGTCATAACATGAGGAACTGTATTTAAAGGGCCAGAAGGTTGAGAACCACTGTCTATGGAACACAATTTCTACTCAGGATTTGAATCAGTGTTACTTACCTAGTATATATGTAATTTGATACCAAAAAATGCAAGGGAAATGGTTCACATGAACTGAAAAATTTAGGATAATTTTAGTGTGTTTTAAGATTTCTGAAATGCCACTCTGTATGTCCAAGAATATATCAAATATATCAATAATATATATATATATAAAATATATAGTACATTAGATATTAAGGTTCATATACAACTATATAATGAAGGATTACTTTATAAAGGGTAATTTGAATATTTACTAAATGTTTTTGGAAGAAAACATAGAATAATCTACTTTTGAAATTGACTCGTGTTTTTTTTTAAAAAAATCCACTAATTGGATTTTAAATTTACTTTATGAAAAAATCTTAAAAAGAATCTATTTTTATCTTTAAAATTTAAAACAAATAATTTTTAAAAACAGCCACCTTCATGAAATGTGTTTACTAGGGTTTTTTTATTTTTTATTTCTAATAAATAAATTTGTGATTAGCTTTTCAAATAAGTAACTTTTTCTCTGACTGGTATAAGAAACATAATTTAAAGCAAATGACTACCCTGGGCCTACTATCTAGAGAGTTTTCTGAATCATTGTTGGTCCTCAGAGCATCATTTTTGTTCTTTTATGTCTCCACTGAGTGTTTTGCCATTATCAATTATAGGCTATACACTAAAATTATTCTAACATTTCAAACCTCTGGGGTAGCACAGTGAGATCACTGTCATTTGTTGCCCCAAAATACTCAGTAATTTCTTTAATTTTATTATGTTATAAACTACAACTGGTTTATTTGCCTTTGTAAAAATATATCTTGTGATTCTTTTACACTGGGTCTAAAAAAGCAAAAGGTCTCTAATCTGCTTTCTGTGTATAAATGAGCTTTGATGGCACAACTGGGATAGAGTTTCTTTATTTCAAGTCACTAACATTAGATATGTTGAAAGTTTTTGTACACTTGGTCAAAGTACAAATTATATCTTATAATTGGTAGAAACAGACAAAATTATGTATCTAGTACAACCAACACATATATACACAGATCCCTTACAAAAAATGTCTAAACTTTTTTGCCTTCTTTCACGTTGGTACTTTCAAGGGAAAAAACACACAAAACCTTAGATTAAAAAAGGGAGAGGGAAAAGAAGGGCATATTTTAAAAGGACATACAGTATATATTAGTTAGAGACAGTGGCATTCAGTTATAGAAACCAGGTCACGTTTGCAACTCTTGTATTGTAAAGAATTTTTAAGACAGTGGTCCTAGAATTGTGTGACATTACTAATCAACCTATATTTTAAATGTTAAATTCATCAAATAATTGCTTTCCTTGACAACATATGTAGTAAGTACTATATAATATGTAACTCCACTGAGGCATTAATTTAAATAGTAATACTATTAGTTTTCCAACTTGATAGCGAAGCAACTGAACCTCAGAGATGTGAAGTGACCAGCCCCTATCCTTGCATAGTGAGTCCGTAAATGAACCAAGTGCACTCTAGCACAGGTATTATCCAGAATTTGTTGGCAACCTCTGAGTTATTCAGATTCGGTAGGACCTGGACAAATTGGAGTCTATAACAGCTCACTCAGTTCCACTTTTCTCATCAAAAGTTTGGAAGTAGGTCCAGTAACCCTCAAGTATCACTCTTGGAATTTCATTGTGAGTTAGCCTTCACTTGAGCAATGGACAAAATGAGTGTCTGTGAGGTTGCTGAGATAATTACGAAAAAAAACCTGAAGCTAGGAGAAAAACAAACAAACCCATAGTGTCCCTCAGTTGACCTTGCTTGTCCCCTGAAGTGTTGATTAAGCAGACTATCTGGAGCATATTCAGTTATCAGGGCATGAGTAAAAGAGATTTTAAAAGGTACTCATTCCATTTTGAGACTCTTATCAGAAGTAAAATTTCTCTTCTGATATCTTTTTTTTTTTGGGGGGGGGGGTCAAAGTAAATCTGCAGCAAAGCATGGAAGAATAATCACCGAAGAGATGAGACATGGATATTGGCGTACATTTATAAAACCTAATACTACGTATTGCCTCCTCCCTTCCTTCTTTAACCTCTTAAGGTAGCCCATCCAGCCATAGCTTTTGTTGTAGTTAGTACACATTGTTGCCTTGACTACCCATATAATCTCTTTTACTGCACAGATTGTTTTGCAGTTGGATTGGATTGAGGTGAAATGTGTCCTGCCCAACAATAAAAAAACATTTTGACTCTTATCATCTTTATTGTCTGATTTCCAAATATTGAGATGGTGGCATCAATAGAAGGGTAAAGTGTGGAGACCTAAGTCACTATATTTGAGTCATGTCTCTGATTTATATCAGATTTTCTGTGAATAAGAAATAAACCATTCTTGTCTGACAATACTGTGATTTTGGATTTATTGGTTGCCACCACATATGCTGGCTTATATTAACTATTTCAGCTACCCTCCATCATGAATTTTTATCACTTAAGTTTATCTCAAGATCAAGCAGTAGATATGTATTTTACTTTGGTACTAATTGCACTTTGCTCACAGGACATATTGAGTCCTATTTTTTTCTTTTGACTTATTCTTCTTTTCCTAAGTAAGCTCATAGAAGTTACACAAAAGGATAAGATGACTTCCCAGCCTAAGTGAACAATATAAACAATAGTAAAAGGCCTGAAATTTTTGACTACCCTCAATAGTTTAATAATAAAACTTCCCTTGAATTACCAATTAAAGTTTTGTGTACACAGATAAATTAAAACATAATAAACATATCCTGTCCTTTTTCATCATAAAAAAATAAGCACAAAATAATTTTAAGTATGTGTATATATTTTATGTTATCTTTTGTTGTTAATAAGTAGCATTTTATATCTTATTCAGATTTCTATTATTTTCCACATTTTGCCAGTATATTTATTTTCAACAGATGTGCACACACAATACACAAATGTTTGCACATCTTTCTTTTAGAATATACATCTCAATCTCTCTAATCTTTTTCTGACCCCAGAAGACAAACGTAGCCGACACTGTTATTGGTTGACTTAAAAAATATAAATTCCTTGGTTCCTTCTTTCTATCAGAATCCCAATATCATTTAGGTGACTCATGGTAGGCTGACCCTACTTCCAGCACCACTTATAAATTCTGATTACTGCAAGTGAATATGGTGCTCACAACCCTATAGTGTGAATGGTTTGTGAGTATAATTGTAATCTAAGTCTGTTAATTAGACATGAAGCAATATTATCTGAGAGTAATCTGAGTAAAATTTGTTCAATCCATTGAGGAATTTGGACATATTGTTCCATTTATGCACATTGTATTGAATGTCTGGCATATCTTCAATCACCTTGATACCAAATAAATGTAAAACCAACATTTGGTAAAAGTAAAAATTGGACAATTAGAGACAAATTGAAAGAGAGCAAAAATGAATTGTGCCTGCGTCCTGCCTATAGTGCCTGGCACATATATGGAACTAAATTAATTATTATTTAAACATGAAGAGGTCTCTTTTTATTATATTAATTGACAAATACAAATATGAGTAATAAAAATAAGTTTCTAAAATATGTCAAATATTTTCTTTTAGAAGAAAATCACTATTTTAATGTAACACATTATGAAAATTTTTAAATGGATTAGTTGTCAATTTTATATTAAAAGTGACCCTTTCTATGATTTGAAGATAATGAATAACAATAAATGTATTACCTTGAATACAAATATAACAGGAAATACCATGTTAACTTTGTATCAGATTAGAGAAAATATTGTCAATGTATGTCTGACACTGAGCTCTGTTATCACAATGGTATATCCATTCTTTTTGTAAGATGCAATTGCATACATTAAATTCACAGCTGAGATTTACATTTAAAAATAAGCTACCAGATAATCTAAAATAGGAGCAATTATGAGAAGGAATGTTCAGTATATTGTCTACCCTTTTGTCCATGAACTTTTAATGAGATTTCCTTGGGGGCATGACAGACACATTTCTAAGTTTGTCAAGAATGCCAGAACAGGTGAATGTGTACTTACCATCACTGTGGAGGAAAATAAAATCATAGCCATTTATATCTCCTGGAATTAAGAAAAATCATATGGGAATCCTTAAACATCATAAATGTAGATAGAATAATTGTAATTTAACATAATATATGTGCCTCAGTTTCTTTCTTTGTAAATTAGCTTAATATTTGCCTTGTAGAACTGCAAAGATGCAAAACCTTAGCAAGAATTGAGCAAAGTTACTGAAGTAATTTAGTTGTTCATTAAACACTTGCCTAGCATTTCTTTCTTATTATCTTTGTTGTTTATTGTTTTCCACACCACATTGTAAGAAGCAAGCTCCATTTTCTGAAGATGAGTCTTACTATACCCACTCTTCATAAGAACATGCCTGACTTCATTACCTTTAATTTAAACCACTAAAATAAAAAATACAAGGAGCATCGTAAAGAATCAAACTAGAGGTTTTTTGCTAGAAACCAGAATTTTTAAAATTCCGACAGCAGGATGAACTCATAAAAAGGACTATTAGAATTTATATTTGTTATATTAGCATGTTTTGGTTTTATCATCTTTATAATTCTTCAAGTTTAATTACCTCCTACATATTCATTTCATTTATATCATTACATATGTTACATATATTACATTACATAAAAATAAAATGGTGTCATGTAGGCAGATGAAGCAACAGAAAGGAGGACAAGGAAATAGAACAGAAAGTCTAGCAAGAAAATCTGCTACATAATAATGTGTGAATATAATTTTATGAAAACATCATAAATCAATGGGAAGGGTTGGAGGATGTAAACAGTAGTATAAAAATAATTTGTTGAGAGAAAAAAAATCACATCAAATAATTTTCTAAGCTATTAAATATTTTGATATAAAATAAATCAATAAATAAAAACCTGAAGGAAATTGAGATGAATATTTATTTGATTTCTGATATAGAAAGAATTTTGAAATTAAGTTCTGTAGTGCCACGTATATATTTCATTTTATTTTATCTTATATCCTAGAACCAAGCAAATGAAACGTTGTAGATGTTTAAGGGAATTTTACTGGCGAAATAAAGAAATGGATGAATTAAATAAGTAATTCATTAATTGTAGCTTGGTTAACTTAAACTCAGTTTCCTAATTTGTTCTTTTATTTGGATGATAGGCACTTCTTAGAGACAATAGAGAGATGTTATCGGACAGCCCCTTGAGTCAGAGGGAGAAGGCTGGCCGCACCTTGGTTCTTGTTATGCTCTTATAAATGAATTTAAACAATGGACTCCAGATAAGAATTGCATTGTTTTAAAGTGAATTTATTTTAAAAAATTAAGCATGTACATTTATTTTAAAAGCAAGTATATTCTTATCTCAGTTATTGTATTAATTTTCTGTGATTTTTCTAGTGACTAATATCATAGAAGTCTTTTATTAGTGGCATTTCCTTTTTCCTCATGCACACAATTGGGTTTTGTTGGAAAGTCTTATAACCTAGATTCATTGTGGGTTTTTTTTGTCTAAGACATTTTGGTTTTCTATCTATATTGGTCTCTCTGATATTATGGTGATCTTAAATAAATTAAAATATTTTGCTACTGTTGTCAACTTCTAATGAGTATACATAACACTTAAAAGTACACTATAGTTATTGGTTACTAGAGGCCCGCTGCATGAAATTTGTGCATGGGGAGGGGGGTCCCTCAGCCCAGCCTGCACCCTCTCCAGTCCGGGACCCCTGGCTCCTAACAACTTGCCTGCCTGATTACCTCTAACCACCTCTGCCTACCTGCCTGATCAGCCCTAACCCCTCTGCCTGCCTGCCTGCCTGCCTGCCTGATCGCCCCTAACCATCTCTGCCTGCTGGCCTGATGCCCCTAACTGCTCCCCTGCCTGCCTGATCGCCCCTAACCACTTCTTCTTGCCAACCTGATCACCCCTAACTGCCTCTGCCTGCCAGCCTGATCACCCCTAACCACCTCTACCTGCCAGCCTGATCACTCCCTAACTGCTCCCCTGCCGGCCTGATCGTCCCCTAACTGCTCCCCTGCTGACCTGATCACTCCCCCTGACTGCTCCCCTGCCAGCCTGATTGCCCCCCCGCCCCCCCCACCAGCCTGATTGCCTCCTAACTGCTCCCCTGCTGGCCTGATCGCCCCTAACTGCTCCCTTGCCAGCCTGATCGACTCTAACTGTTCCCTTGCCTGCCTGATCGCCCCTAATCACCTCTGCCTCACCCCCACCACCGCGGCTTTGTCCGGAAGGATGTCCAGAATGCCATACAGAAGGTCATTTGGCTGTCCAGTCTAATTAGCATATTAAACTTTTATTAATATAGACTAGAGGCCCAGTGCACAAAAATTTGTGCACTCGGGAGGGTCCCTCAGCCCGGCCTGTGCCCTCTTGCAGTCTGGGACCCCTCAGGGAATGACCATCTGCTGGCTTAGGCACGCTCCCCGGGGGATTGGGCCTAAGATGGCAGTCAGATATCCTTCTGGCAGCCCGGGAGCCCTCAGGGGATATCCACTTGCCAGTGGGGAGCAGGCCTAGCTGCAGTCGGACATACTTAGCACTGCTGAGGAGGCAGGAGAGGCTCCCACCACCACTGCTGTACTGGCAGCCATCAGCCTGGCTTGTGGCTGAGCAGAGCTCCCCCTGTGGGAGCACACTGACCACCAGGGGGCAGCTCCTGAATTGAGCGTCTGCCCCCTGGTGGTCAGTGTGTGTCATAGTGACCAGTGATTCCCAGTCTCTCTGCTGGTAGGGTCAATTTGCATATTGCCCTTTTATTATATAGGATAGAGGCCTGGTGCACGGGTGGGGGCCGGCTGGTTTGCCCTGAAAGGTGTCCCGGATCAGGGTGGGGCTCTCGCTGCAGTGCCTGGCCAGCCTGGGTGAGGGGCTGAGGGCCGTTTTCAGACTGGCCACAGCCCCTTCAGGATAGGGGTCCCCACTTGGGTGCCTGGCCAGTCTGGGTGAGGGGCTGATGGCTGTTTGCAGGCTGGCCACAGCCCCCAGCCACCCAAGCTCCCAGTGGAGGCTGGCTGAAAGCAGGTATCTGGGATTTATTTAGCTTCTATAATTGAAACTTTGTTGCCTTTTGCAGAGGCCACAGCTGGCCAGGGCAGGTGGGAAGCTTGGCTTTCTCCATCGCTGGGGCAACCAAGCCTCCTGCTTGCTCCAGCTCCGTGGCTGCCAGCCGCCATCTTGGTTGGGTTAATTTGCATATAGTCGCTCTGATTGGCTGGTGGGCATGGCTTGGTCATAGCAAAGGTATAGTCAATTAGCATCTTTGTCTTTTATTAGTGTAGATAGTTCCAGCTACATGAGAGGTTAAATTTTATTATACCTCAAACAATTTAAATAGACATGAAGATATGTCTAATTCTGACAAATTGACTGTAGTGATAATGAAGAAACACATTTTGAAGATGCATATGAAAAGCTAGAATACACTGGATTTATGAAAACAAACATAAAATAATATTTTTATTATGTCAGTTTGTATACTAGTAAGAAATAAATGTGAGTGTATACTCCTTAGGAAATCAATGATTTACCATTACTGTAGGAGTTTTTCTATTTTCTTTATACTCATAGAAGCTAATATATTCAGTGATTCAAAATAAATATATATAAAAGAGCAAAAAATGGAAACTATTTTCTCTTTGGGAGGAAAATATATTACTTTATAGTGGGGATGGCTTACTATACAATAAATCCATTTTAATTAAGTATTGAATTTTTATGACAGGTATTTGTTTTATTTAAATAAGTACATTTTAGTTAATTTCAACTAGAAGAAATCAACAGTTCTAGCAGAATGATAAATGGTGACTCACCCTTTACCCTAGATTTAGGTAGATGACAGAGAATAGTGGGTACTAGAGTGAAGGCAATGCCTTTCCCCAAAAGAAACAGATGACTCTCAGCTTTGTCTGATTATTATTTTGTAAGTGTATAGGATCTGTGTTGCCAGATTCTCTTCTTCACAAGTGAAGCTATAAACCCAGAGTTTTAAATTAAAAATAAGCATTGTCAATAATTATTATTCAAAATCATCAAAATAAACACAAGGCTGACTGTGTACTTCAAAAGATGTCTTTGAGCCTCTATTTGACAAATTTATAAGCAATTAAGCAAACATTTTTGTTCTCTCCTCACACTCAGAACTTTATCACTATTTACTAATTTTAGGATCCCATATGAATCTTTATTCAGTTTTTGAATTTGGTACTGATCCTGAATGGTGTGGATAATGTCCATAGGTAAAAAGAGATATCTTAAATAAGTGCGGAAAAATCCATAAGAAAAATTAAAAGAAAGAAAATGAAGAACTATTGAGTATAATTATAAGTGTGTTATCTTCTGTGGGCTCCTTAAGTTTTGTCTAGAGAAAAGCCAAAAATACCTCATATTTTACCACAGATAAAAATAAACATATATTTGCAATTATAAATACAATTTTGTTATATAACATAAATGTCATGTAATCTAAATTCTCTTGTTTTGTGAAATAAAATTATTCTTGTTTTAAAAATACAATATTAGAAATATTTATAGTTTTGGATTATATAACTGTTGAATCAGCATGTATATATTATAATATTTAAAACATATACCATTGTATTTATAACCTTAAAATAAATGACATATACCACTTGAAGCAATTTGAATTTCAATAGTTCAAAGACAAACTTGTTTATAAAAATGTATATGTAAGTAATGTCAAATTTCTCAGTTTTCCCAAAGAAATATAATGAGTAATACATTATTACATTTGGTCTTTAATATGTAAGGATTAGAATTTTCCAATTACCAAGGGGTAAAATCTCTTATAGAAACAAATTCTTATCAGACTTTGCAGAAGAGAATGTTTTTCTCCTCTACTTATTAAAGTCTGTCATATTTTTATATTGCAGTGTCTAATGAAATTTTGTTGCAATGACAGAAGTATTCATTTATAAAATAGAGGTCAAAGTTGCATAAACTCATTCTTCCAAATTGCTGTTATAAGTTTGGATAGTTCTTTGAATACACAGAGGAAATATAATGAGAATGAGAACAAAAAGGATGTTAAAAATAACCATCAAAGGACTACCTAGTCATCGCCATATATTTTAAAGTTGTTCTCACATTGATGGTGAGTTTTGAAAAGAAATTCCCCACTTTGAGTACATGAGTATAAAGTAAAATACTTCAATGAAATGTATTATAAGCAAATTCTAGAATTAAAACAAAAATAAGTACTGAGTCTAGATGGTGTGCCTCAGTTGGTTGAGTCTCCTCCCATAGAGAGATCAGTTAGATTCCTGGTCAGGACACATGCCTGGTTGCTGGTTAGATCCTCACTCAGTAGGGGGAGCACAGGAGGCAGCAGATAGATGATTCTCTGTCATGGATCTCTCTCTCTCTCTCTCTCTCTCTCTCTCTCTTCCCCCCCCCCTCTCAAATCAATAATAACACATTTAAAAAATTAAGTACTGAAATTTGTAGCATAAGATCTACCTTATTTTTAACTAACCAAGGGGAAAATGTATCCATATATGTGCAGTTTGCTTTCTTTTACAGATTTGAATTCCTCATATTGAACCACCAAATAATTGATGGTAAAGTAAAGTAGCTATCATTGTTTCTCATCTTTATATTTAAGAGTGTTTTTTTAATGTGATAACAGTGTAAACAAGAATAATACAATTGAAAAGCTATAGATAATAGGAAAATGAAAAAATCCAGCTGTAGCTCACTGCTCTATTTCTAGGGATTACTTGTTTCTCTGGTTGTAAATAAAGCATTTAAAAATAGGGTATGTCCAATGCAATGTTTGGTATGATTATATTAATATGTATATCTTTATTTCTTATAAATTACATGCTTTAAAAAAGGTCATTTCAGATTTTTGAATTGAGTAACATTTTTGTGTGTATTTGAAAATGACATGCGTTTCTTGTCAAGACTAGAATTTATTTAACTTTTTAGCTGTTTTCTATTGAATTTTACTTTGTTCCCTGATGTCTTCATGGATATATACCACAAATGTGTAAGAAAATATTTTTATTTGTGGCCATATACATTACAGAACTTTTCTATTCCTTGAACTATCTTCGATGCGAGTTCATGAATGTTTTCACAATGAACATTTTATCTATGATGTAAATTTATTGTGGGCCTGGCTTTCAAATAACTGGGATAGAGGGAGGTCAAGGAAATTTTACTGTGTCTTTTACCCAACTTTCCAAAACCATCTCCCAAAGAAACCACAAGTGAAAGACTTTATTTCAATCCCAAATTTAAGGATAGGTGCTAAATATAAAGGCATTTGAGGAGGATATTTAAATTAGAGCACATTTTGAAATAGATGAAGTCATCTATATAAAAAGCATGCTGCTGTAGGGAAAAATGCATAATGTCAACTTTCAGATTCTTCTTTAGTATCATGGGATTTTATGCTTTACACTTGAAATGTACAGCTATTGTCAAAGGTCCTAATCTTATAGAAAAAGAAAACCCAGACATTTGATGAATGTTATTTTCCAGTTCTTTTCATTTCTAAGGCAGATAATTATGTGGAATTGTGACAATCACTATGGGGCTTCAAGGATGGAATGCCAAAGCACCGCTGTAATGGTTCGAGCAGAATGTTACTACCATCCAGGGAGTGGGCATTGCTTTCAGGTTAAAAATCTTATTAAAGTATTAACACTGTGAAAGCAGACCAGCAATGGTTGAACTTTAAACAAAGTGAATTTATTTTATTTGCTGGCCTCATGTCACATAGATAAATTAAGCATAATGATTAAGAATGTGAACCTTCTGTTCCATTTCCTATGTTCACACCAGGGCTTCCCCACTTTGTAGCTTAGTATCATATACTGCTTACTTCTTTGCAACTAAGTTTTCTCATCCATATATTAAAGGTTTTAATTGTGTCTTCTTCAAAGTGATGCTGTAAAATTAAATTAGTTAAGTCCTGTAAATTTTTTGCCCATTGTTCAGCATAGTAAGTACTCAAATATTGTTGTTAATACTATTTTATTGCTTATGTCAGATAATTATTAGTAATGTTACCCTTTTGCCATTTATTTTGAGAAATGTCCATCTATTCTCTATAAAAATGAAATATACCTCGAAGTTTAATAGCTTTCATTCTTTCAAAATAGCTGGTCATTTACAGAAATTGATAGTTCCAACACAAGTGTAGAAAGATTAATTTAATTATGAAGCAAACTATTTAAGAACTCTTTTGCATATGAATGTAATCTTTACTTTTAACAAACTTATTCAATGGTAATAAAAACAACATATTGTTTACTAGAATTGCTTAGCATGCTTACTGAATTGTTAATATTTTAACTATACTGCAAAAATATATTCAATATTTAAAGAAGTATTATTTATTATTAATTTATCCAAACAGCACAATAGAAATGCTAGATGCATATTCCTATGCCTTAAATGTCTTTAAAGAAGCCAGGCTACTAAAAATGAAGAAATTATCACATTTGCACAAGCTTTTAAACATATCCTGCAGTGAAATATATAATTCTTGCTCAATGACTGCCGATTAATAGATTTAAGTCATTTACCTGCTTAAATATTTCAAAGTTATTGCACTTTTCTATACTCTTGTATGTTTTTTTATGCCCCCTCCCACAAAAAAGGATCTTGCCTCATGCACTTTATACCTCCAAGGAAAGTGAGTTTTATAGTTATGAATTCCAGAAAATCATATGAATGGAAATTTGGATATCTTACCTAATAATAGACAAACATGCAAATTGACCGTACCTTCACCACATTACCCAGCCAATCAGGAGAGTATGCAAATTAACCCAACAAAGATGGTGGTTAATTTGCATACGTAGGCTCCAAGTGGCGGAGCGAAGCCTGGTGGCCCCGGGGCCAGAGCAGCAAAGCCTGACGGCCCCGGCCGGAGCCCGGCCAGAGTCAATGCCTGGGTCCCAGGTGCCAGAGGCAAACCGGTGCCAGCAGCCAAGGGAATGGAAGGCCTATTGCACGAATCTCTTCGTGCAACAGGCCTCTAGTCTATAATAAAAGCGTAATATGCAAGTCAACTGAATGGCCAAACAGCAGAATGTCTGGATGACCACACTATGACATGCACTGGCACCAGGCTAGCCAAGGCAGGTGTGATGCGATTGGTCGGGGGCCTCACCATCACCCCACAATCACCCCACAGAGGGAGGCCCAGGCCACCCTCTGCAGGGTGATCGATTAGAGGGCTCCGGTATCAATCGCCCCACAGAAGGAGGCTAGGCCACGGACTGGCAGACTGCAGAAGGTTGGCAGGGCCTCCCTCTGTGGGGCAATCAATGTGGGGCAGAAAGACTGGTTGCTATGACGTGCACTGACCACTAGGGAGCAGATGCTCAATGCAGGAGCTGCCCCCTGGTGGTCAGTGTGCTCCCATGGGGGGAGCGCCACTTAGCCAGAAGCTGGGCTCTCGGCAGGTGAGCGCAGCAGTGGTGATGGGAGCCTCTCCCACCTCCGCGGCAGTGCTAAGGATGCCCTACTGAGGCTGAGGCCCGCTCCCCGCGACAACCCCTCAGGGCTCCCAAACTGCAAGAAGGTGCAGGCTGGGCTGAGGGTCCCGCCTGAGTGCTCAAATTTCATGCACCGGGCCTCTAGTTTAAAATAAAAGAAAACGTATAAGAAATTATGAATATGTATGTAAATATAAAATATTTTTCTTTATTTTTAAAAACATTAAAAGATAACTTACTATTTAAATAAAAATAAACACATAATTGAAAATATTTTTTTAAATTACAAATAAACAACATATTTTGAGTTTAATGCAAATATGGGGAAAATATACAATAATGAGAGCACAAAGGCAGAAAAAAGGGAAATGGGCATTTACAGTTTTATGGATCTTGAAAAAATTAAGTGGTATGAAACCATATTCAAGATATTGGACCTACCCATAACCTAACACATTTCCACATGTCCTTTTGTAATCCCTCCCTTTCTCTCCTCATGACCCTTGTTCCCCCAGTAAACCACAGATCTGCTATCACTACATATTAATTATTATTTCCTAGGGTTTTCTTTAAGATGAATCATTCATTATGTGCTTTTATGTTATTGTTGGTGTTCGTGATCTGGCTGCTTATGCTCAGCATAATTATAGTGTTTTGAGGTTCATAAATTTGTTGTGGGAACAAATGATCCTTTATATTGCAGAATAGTATTCAATTGCACAGATACAACACATCTTGAATATTCATCAATTGATGGGCATTTGGTTAATTTTCAGTTTTTAGATACTATATTAAAAGTTACGTCTGGCTAGTGTGACTAAGTGGTTGAGCATCAGGTTCAATAGTGAGACAGGCTCAATTCCCAGTCAGTGCACATTCCTGGGGCTGCGGGCTTGATCCCCAGTGGGGGCGTGCAGGAGGCAGTAGATCAATGATTCTCTTTCATCATTGATGTTTCTATTTCTCCCTCTCCCTTCCTCTCTGAAATCAATAAAAGGTATTTTTAAAACACAGAGGTTGTTTTTTACAATACATTAATTGTTGGGAATAAATAGAGAGAGTGAGTGATACAGATCTTATGAGTATTTTGTCTTGAGCCTCTGGGTACATGGTTTCTTCATTTACAAATATATGAAAGAATAAAACTTGAGACATTTATGGCTTTTGCAATGCACATGTGAGGATAAATCATCAAAGGAGAAGAGAGGAAATGGCATGCATTGTTCAGAGGCATATAAGTGCTAAAGGAACGGTTCACAAGAAGTTGGGTGTGACCAAAAGTACCAAATTATGCCAAAATTGATGCAAATAGAAAATATTAACTCGATTTTGAAACCAAGTTAATATGGCAACAACATATTTGCAATTCTGGAGGGGTTATGGCCTCATGCTGGATTGGAGTGGGTTGAACAGTAAATAAGACATGAGAAAGTGGTCCTCTATAAGAAATGCTATCAAGATTATTGAAGGTGAGCAGAGAAATCAGAAAATCTGGAGGGAAATACTTTTTAAAGAAGTGTGGGAGCCCTAACCGGTTTGGCTCAGTGGATAGAGTGTTGGCCTGCGAACTCAAGGGTCCCAGGTTCGATTCCGGTCAAGGGCATGTACCTTGGCTGCGGGCACATTCCCAGTAGGGGGCGTGCAGGAGGCAGCTGATCAATGTTTCTCTCTCATCGATGTTTCTAACTGTCTATCCCTTTCCCTTCCTCTCTGTAAAAAAATCAATAAAATATTAAAAAAAAAATAAGTGTGGGAGCTATTTTGGGTTATTATTATGAGAATAGAGAAATTCATTTATCTTGAGAATAAACAAATTAATATTTTGTTGATAAAAGAGAGAGAACAGTACTGAAAGGCTAATTGATCAATGTTTTAAAGTTTAAAATTTAAATAACCCTGAGATAACAATTCAAATATAAGTAGTTTGTTTTAGAGGTGTAGAAACACTAGGAGGGAGGTGGGAAATTGGAACAGGAAGAAGTCAATAAAGTTGTGTTATCAGGTCAGCTAGCATGATGAGAAATAGTGTAGAACACACATTTGTTATTTCATCCAGCATCAAGAAGTTAATGTATACCTAATTTGAAAACTTCCCACCATTGTGAATTTCAAGATCTGATGGGATCCAGTAACTTTCCCTTGAGAAATCCCTCAGGCACACAGAAATAGTGGCAGCAAGAAGTTGTCCACGACACCAGCATTGTTAACGCCTAAAGGCTACAGGTGGAGTACTTACAGCATCACCCAAATCAAAACATAGATACAGGTTCCAAAACTGAATATTATAAACCTTAGGTTAAACTATACATTTCTACTTTACACATTAGTTTTATTGCTAGCTTTACCCAGTGGCCAGATAAGTCTCTATTGAACAAGTCCAAAAACGTTTTACATAAATGTTAAAGGCATGCCTTAAAATTAAATACCCATTGCATTTTGAAGTTATTTATTACATGTTCTTACAAGCTAATATATTTTTAAAGTATGATACTTTGTAAAACACTGTGTAATATGAAACACAAGAATTCTCGAGAATTGTCCGCAATGTGTTTTAAGATAAATGGTACAGTTCTTATCCAACAAATAATCTCATTTGAATAATCCTATATAATAAAAGGCTAATAGGCAAATTGTCCCCTTGGGAGCTCGACCGGGAGACCAGTTCTATTGCTCGCTATGACGTACGCTGACCACCAGGGGGCGGCACAGAACATGGTGGGTGACCAGCAGTGGTGGCAAGGCACTGAGGGAGCAAGAAATGGAGGAGGCAGGGAGTCTGGGAGGCAGGGAACCTGATAGGCCCTGATTGCCTGCCAGGCCTAGGGACCCTACCCATGCACAAAGTTCATGCACCGGGCCTCTAGTTTTTAAATAATTGTGATGGTTATCAAAACTTGAAAAGAGCCATATTTAAATTGTTGCCCTCAATGGAATGTTTGGACAGAATAGCTTACATAATAAAAGCAATGGTTATTCATGTAAACTAAGCAAAAGTTTGCCATGCACTTTTAATTAGTTACAGGGTGACATGTACAATTTAGTAAATACGTTTTGTCATTTTTCCTAATACAATTGCCTGATGTTGAAATTAAAGATGACTAAACTGGAAGAGACAGAAAACCTTCCTTTTTTACCATTTAAACTAATATTTAAAACTTTTAGGTAAAATGACTCCACTTGTTCTTTAGTCACATATAAACTGAAGAAATATTTAAGTGGAAACTATTTTATAAAGACTAGCAATTTGGAAAAGAATATGATGATTAAAGTCACAGTAAGCTTATGAATGGTTTTGCCTAGAGTAAGACAATCAACTAACTCAGTTCAGAGAAGTATAAAAGAGAGTGAAAATTACCGCTTTAAATATTGATTCCTTCCACTAAAAAGGTAACAGTGCTTCTTTAAATTCTTATATCACAGTCCCAGTTGGTGGTTGATGATTCTGACAAGCTGGGATGCTATGCTCTTAACAAAGCCCAGAGCTTTAAAGCTGTTATACAACAGTGATTTTCTGATATGCTTGATATGAGTATAAACTTTTATTCTAATAATGCCATCTTGAAACTCTGACACCCCTGTAGTCTTAGAAAAGAATTGACAGCCCTGGGCCCACTGAAAATGACATTGTTTAAAATGCTAAATATCAATGACTATTGGAGAAAAAGGAGACTATTCAGATGAGTACAGATTTCTATGAAATATATATATATATATATATATATATATATATATATATATATATATAGTGACCTGCTTTAAACTAACATTTTTATGGCAATTATATTTTTTATTCTGTGGCAAACTGCCATACTATTTTCCATAACTGCTGCACCATTTTACATTTCCAGCAACAGTGCACAAGACTCTAATTTCTCCACAGTCTCAACAACACTATTGTTTTTAATTTTTTCATAGTAGTTATCCTAATTGGTGTGAAGTGGTATTTATTGTGGTTTGATCTGCATTTACCTAATGAGTAGTGATGTTGAGCATCATTTTATGTGCTTCATGGCCATTTCTATAACTTTTTTTGAGGAATGTCTATGCTAGCTAGTCATTTTTCCCTTTTTAATTGTTCTTTTTGTTGTTGAGTTGTAGATATTCTTTATATGTTATGGATATTAACATCTAACATTTAATGCTACACCTGTAAACATTCTAAAAACACCCAACATTTTTCAAATTAAATTATATTAGGATAGTGACAGATTGGTTTCTTTTAAATACATAGTTACTAGGTTGTTTATTTTTTCTAAGGGCTAGCCTATGTTGGGTGGAGTTTTACACGGACTAGAAAGCAGGCAGTCTCTATATGGCAAAAACTTCAGATTTGGGCTATATTTGAAGTAATTGGATGTTTAAGAATTTTAGTTTTGTGAAAGTGGCCTTTAAGCGAATGATCCTTGCCTGCTATAAAGAAGTAAACAACATAGGGGCCGATCACAGGTGCAATTTGGGGCCCATTTACAAAACAATCCATCGCTTGGTCCCACGTTGCTTTATATAAAACTCAATGTGGATAATTCCTTGGACATGACTATCTGTATTTCCTATAATTGTTTTGTGGTATCCTCAAATATGCTGTTTCTGCTGTCTCAAAAACCATTGATCCTGCCCTTGCCGGCATGGCTCAATTGGTTCAGTGTTGTTCCGTGCACCAAAAGGTCACTGGTTTGATTCCAGGTCAGGGCACATGCCCAGGTTGCAGATTTGATCCTCAGTCAGGGTGCATGCAAGGGACACCCGATCAATCTCTCTCTCTCTCTCATCTAAAAACATATTTATAAAAAAAACAAAATAAAATAAAAACATTGATCCTAGGATGGTTAATACCTGGAGGACTATTAGATAAGTTTGTTTATGGCATTGGAGCTATTGAGTCTTTTAGGGTCAAGTACTTGGGGGATTTCACTATTCCATAAAAATCAAATGGAATTTTGAGCCACCAGACTTGAATACAGGAAATATTGTCCAAGGTTGGAAGAGAGTTTATTAAAAGGGAAGCATTTGATTTCCTCACAGGTCCAGCAAACTCCTTCTGCTGCATGTATTCTGTTTTTCTATGAAGGTAAGTGTGTGAGGCTTAGTGCAAAATCTGGGTGGTACTAATAGGGGCATATGATATTATAGTCAAAGAAGATTGGGTGTTATTTGCCTTGCATTCAGACTTGGGTCGACTAAATTGGTTATTGTCTCATCCACTGTTGCTCATATATTTGCGTGACATGAGCCTCTATGTATTATGGTTGGATGTCAGAGGTCAGGGAGATGAGCTCATTTTGATGAATGAGATGTTAGTGGGAGATTGGCCAAGAGAGAAGCATTATGCTAACTGTGTTAAAATCAGGTTGGAAGTATCCTACTATGTGCTATGCAGTATAGTAACCACTAGACACATGTGGCTATTAAGTAATTAAAGTGAGACAAGTGTCACTGAGAAATCGGGTTTTTAATTTTATTCAATTTTTAATAAAAGTTCGGTGGATACTATCTCCTTGTGGTTTTATTTTGCATTTCCATAATGCCAAATTATGTTGATCTTTCTGTGCACTTATAATTAACTATATTTACTGATTAACATTTAATAAACTTACTAATTTTAATATATTTAGTATTCCTGTGAATTAATTATAATAACTTGTTAATTATAATATGTTTATTATTACTAGTCAATGATCATGTTTTGAGAGGGAAGATTCCAAATCAAGTTAAGAAGTTTCCTTTTATCTTAGCCTTTCTTTTCTATTTCTATTTTAAAATTGTGAACTCATGTGTTAAGTCTATAAAGTTAATTTTGTTATTTTTATGTGCAAAAAATCACACTTAAGTCATTGAGCATTCTATATGTAAATTATATTCATATATAATTTTGACATCTCACATTTCTTTAGCATGTTAGAATTCTTTAGAGAGATCAAATAGAAAATATTCAATAAAAGAGTTGATGAATGGTAAAAACCTAGAAGAAATTTATCAGGATGTGGATTTCACTTTATTTGAAAATGCTCTTGGAGAAGAACATTTGAGGAGTCTATTCCGGAGAACATTATTGCAAACATTTATGTCTTTGCATGTGTGCATGCATATGTATATATATGTGCATGCCTGCTTGTCACACTAATTCATATTAGCTCAAAATGATGAAGTTAGAGTGAAAACATTACAATTATCCTATCAAAGATAGTCAGAATAATTCAGGCAGGAAATTACATACAAACTTCATTTTAAAATTATATATTCCAAGTAAGAGTTGTGATGACTCTCTAACCAGTGGTTCTCAAACTTCCTAATGCCACGACCCTTTAATACAGTTCCTCATGTTGTGGTGGCCCCCAACCATAAAATTATTTTTGTTGCTACTTCATAACTGTAATTTTGCTACTGTTATGAATCATAATGTAAATATCTGATATGCAGGATGTATTTTCAGGGGTCGAGACCCACAGGTTGAGAACTGCTGCAGCTGTTCTTACATATTTAGTATTTTTTATATATTAGCATGATTTTGACATGTGATAACATACCTTTTTACTAGAAGAGTTGGTAATCATATTGGTAATTTATAATTACATTAAATTTATATATATTTAAGTTCTTTCTAAGCCTTTCATCCATAGAGTATATTTTTTTGCTTGTCAAAAATTTTCATCCTCAACATCAATTTTAACATATACTCATATTTTTTTTGCAAATTTAGTGATTAATTTATTTTCAAGTAGTTCCAGTTAAATAAAAGATAATGCTTTTATAGAGAAATAACTATATCCTGCCACAATGTTTTTAAATCCTCTTAGAAATTAAAAACACATGTGTGTTTGAAAGATAACTATAGTAAAAACAATCCTATCTAATAAAAGAGTAATATGCAAATTAACCATCACACCCTCACTCCCTCACTCTGTCACAAAGATGGCGGCGGCCACGGAGCAAGCAAGAGGCTTGCGTTGCCCCCGGCAATGGAGGAAGCCAAGCTTCCCGCCTGCCCTGCTGGCCCTGAGCTCCACTCAAGGCTACAAAGTTTCAATTATAGAGGATAAATAAATCCCAGATACCTGCTTCCAGCTGGCCTGGCCTCCGCTGAAGGAGGGGCTGGGAACCTGGGTTGCCAGGGGCAACCCAGGCTTTGAACCGGACCAAGGGTACATAGTTTCAACAATAGAAGTTAAATAAATCCAAGATACCTGCTTCCAGCCTGAAAACAGCCATCAGCCCCTCACCCTGGCTGGCCAGGCACCCCAGTGGGACCCCCACCCTGATCCGGGACACCCTTCAGGGCAAACCAGCTGGCCCCACCCATGCACCAAGCCTCTATCCTATATAATAAAAGGGTAATATGCAAATTGACCCTAACAGCAGAATGACTGGGAATGACTGGTCACTATGACACCCACTGACCACCAGGGGACAGATGCTCAATGCAGGAGCTGCCCCCTGGTGGTCAGTGCACTCCCACAGGGGGAGCTCTGCTCAGCCACAAGCCAGGCTGACGGCTGCCAGCATAGCAGTGATGGCAGGAGCCTCTCCAGCCTCCTCAGCAGCACTAAGGATGTCCGACTGCAGCTTAGGCCTGCTCCGTGCTGGCAAGTGGACATCCCCCAAGGGCTCCCGGGCTGCCAGAAGGATATCTGACTGCCAGCTTAGGCCCGATCCCCCGGGGAGCGGGCCTAAGCCAGCAGGTGGACATCCCCCGAGGGGTCCCAGACTGTGAGAGGGCACAGACTGGGCTGAGGGACCCCCCTCCCCCCCCCGAGTGCACAAATTTTTGTGCACCGGGACTCTAGTGTAAACGTAATTACAATCATAATACATGATGACAGTCAACAATGAAAAATAATTAGAAGCTAAAATCCTTGTTAAAAATAGAAAGCATTTATTTAACTTTTTTGGTAGCATGTATTACATAAATTAAACTTTCTCTTCATGAAGGTTTATATTAATCTATATTATTATCCTCAAATACATCATTTTTCTTTTTATGTTTTGTCCAATTCCTTTATAAGTACTGTTTTAATGAATTTTTAAAACTTTTTAATGTATATCTTTCTTCCCTTTCTACTTGTCCCTCCTCCTCTACCTCCATTTCTCCATTCTCTCCTTCCTTCCTTCCTTCCTTCCTTCCTTCCTTCCTTCCTTCCTTCCTCCCTCCCTCCCTTCCTCCCTCCCTCCCTCCCTCCTTTTCTTCCTTCCTTCCTTCCTTCCTTCCTTCCTTCCTTCCTTCCTTCCTTCCTTCCTTTCTTCCTTCCTTTATCAAAAGCCTTGAATTAGCTTTTCACATGCCTGTATTTTCTTCTTATAACTACTTAATATTTTCCACTTTAATACTTGTAACTATTTATAATTTTTTAAAATATATTTTATTGAATTTTTACAGAGGAAGGGAGAGGGATAGAGAGTCAGAAACATCAATGAGAGCCCTAACCGGTTTGGCTCAGTGGATAGAGCATTGGCCTGCGGACTGAAGGGTCCCAGGTTCGATTCCGGTCAAGGGCATGTACCTTGGTTGCGGGCACATCCCCAGGAGGGGGTATGCAGGAGGCAGGTGATCAATGTTTCTCTCTCATCGATGTTTCTAACTCTCTATTCCTCTCCCTTCCTCTCTGTAAAAAATCAATAAAATATATTTTAAAAAAAAAAGAAACATCAATGAGAGAGAAACACTGATTTCTCTCTAGTGAGATAGAAACAAAATAGACATATTTAAGGGAAAATATTTCTGGGGCTGCAAACTCATTTAGGTGGGGTTTTATGGTGCTGTGTTCCATGTTTCATATACGAGGGAGTAGGGATGAGTAAAATATTATGAGTTCCACCTGTGTACATTCTGCTGTGTTAGGATACTATAATATGAGGATACTACAGAGTAAGTTTAAGACGTAATTTTCTCTGATGTGTTTTGCATCAAGATTGAATAGGCAAAAGGGGAGAACCATTTTTAAGAAAATCACAAGATTTGAAATGGAAGTAGTGCCTACGCAAATGAACTTTGAATTGCTAGGTTCTGCTGTTGTCACTAGGTATTTGAATCAAAGCCATACTTTGACTTGAATCTTTGTCTTACATACTGGGTAACATACTATTATTTTCTATGAAGTCAGAAAAGTGTTCAGTTCACGTCAAGAATCAAACAAATAACTACCAATAGAGAACTCTGAGGCCCCTCTCCTCTTTTTCTATCACTCCCTAGTCCATGGTCCCGGCTTTAGAATCATTAATTTTGTGGTCTGGTAAATGCATTAGAGAAGAAATAAATATATTTTAAATAGGCTTCTTTTATCAAAACTTAATTTATTCTCATGGCATAATTTGAATGTTTCCTTTTTAAAAAAAAATTCTAAGGAAGTATAAAAATTGAGGACAGAGAGAGCAAGAAGACACCTAACTTTACCTCAGTGGTGAGAATATGGGGGAGTAAGGAGTGATGAAAAGGACAGGAAATCCTGTTTTACCATGAATTTATATACTCTAATGCCATGTAAACTTAATAGTTTAGAGTTGAAGAAGCAAACAGTGAATATAGAGTGTTCAATAACAGAGGGTCAGATTAATACCTGTTAATAATCCAAGGTGATGTGTATTGACGCTATTTAATAAAGGTGCCAAGTTTGTATCAAAACCAAGGAGTAAGTTTTGTCTTGTGTATCTGCACCAAAACTTTTGAGTCTCTTAATGAATACTTTATAGATTTATTCAAAATATTAAAATAATTTCATTTAAATGCTGATTTTGCTTGTCTATTAAACTTAATCCTACATCAAAAATTTCTCATTTCTTTATTCAAAAACTAGTTTATTAAATTGGCAGAATATTTGCACATTGAAGTATAGCATCTGCTTATATTAATTAATTAGAACTTAAATATTACACTCACACAGTAATGTTCCTTGAATTAACATAGCATTCTATTCCATTTTATCTTAACCTTTATTCTTCTAGAAAGCCAAATAAAACTTTTATAATATCCCCCTCTATTTATCTAGATCACTCCATTTCACCAGATAGCTCCCCAGAGAATGGTAAAGAATTAATATATATGTGTAGATATTTACATATGTTGATATATATTTATATTATATATCTATCAAATGGATAGAAATCAGATATAATATCAGTAATTTCTTGAGAATGATTTTCTGACATTAGTTATTTTGGTATTAATCATTAGAATATTTCTTATTCTCAACAAAATTTAATAACATGGTTTCTTATTCTTTCTTGAAAATTGAAATTGGTTTTGAAAGATTCAGTGTTATCACATATTTGTAAATATGTTCATATATATAGTTTTGAAAATAATATCATCACATGAATAAACTTACAGGATTTTAAAAAGATGTTCCTATATTCTGGTTTTCAGAATTAATTTAGAGTCAAACATATGTTATATCTGAAAGATATTCTCTAATTTACAATTTTTGTTAAAATTCTTATTTATCAGTTTCTGATTATCATATTCTTTTCTTTATGGTTGTGTTGTATCATTTATTCTAACAAGATAAGCCGTGGGATATAATAGAATGACTATGAGTTTTGTATTAAGATGCAGATTTTACTAGCTCTGGCACATAATGTCTTTATGATCATAAGCAAAGCACACATTTCCTGAGATTTATTTGAAAGCAAATAAAAATGCTAAAATAGAAATGTTCAAGAAAACTGCATTAGCTACTGTTTATATTTATGAATTTCCATGCATATGTCAGACATGTTACTAGGTGTGATCTTTCATATTCAAACTCACACACATGTATCTATCATTTTTCACCAGCAAATTTAATTTTATTGTGGCCCCTTTGTACACTTAGACACAGAATTGTTGATAAAGGTATCTAAAATATTAGGAAGAAGACAAATGAAGATTTAGACAAGCATGCAGTAGGTGGATGTGGGTGTGCTTGTAGGATCACCACCTTTGGAAAGGAAAGGTCTGGGTGAAGAGAATAGTTAGGCTGTGATGCAATCTCGCAAAGTCTTCATCTGACACCACAGAAAACTTCGAAGGCTGAATGACCCTTCAATATTGTCCCAAATGAGGGCAAAAGGGTCAGGTCTTTATTTCCCCCGTATTAACCAGTCATTAGATGCAAGATTCCCTGGGAAAGGGGTGTGATGTTGATTGAGACAAATCTTATTAGCTGAGACAGTCCCCTGAGAGCTCTGATAGTTGAGGGATATCTGCAGGGAGCACTTCTAACAACCGGCAGAATAATTTCTTCCATCCTGAAGGGGGATCTGGGTGGCATATCACAGCATAATGCACTATATAACTCTTAAAAACAAATGTGGTAGAAAGTTAATTTTCTACCCAAGAGCCATTCTCCACTTTTTTTCCTTCGCACATAGAAGCTCAATTTAGTTGAAATTACCCTAGCAGTTATTTATGTCAGGGAAGATGTTTATATCCCCAGATCCTAAATGAAGAGAAAAAATGATGGTTGATACAAGCAGCCCCATTCCCCTGGGGTCTGGGAGAGAATTAAATCCTAATGCCCTAAGACAATCATTTTATATAATAAACTAACTTCTCTCCCAAGTATCTGAACTACTGCAGCTATATTCTGTCCTTGGAAGAATTGAGAACGTAGTGTCTCAAGTCATTTTTTTTTCTAGGGCTTAATTCTTTCCTATAATCCTGATGGGAAAAGGCTGAACCATTTCATGAGGTCTCATTAGACCTTTCCATGAAAGGCATTCTGAAATAACTATAGGCCCCATGCATGAATTCATGCACAGGTGGGGTCTGGCTGGCCCACCCAGATCAGGAGAGATCTGGCCGGGCTGGCCGGGGGGGAGGGGAGGGGCCATCGGCGAT
The DNA here is from genome assembly GCF_000147115.1 of Myotis lucifugus. Taxonomy (NCBI): domain Eukaryota; kingdom Metazoa; phylum Chordata; class Mammalia; order Chiroptera; family Vespertilionidae; genus Myotis; species Myotis lucifugus. Next base: position 1,948,578 of record NW_005871065.1, read on the forward strand.
TGGCAGGCCAGCCCCACCCCCTGGTCAAACTCCTGATTGAACTCTTGATGGAGGGGACAATTTTCATATTAGCCTTTTATTATATAGGACTAGAGGCCTGTTGCATGAAGAGATTCGTGCAATAGGCCTTCCCTTCTCCTGGCTGCGGGCAATTGTTTTCCTCCGGCACCCGGGACCCAGGCCTTCACTCTGGCCGGAGCCGCCTTCTGTCCTCCATCTTCGCGGCCCCAGCTGGAGCCGCCTTCTCTCTTCTATCTTTGCTGCTCCGGCTCGCCTTCAGTCTTTGCTCTGCCGCTTGGAGCCTACATATGCAAATTAACCGCCATCTTTGTTGGCGATTAATTTGCGTACCACGCTGATTAGCCAATGGGAGGCGTAGCGAAGGTACGGTCAATTACCCTGTTTGTCTATTATTAGATAGGATTCTGGCCAATGAAAAGTAAGGGGGGATTTTTAGGAGACTTCTTGGAAAAATTGTGCTTAGAAGGTGGGTAGAGAGAGATATTCTCATACTTACATCTAGATGCTAATATATAAAGTTAAATTGCATAAATATTGTATGGCCATCTGGAGAATGGTAGCAACTGGAAAAGCTGAGAATGACAGAGTAAAAAGATGGAGAGGAAAGAGATCCTTGAGGACTTCACTTAGTTTAGGAATTAACCCATCCTAGATCCTTCCTATTAACACCCACCAACATATGTAAGTTATAAAAAAATTCCTATTATTTCAGCATGACTATTTGGGTTTCTGTGGTCATCAGTTACTCTGGACTAGGCTCATACTTAAAAAAAAATGAGATCTAATCAAGGTTGCAGTTTTTTCCAATTAAGCAAATTAAACTGAGAATGGAAAAGTTAAAGTCTATATTTAAGGAATCACATGTATTAATGAACCATGGGATTTGTGCTGGATAAGCTGACAAATGAGAGCACAGTAAAATTAGAATAAAAAGTAGCAGTACCAATAGATTATAATATCTGTAGAGATAAAATATTTGTGTTTGTGTTACAAAAAATAAGCAGGACAAAATTGGTGTATATAACCAAGGGAGTAAATACCTGAAGTACAGTGGATAATAAAACCACAGAGTAGAAGAGGACAAGATTTACTGAGACCAGAATATTTGAAGAATAATCTGCATACATTAAAAAAAACAACCCTAGGAATTTATAAACAGGTAGCAGTGGGAAGATTTAGAGCAAGACCAGAGCTAAAATCTTTATAGGATGAGAAAAGTGGTGGGAAACTGCAGTAAGACAGGAGATAGTTCAAATAGTCTTATTAGATGAGATTTAATAACAATAGCTATTATAAAGAGCAGAAGGAGAATGGTCTAAAAAATGGGAGGGGACATTTTAACAACCTGCTGTCAGTGGCATTAGAGTAGGATAGAGAATAAATTATCAAAAGGGGGTTTTCAGGGAAACATTGTTCTATAAGTGACTTACAATTCAGTAAGAGCAAGAAAGCTAAGACTGGTTTAGAAAGTCTTAGGGCATATTGAAAACTTATCATTAAATGTGTAGTTGGGAAGAGGTTAAAATCAATGTCCTTATAAAATCCAATTTGACCTTGTGATTTCTCAAAGTGTGTGTGTATGTATATGTAATTGTTAAAGGATTCTTAAAACCTTATTGACTAGAAAGGTCTAATGAAAACATTTCTGAATAAAATTTTGGTAAAACAATGAAATACACACATATAAAAATTGGAAAAACATATCCATGTATTTTATATTTGTGGTCGAGTCAACATTAACACAATGACTAAAGTGTAAAAAATATATAATTTTTTTGCATTCTTCCAGAGTTGACATCATTCTTTAGAGTCCCTATCAGCAGTGATCCTGATTTATTCTAGCAATAGATGAGGGAGAAAGGAAACTTTTAAGTTTGTCTACACCCTCTGAGATCTCTGCTAAGCATACTTAATATTTAGATCTGTATGATTAAAAGACTATAACTCAATAAAAAAATGTGCCTTTGGGAGGTCAGAAAATAACTATGTAAAATATTACAAGACAAATACATTGCATAGAAAATTATTAATAAATTTAATACCCACAAATATTAATGGTAATTGCCTTTGGATGGTCAGAACATTAGCTTTATTTTCTTCATTGTACTTTTCTGAATTTTCCAAATTTTCTAGAGTAAGTATATCACAATATTGAAAAATATTTTTTTGTATCAGAGAAACTGTATCTTTCAAATTCTTTATTATAGACACATATACTGTTTCCTGCCAGCAGATCCAATCTAGAACTTTTGACAAGTAATCAAAGTTTCTCCATTTATTGCTAGAACATATCTGAATAATAGGGTTTTTTTTCTAATTGAATACAACCATTTTTGATTGACAGCTTTTCATAAGTAAACAACAGTTAAATCTCCAGGTAAATAAGTAAGTCTTATTGATGGCAAAGTGAAAATGTGTGTTTTTACGTATGATTAGTTTTGTATTGTTGTTGTTTAATTTAGAATGTTTGTGGTTTTGAAATTAAAGTACACTGTTTTAAGATACAGACAATACCAAGAACTCACAGGACTACATAGGATCTGAGACCTCATAGAATAAAAGATGAACTATTAAATTTCCTCTTCTTTAACTACTTCACTTTTTCAACATAATGTCATAATCTTACAGTTTTCCTGTATCGACTTTTAAAAGAATTTAGATAATTTAATTGTGCCAATATATTCATCTAACTTCTCTATATTGTTATCCTTATGAAGAAAACTTAGTAGATTTGATCATGAGGCACAATGAGTTATCCTTTTAGAATGGATATGTAGGAGCAGAAAGGAAGAATAACAGTCTTTGCTGTGTTCAATCAGTCAATATTATTTAAAAAGCAATGCAGGATTGCTGAAATATTAGTTTTGCTAAAAAGTGCATGTGTGCATTTTCAGTGCTTTGTAGAAATCAACAATATGTAAGAATGTGCTTTGAAATTCTCTTAACTACATTTTTTTTTTGTTATGAAATATCCCCAGGCAAATGTGCAGTCAAAGGTTAATAACTGATTCTAGGACATCTTCCTTTAAAACTTATAAAATATTGTTTTAAAACAAGGTAACTGAATAACCTTTGATAGCCTTTAATAATAACCAGATATACATTTGGTCTTAAGAATACTTTTATTATATTGAGTGGTAACATGCAGTTAAAAAATATCAATCACCAGGTATATTTTGTGTCAAATCTGCATCCATATTTAATTTATTATTAACTCAAAAGTATATTCACTAAAAAGTCATAAATGAAAGATTTTTCCTAGCATATCTTTATTAGGTAGCATTTTCAAATGTCTAACATAGGTTTGAAGCTTGAATAACAAAACAGTAGAGTAATAATACACATTGATAAGAATTAAATGCCTATAGGCATGAACATTTTACTTGTCTTATTCAATGGAATTATCAAATTGAGACAAATTGTAATTCAGCTTAATGAATTGTTTGTTGAAGGAGTAAGTGAATTTCCTCAGACTGTGTGAATTAATATTCATACAGCCACTGGGTATTTTCTCAGTAGGAATGTCCTATCTCAACTAAAGAAGAAATTATGCTGTTTAATTATTTAGTATAACTGAGAAAAAAATCTTAATGAAAAACTTTAAGATATGATGTTACTAAAATTCTTAACATTTGAGTATATAGAAAAAATTAATTATTTTTAAAATTTTAGTATGGTAAGGACACAACATGAGATCTACTCTCTTAACACATTTTAAAGACAAAATACAATATTGTTAACTATAGGCACACTGTTATACAGCAGATCTCTAGAAATTTTTCATCTTGTATAACTAAAACTTTATATCTTTAGAACAGCAACTCTCTGTTTTATCCTTCCCCAAACACTGAAACTATGATTCTATTCTCTTTTTTTATGAGTTTGACTATTTTAGATACTTTATATAAATGGGTATTGCCAACTAATCTTTGACCAGAGTGTTAAGAATATAATGAGTAAAGGATACTCTCTTCAACAAATAGTGTTAGGAAAACTGAATACCCTCATGCAAAACAATGAAAGTGGATCTTATCTTACCCTGTACTAAAAATTAACTCAAAATTGATTAAAAGTTTTAACATAAGACCTGAAACTGTAAAACTCCTAAAAGAAAACATAGGCGAAAAGTTTCATGACATCAGACTTAATGATTTCTTGGACATGACATCAAAAACACAAGTAACAAAAAATATGTAAGTGGGACTACATCACACCAAAAAGCTCTGTACAGCAAAGGAAACACTCAACAATGTAAAAGACAACCTACAGAATGGGAGTATATATTTTCAAACCATAAAATCTAATAAGGATTAGTATATAAAACATCTAAGGAACTCCTACAACTCAATAGCAACAAAAACAAACAAACTAATGAACCTATTTTAAAAAATGGACAAATGACCTGAAAAGACATTTCTTCAGAAAAGACACAAATGGCCAAGATATAAAGATGTTACATGAACAGACACTCAACATCACAAATCATCAAGGAAATTAAAATGAAAACCACAATGAGAAATTACTTCACAATTGTTAAGATGGCTATTTTATATATAAAAAAAAGTAAGTGGTGTCAATGATGCATATAAATTGGAATTTATAGACACTGTTAAAAGAAATTTAAAATGGTGCAGCCATTATAAAAAACAGTATGGTGATTCCTCAAAAAAATAAAATTAGAATTATCACATGGTATACCAACCCTATTTTCTGGGCAAATATCCAAGACACATGAAATCAGAATCTTGAAGAGATATCTTTACTCTCATGTTCATTGCAGCATCTATAATAATAAAAGTATAATATGCAAATTGACCGAATGGCTGGACAGCGGAACGACCTTCTGGACAGAGCCAGGGCTGCAACTGCCATGGCTGCAAGGGATCCAGGCAGCCGCCACGGCTGTGAGGGAGGCGCCAGGGCTGTGAAGGCCTACTCTTTTCATGTATTGGGCCTCTAGTAATTTATAATAGCCAAGATATGAAAACAACCTAAATATCCATCAACAGATGAATGGATAAAGCAAGTGTAGTATATACATTCAATTGAATAGTATTTAGCCTTTAAAAATGACATCCTGCCATATATAACAATATGGGTGAATCTGGAGGACATCAATGTTTAGGGAAATAAGCCAATCGTAGAAGACCCAAAATTGCTTTAAATGATTATTCATGTTGTATCAATAGGCTATTGATGCATAAACATAGGAAGTAAAATCATTGAAAGGTTTCTTAAATATTAAAATTAAAAATTAGAGAAATACTTTATCAGAGTCATAGTCTACCTATGTTTATTCTTTCTAGGGCCCCTATAGCCACAAAGAGAGTATGTATGTATTAGGAGCACACAGAGGGAAAATATTCATAGTTAATTTCCATTGGAAAATGCAGTCAAGAGTGTGTTGCATAGAATGGGAGAAAAGGAAACCAACAACTTTTAAGAATATTAAATATCCTACAGTGATCTTGGTTCATCTTATTTTTGTTTGTCTTAATGACAATTGGGAAAACATTTTTTTAAAGAGTGGTGAAAAATGCTTAAAAAGTTATCCTCAAATTCTGGGAATGAGACACTCACAGGAAAAAATAAGAGCTGAATCTATCAAATGTTTTGTGGACATGCTTATGATAGACTTCCTAGTGAATAACTGACATGCTTTGTGCCCAGAGGATAGTCTCTGTGTGGAGAATGCTTTCAACAGAATGGACTTGGTTGTCTGAAATTACTTGTGTAAAAAACCTGGAATCTAAAAATTTATGGGGCATGGATTTCTGCCAGATATTATGGAAGGTATATAAATATTTGAGATTAAATGGTGATTTCCATGTTCTAAATGGCTCCCGTGTGAATAAGGTAACTGACTACACATCTCATTCAGAAATCTCATCTATTAGCATAGATCAGAATAGCTTCATGGGAGAAGAAAGAAACTGTGGAGCTTTGTTAGGGGTCCTGGACTTGATGTATGGGAGGAGTCTGATTTAGAAATCTGATATATGGTGTAATCTCAAATTGCTACTGTAAGCAGGATTGTCTTTTATGCCCATGAGGTGTAATTGCTAACACACTTTTCTTTTTATTATTTTTTTAAAATATATTTTATTGATTTTTCACAGAGAGGAAGGGAGAGAGATAGAGAGAGTTAGAAACATCGATGAGAGAGAAACATCGACCAGCTGCCTCTTGCACATCCCCCACCGGGGATGTGCCCGCAACCCAGGTACATGCCCTTGACCGGAATCGAACCAGGGACCTCTCAGTCCGCAGGCTGACGCTCTATCCACTGAGCCAAACCGGTTTCGGCACACACTTTTCTTTTTATAAGAGAGAATAATAATACACTTATGAGAATTTAATGTCAGAATGGCTGTGTAGAATTCCTAGGCTCTTGTATGAAAAATTGGAAACTTCCAGTAATATTTGAGGACAGGGTGTGGGGAGTAAGGGGTAAAGTTTACTAAGGTACTTGGGGGAAATAGACTTAATTCACGGAAAGCAGCTAAATGGATAGATAAAAATTACAAAGGGATGTGAGTGATTATTTCTGTTTATTTATTCTTGCTAGCAACTAGTAAACAGCAGACCTATGGAAGATCAGGACCAGAGTCCATCTGGAATCCATTTCTGTGTTTTCACACAGGTTTTATCAGTGCCTCTCACATGTGAGCAGCTTATAAAGTATTCATTATTTAATATGTAAGTCTGTAAAGAACACATTTCAAACATAATCATTAGAAATGTACCCATTTCTTCTCCTTTGAAACCTATAAGAAGGGATGTGAGAAATATATCGACCTCAAGTTGATCTTTAACTCAGCTCTGCTAAGTTAAGACTGTCACAGTAATCCCTGAAATGTTATTTTAATCATGTTTAGGACTTGGGGGAGGGACAAGGCTACTTTCTAGACAGATTGACTATATAAAGTAGCTGAGACAAGAATCCCCTCCATTGACATAGGTGTTGAAAATTAACATGCGTCTTGCTTTGAGGTTTAATATTAAAATAGTTTGGTCAAAATTTCTCTTGAGGTTACAATGGAAAATTCAGAAGGTTTAGTTGATATACCTAAATTTTTTTTATCTTCCATTTTTAGAGCTGGTATTCTACATTGGAGATAATAGAGCAAATATGACTTCCTGAAATAGTAACGCAGAAAGATATTACTCTGAATCATGCATGATGAGGCCACAGCCAACAAACCAGGTACACTATCTTCACATCAGAGTGGAAGGAATATAAAATCTTATATAATTAAAAAATGCTTTTTGTAATTTTTCGTTATAAGTGACATGCAGAAAGTAAAATATAGATAACACATTGAGTGTTTGAAAACTGTTGTCAATTAATAACTCTCCTTGTTAAAGTTTTTAAGTGAAACAAGGTAAGTTTATTTGAATGATGGCTTTTTACTTAAATCAAAAATAGAATTTGATTTTCTTTCTATATTTGACATTTTAGTTAAGGCAAACTCTAAAAAAGAATAATGTATGGTTTTTATAAGATCACAATCATATCAAAGCAACAAAAGCACATATTTTAAAATGAATATTCATTTTGTAGAATTTTTAATCAATGTCTTCTGAATATGCTGAGATTATATAAACATCTGGATGATGTTCTTTATCTAAATTGCTCCTGTATAAAAAGGTGAGTACCGGTCTCACAAATATGCAATTTAAACTTTCCTAATTATTTCATAGTAACAGTATATCTTTTGTGTAAACCATAACATTGTTTTGAGGCCATTCATTAAAGTCCTGATACTGATTATCTTAATTTGGATCAGCTAAAAAGGATTTATTTGCTGAACATTATTAGAGTTTTGAATTATTGGGAAGGAAATGTCCCTGCCTTAATCTCCAACCTTCCAAGACTTCCATGCTCAAGTCACTAATAACCTGTGATTTTGTTACTTTACTTGCCAAAAGTGTTTTTAAGATGTGATTAAGGTTATAACCTTAAAATAGGGAAAGTATGTTAGATTGGGTGAGTTTCATCTAGTCTGCTCTAATAAGGTCCAGGACCCCTATTTATTTATTTATTTATTTATTTATTTATTTATCTTTTTATTTTTTCCCTCACCCAAGGATATTTTCCCATTGACTCATTGATTTTTTTAGGGAGAGAGTGGAAGAGAGAGGGAAAGACAGAAGTATGGATGTGAGAGAAACACATGGATTGGTTGCCTCCTGCACGCGTCCCAACCAGGGCCTGGGTCAGGGAGGAGCCTGCAACCTATGTACATGCTTTTGACCAGGAATCAAACCCGGGACCCTTTGGTCTGCAGGCCAACGCCCTATCCACTGAGTCAAAATGGCTAGGGCCAGGGCCCCTCTTTCTATGCAAGATCATGGATTGATACTGGTAAGCACAATATATATTCCATAAAACTTGAATATTGGGGGTGCTGGAGTACTTGTGAAAACCCAGCAGAATATTTTGCTGCATTTTTATTTAAATATACCATATGGAAAACTGATCAACATTTGACTTCTCATAAGCCCCCTGACTCTGTTCATTCAAAATATTTTAGTGGGAGAGTTTGAAAGAATGGAGACCAACATGATTGATTAAACTTGATAAGGACAAAGGAATGTCTGCTGAAAAAACTAGACTTTGAACAAATAGGAAATATGTCAAACAGTGAGGAGTGGGTTTGAAAGACAGTTGAGAGAAGGAAGGGAGAGAGATTTGGAGAGTTTTAGGTTTGGCCATGAAATATTTAGTGATAGCAGATTCCACTGATCTAAGAAGTATTTATTTAGCTTATAGACATAATATTTTTGATATTTTAATGAGAACATTTACATCAACTTTCAATTATGCTTGGGTGTAAAGATGCATGTTCTAAATTTGATTAGTGCTGAGGTAAGTCAGGAGACAGCTCAGTTTTATACTAGCTTCATATTAATATAGAATAGAATATACAGCCTTCCCTCCTCAGAAAACAGATTCTAACAGACACAAAGGAATATAATATTGTCTGGTTGGGCTCTATGTAATGCCTAGCTGTATCAAATGATTTTTTTTTTTTTTGCTTTTTCTCCTTCCTAAGAATGAACTATGTAACAGCGCTCAAAGCAATTAAGTTTTAAAAGGATTAGGGAAGAGAAAGGCAGATCAAAGGTAAAATGCATTAAAAACCAGCCATTTATATAAATCAAACTTAATACTCAACTTTTCAAAGTCTCCATTTCTCTTTAAAAAAAATAGAACATAATTTGCCTAGGGCAGTCCAAGGTTTTAGTAACATATCTATAATGGACAGGTTTTCAGGTAAAATGAATGCAAAGACCATGTCTAATTCTTGTTTCTACATCATCACCACTACCATTCAACCATCTCTAATCTCTGCTAATGTCTTTAATATAGTCACTGAAAACATTTTTCTATTGATTTTAACTGAATGAATTTGAAGGCATTCACCTTGACGTCTTTTCGCAGGAAAATAGAAGGTTGCCCTCTTTGAAACACTTGCTTTATTGCATAAAATGCTGTACATGGTTCTCAGTCTTTATCCAAGAATTATGAGCAGGGCAGGTGGAAAGACACATTACTTTGTAAATCTGTCATGCATAGGAAAATGCCATGATCATGCTTTTTCTTGGGAATACATAGAAGGAGAATCTTGTTAACCTTCTTGCTTTTTACACAATTAGGGGTTTCAACATAAGGACTGTGAAAAAGATATAGTCTGATCTTGCCACTTGCACTATGCCTGGTTTAGAGTTAGCAATTGTCATTGTTAATGTTGCTATTATTATTAATTATTATGTGTACTACCTGATTTTGGCAAAAATGCTACATTTAGGATAGTGCTATCCCAAAGCAATCATCTTTTTAGATTAGATTATTATGTTATCTACTAGAGGCCCAGTGCATTAAATCATTCATGTAGGGTCCCTATGCCTAGCCTCCTGCGATCAGGGCCATCTTCTGCCTGTTCGCCAGTCCCCAACCCGAATGCTGCCTCCTCCGCTGGGCTGTCAGGCCCTTGGGATCACCAGCTCATCCCCAGCTGCTCAGGGGCGCAGGGCTGCGGGAAAGCATGCACTGGTGACTTCACCTCCATGTGCTTGGGCCGGGCTGCCACTGATGGAATGCATTGCCTGCTTGGGGCCACTCAGGTGGATGCTGCCCCCACTGCTGCCGCTGGTGCTGGGGCTTGAGGCACTTATGGAAGCTGTGGGGCACGCCTGCGACCTACCCGCCCCAGCGTGAGCGGCCCAGCGCACACGCATGGAGGTGAAGTCACCGGTGCCTGCTTTCCCATAGGTCTGAGCAGCCGGGGATGAGCTGGTGATCCCAGTGGCCTAACAGCCAGCTGGTGATCCCAGTGGCCTAACAGCCAGCCCAGTTCTCCCACCACCCACCCCGATTTCCCTGTTTACCATTGCTGATCCAGAGGTGCTCAGTGCACCTCATGGTAACCGGTCATTTGGTCATCCTGGTCATCACAGACACTGGCTTTTTAGACAGACAGACAGACAGACAGATAGATAGATAGATAGATAGATAGATAGATAGATAGATAGATAGATTTATCTTTACTGTGCAAAAAATAAAAAAAAGAAGAAATAAAATGAGACTTTCCTATTAAATAGAGCAGAACATTCTTTCCTGGACTTAATCAGTATTGATATTTCTCTAAGGAGTATATCAATTTCAGACAATTGTAGAAACATACCATTATGTAAATTAGCCCCAGGACATTTCTGTTGTCCTCAAAATGTCCCTTAAACTGTTGTATGGGACAGCAAATGGTACAGTGGAAATTTATCTATGAACCATTAATACAGGGTTGGAAAAAGTAGGCTTATAGTTGTGAGTACACGAAACACAGAGTTAATAAAGCTGTGGTAATAATCATAACCTGTATGCTTTTTTCCATAAAACAACTATAAACTTACTTTTGGCCACCCCTGTATATGTGCCAGGTATTTTTATATATAATATCTCACTTTATATTTATAGCAATAATATGTACTATATATATATATATATATATATATATATATATATATATATATAATTTCTGAATTTAAAAATATTAGGCAACATGCCCAAGTATCTTAGTTCAGGCTGATCTAACAAAGTACCATAGGCTGAGTGACTTATAAACAAAAATTCATTTTTATTAGTTCTGGAGACTGAAAGTTTTAAGGTCAGGATGTGAGCATGGTGGAGTTCTGGTGAAGGCCCTGTTCCAGGTTGCAGACTGCCAAACTGTTGTTGTATCCTCACAGGGTGGGAATAGGAAGAACGCTCTCAAAGTTCTTATTTCATAGGACACTAATGGTATTCATGAGGGCTCAGCCCTCATTATCTAATCACCTATCAAAGACCTCACCTCCTAAAACCATCACATTGGAGGTTAGGATTTCAACATTTAAATTGGGGGGTGGGGGGATATAAACAGTACACAGCACAAAAGTTTCAGCTAGTACAAATCTCATGCCTTATATATTTTTACCACACTTTCATTTTTGAAAATAAATCTTGGAGAGAATGATAAGGTTTTACAGATGGTTAGTAATGGGAATATAAAGGAAAGTTCAGATTTACAGTTCACATAGCAAAGTAGGTTTATATTAGTGACTGAAGAGAAATAATGGCTAGGAGGGAGGACGCGATGTCATCACTAAGAGTTGAGCCTCAGTAATTGGAAGGGTAATGATCTGATTATTTAAGTAACTCTTTGAGGATTTTCTATTTTAACATATTGAATTAAGGAATTTGACTTAAATTATTCTATACAATAATATGGCATATTTGTTATAATTAAATGACCAATAATAATAGATTACCATTAACTGAAATCCATATTTCATTTCAGATCTTTAGTTTTTACTTATTTTTATTTATATCTAAGAGGCCACATTTTATTTAGTTCATAGGTTCCTCTTGGACACAACAGTTTCTTAGACATTCATTGTTTTTGATGACCTTGACAGTTTTAAGGAATAGTGTCCAGTTATTTGTACACTATTCTATTGGGATCTGTCTGATGTTTTTCTAATGTTTAGACTAAAGTCATGTGTTTTTAGAAACAAGAACACAAAGGTAAAGTGTAATTATATAATGTCATACAAAGAGAACTTGTATGCTATCAGTATGCTATCAGTATGCTATCTTAGTTTACGTTAACTATTATTACCTGGCCAAGGTAGTGTTTGCAAAAAGTTACTCTTGCTTTTCTTTTCAAACTCATATTGTATATTTTGAATGAGGTCACTATGGACAGCCTACTTTTACTGCATGGAAAGTTATACGTATACTCCTTGAGGATGAAGTAGATATAGAAATTATTTGGAATTTTATTACATGGGAATTTTATCTCTTTCCCTTCTTTCCTTCCTTCCTTCCTTCCTTCCTTCCTTCCTTCCTTCCTTCCTTCCTTCCTTCCTTCCTTCCTTACATACATACCTCCTTCCTTCCTCCCTTCCTTCCTTCCCTCCT
>NW_005871065.1:1961161-1979010 GCF_000147115.1 Myotis lucifugus
TCAATATGGACTTATCAATATTTATTTTGAACTGTTGATTGTAATTGAATTCTATCTAAAGGAGAATATAGGGGGGCAACCTGGGGGGAAGGGGGCTAGCAATCTGAATCTGTGCCAGTAACCAGTATCCTGATGCACATTCTTGTCAGCCTATAATTAAGTCACTGCCCTTTCCTTAGGCAATAACCTGTTTTCCTAAATACTCCGTTTACAAGGGCCACGAACCAAGAATTTAACAGCTTAGCCAGAGGGGAGGTCACTGGACATACCCAGGCCAGGCCTTCAGCTATAATCTTACTTCCCCATTCTAACTAACTTGGGTAGGGCTGCAAAGGCCCACTGCAAAAGCCTTGAAGTTAGGAAACAGAGAATTTAGGAATATATATAAGGAGTAATCTCATTGTATAACAGGTTCATACTTTGGATCTTGAATCCCCTGAGCCAGCAGCGCTGCTTTAAATAAAGGTTTATTTTTTTCCTGAATCTTTTGAGTACCCGTTGTGGGTTTCCAGTCACCTGGTAAATTCTGCAACATTATCTATCTATCTATCATCTATCTATCTATCTATCTATCTATCTATCTATCTATCTATCTATCTATCATCTATCTATCTATCATCCATCTTTAGGTAATCTATCATCTGTCTCAAATTCTAGTTTTGGACATTGGGATATAGTTCACTTGGTTCCTATGTCTCTCTGAAATACTCTCATCACTCAGTGTGTGTGTCTGTGTATGTGTGTGTGATTGTGTGTGTTTGTATATGATTATGTTTGTATATGTGTTAGCACTTCCTTACTCATAGGCACTACAAAATGTTCCAGCCTTATTTATTTTTGCCCTAGACTTAGAAAATGAACACACACACATTTATCCAAGAAGTCTGATTCTTATTGGAGAGTGGCATTAATAACTAAAATCTGAGTTCTAGGTGTGCTTAGCTATTGAGGAATCATTATTATTAGGTCCTCTCAGCTAAGAAATCCAGGGTACATACAGGAGGCTATCAATCCAAGTGTCTCTCTCACATCAATGTTTCTTTCTCTCTCTCCCCCTCCCTCCCTTCCATTCTCTCTGAAAAGCAATGGGAAAAAAAATAGCCTCAGGTGAGGATTAACAAAACAAAACAATGTAATGTTGACATTATTGCAGGTGTTCTCCTTTTCCCCCCCATTTGCCCACCTCCACGGATTCCTGCCTCTCCCTCCCTTGGCCTTCATCAAACTATTGCCCACGTCCAAGGGTTATGTATATATGTTCTTTATGTAATCCCTTGACCTTCTTTATCAAGTCACCAGCACCACTCTCCCCTCAGGCACCAGCCAGATTCTATCATGTTTTTGTTGCACTTAACATAGGCACCTGGAATAATGAACTCCTTTCAATTGGATAACTGTTGGATCAAAGTTTATAGTGATTTCTAAGTATTATATTTTCCTATTTTCTTTTTGTTATATCTTTGTCTTTAGTTTTTAAAAAGTGAGAATGTGATATGCAATGGTGTACCTCTGCTTGGTAACTGTATTGTATCATTACCTTATATTTTGGAGAAAATTCTGAACTCCAGCTATAGTTGTACATTGCTTCAGAACTGAATCAAATATCACAGAAGGAAGATATTCATTCTGCACTGATTAAAAGCCTTTTGATATTTTAATGGTATAGGCTACCACAGGGTACTCTTTGATTGTCATTCTAGCCTTGCTCTTACACTCATTGAAAGGTAAAAGCCAGGTTAGTTGGGATTTTAAATTGGAATGTGAACAGAAGATGCATTGAGATGGAGGGAATATTTCACTCCTTGCATATGTTTATTTCTCTTTATTCTGTTTTCCTATCATTGCCTTTCAATTCGTCATGGTGTTCTAATTGCGAGTGGAAAAAAAGAAAATTGTTTACTGGTATTGATGTTAGATTGGCTTGCTTCTGGCTGTTACTGCTTTCCTGGCAATTGAATAAAACAAACTCAATTTGATGTATAGTATAGGTTCACATATTTAACAACCCATAATTACAATACTGAGTCATATTATAGCACAGGCTATTTATTTTTTTCCCAATTGAAATGACAAAGCAGTCTCTCAAGGCTCTTTTGTTACCTGCTATGCATAATACATATTTTACTTTACTTGCTGATGACATAAAGTGATTGCTAGGTACTTGTTCTTTTGATAAAGAATTCCATATCTACAAAGAGACTGCACAAAATATTAGTTTTTTAAAAATATATAAATGAATGCAGGACTTCCATTTGAGTCTGTAAGGGAAAACAACTTCTATTCTGCAAGCTGACAAAATCTAAGTCTTATCCGGATTACATCCTAAAAGATCATATACTTTTGTCTTCTTTTCATTGTATTTGTCTGCTGATCCTCAATATCCTATATAATAAAAGCTAAATATGCTAAGTGTCTGGTTGTCTGGTCGTCTGTTCAACCAATCAAAGTGTAATGTGCTAATGATATGCTAAGGCCACTCAACCGCTCACTATGATGTGCACTGACCACCAGGGGGCAGTCAACAGTCGACCAGTTGCTATGACGTGCACTGACATATGGAAGCAGATGCTTCAACTATTACATTAGCTTGCTAGCCAATCCAGACTGAGCTAGACATGTCGGACATGCTCTGGAGCCCACCCACAGTCCCTCCCCAGCTGGCCAACTTCCCACAACCCTCCCTAGCCCTGATTGTGCACCGGTGGGTTCCCTTGGCCTGGCCTGCACCCTCTCACAATCTGGCCTGAGGGACCCACAACCCAAGTGTACAAATTTCGTGTACCAGGCCTCTAGTATTAAAATAAATGTTATAAGTGGGCTCTAACCAGTTTTGCTCAGTGGATAGAGCGTCAGCCTGTGGACTAAAGGATATGCACCTTGGTTGTGGGCACATCCCCAGTAGGGGGTGTGCAGGAGGCAGCTGATCCATGTTTCTCTCTCATCGATATTTCTAACTCTCTATCCCTCTACCTTACTCTCTGTAAAAAAATAAATAAAATATACCTACTTTCTGTTTCTTTGAATTGCCTATGTTGGATATCTATTTATATAAAAGGCTAATATGCTAAGTGTTCATCTGGGTAATGATGTCACATAGCAATGCCAGGCTTCCTCTCCCTAGCAAATAGCCTCCTCGCAGTTTCTTCAGCCCAGGAACACGGCTTGCTTTATAGCCAGGTGGAAACATTTTACACTGTAACCAAATGTCTGTGAAGCATTTTCCCATGCCTCATCTCATTTGATCATCACAGAACTCCTGGAGTAGGTAGATCATGGATTCAGTGGAATCCTATTTTCTTTTCATTAGCTGGAAAGTGGAGATTTAGAAAGCTTAGAAACTTGACCCAACTGAAAAGAAGTAAGAAATGGTGGACCTTGAAAATGACTTCAGGCCCAACCAGCGGGGCTCAGTGGTTGTGCGTGGACCTATGAACCAGGAGGTCATGGTTTGATTCCTGATCAGGGCATATGCCCAGGTTGTGGGCTCAGTCCCCAGTGAGGGGTGTGCAGGAGGCAGCCGTTTGGTGATTATCTCTCATTATTAATGTTTCTTTCTCTCTCTCCCTCTCCCTTCCTCTCTGAAATCAATAAAAAATATATATTTTTTAAAAGAAAATGACTTTAGGATTTCTCACTGCACAGAATATAGTCAAACACTGCTACAATTAAATATTTTACCCTTTGTTCTCCCTGCATGATCTATAATAACAATCTGCTTCATGTTGATATTTACTGCTGTGTTGCTCACAATTACCTGAAAGAGAAGTTGGGGTGCTTCACTGAGCTGGAAAAAGTTTAGCTAAATCAGAAAGCAGGCCTAATTAAGCAAGTTTATTTTATATATATAAAAGGTTAAGTTGACTCGCGCATGTGCGATACATATAAAGCTCTTGCCGGCGCCAATCGCACGCATGTGTTTCCATCTGTCATTGTCGATCGTGAATTTGGTTGACACTTCTATTATAGAGAAAGGGTGAATAGTGATATTAAAATATTTCTGCTAATTAATTTCCTTTCAATGTGTACAAATTTGTGCACCAGGCCACTAGTTTCATATAAATGGAAGCATAAATGTATGTGCTTTTGTGTTTAACTTCTTTCACTTAGCATAATGTTTTCAAGGTTCATCCAGGTTGTAGCACATATCATAACATTATTACTTTCTATGGCTGAATAATATGCTATTTGTTTATTCATCATTTTATGAACAAATGGATGATGTCTAACGTGTTGCTATTATAGTAACAAAATAAATATTCATGTACAAGTTTTTGCATGAATACATGTTTTCAGTTCTCCTGGGATATACTTGGGTTCAGAATTGCTGGATCACTTTATGTTTAACATTTTGAAGACCCATCAAATTATCTTCCATAGCAGTTGTACCAATTTCCATTCCTGCCAGCAATGTATGAGGATTCCAAATTCTGCACATCTGTGCCAACACTTGTTAGTGCCCATTGTTTTTATATAACCGTCCTAGTGAATATGGAGTGGCATTTTATTGTGTTTTTTATTTGTATTTCCTTAATGATATTAAAAATGCTTAGTGACCATTTGCATATCTTATTTGGAGGAATACCTATTCAAATCTTATGCCATTTTTTATTTGGGTCACTTGTCTTTTTATGGTTGAGTTGTAAATGTTCTTTGTATACTGTGAAGACTAGATCCTCATCAGATATACAATTTGTAAAGAATTTATTTCATTCTATCTTATTTGTTTTTATATAAATATTACATCTATAAATATTAAAACACCGCTCAATACAGTGTTTTTGTTTTTTAAAAATATATTTTATTGATCTTCTACAGAGAGGAAGGGAGAGGGATAGAGAGCTAGAAACATCGATGAGGGAGAAACATCGATCAGCTGCCTCCTGCACCCCCCCCCCCCACTAGGGATGTGCCCGCAACCAAGGCACATGCCCCTGACCGGAATCGAACCCGGGACCCTTCAGTCCACAGGCTGGCGCTCTATCCACTGAGCCAAACCGGTTAGGGCTCAATACAGTGTTTTAATTTTTTCTTTATCCAATGATATGTTTTAATAACCTCAAAGAAGAGAAGAAAATATAGTAAATCATATTTACTCATAGATTTACCTCTAATCTACTCCTATTTATCCCAATTAACATTTAGTGTCATTTTCTTCCAAAGTAACTAACTTATTTTAACTTTTCTTATAGCAGAGATTTGCTGATAACACCATATCTGTTTTGTTTTTAACTCAGTGTATTTTTATCTTGCCTTCACTTTTGTTAGATAGAATTGCTGGATATTAAGTTTTTATTTGACTAATTTGTTTTAATTATACCACATGAAATACATTGTTCTAATGTCCTCTGCCTTCTATCATATCTTATTAGTTTTTTCATGTATATATAGCATTTTTTTTTGTCTTGTAGCTTTCAAATTTTTTTTTAGCTTTCTTCCACATTCTACACTTTGATGTGTGTGTGTGTGTGTGTGTGTGTGTGTGTGTGTGTGTGTCTTGCATGGGTTGTATTAATTTATTGGGTTGGGATTTTCTGCACATTTCTCTCTCTCCTATCATCGCAGGAAATAAACTGCACAATGTTGCATCACATCATATGGTCCCACTGCACTGTGATGTTCTGTTTTTGTGTTTTTTTCTCCTTATTTTTCTTTTGCCCTTTCAGATTGGGTAATTTTAATAATTCTTTCTTTTTATACACTGATTCTTTTTGCATCTCTAATCCTATGATGTTTTTACTCTACCACAATTTTTATTTCAGTAATCATAATATTTAACTGTAGAAATTCCACTTTTTAATAATTGTGTTTCTCTGTGGAGATTATTGAGCTATTTATTCACAAATACAATATTGTCCTTCAGTTATTTGAATATATTATAGTTTATTTTTTTAACTTATTTGTAATAGCTGCTTTGAAATATTTGTCTGCTTAAGCCAACATGTGCCTCCACTTATAGTTCCTTTCTGCCTTTTTTTCTTATTGTGGGTTGCTCACATTTGCCCTTTACATGTGTAGTAGTCTTTGGTTGTAAACTAAATAATATCGTGATGTGTTATAGAGATCACATTCTCCTATGCTCTTCTGAAGTTTGAAAGGATTTTATGTAATAGGAAGTTGTAAGGATTTCAAACTACAGTATGTGGTTTCTTATCACCTCTGATCTCTTTTTAACTTTCCATTGCTGCTTTTTTAACCTGCCCCTCTCTGAGTTACCCCCTTCTTGAAAAAGTTATCAATCAACCAAGACTGTAGCAGAAGATGGTTACCCCTTCTGTAGGTTCCTGGTTTCTGGCAATTCCTCAGTCTTCAATGGTTCTGCTAACTTTTACTCTGTACCTTAACACTTCAAGTCTCTGTCACTAGAGCTATGCCCTGTTGAGGTATGCACGCATGTAAAATACAATAAAAAAAATTCATGCATCTAGCTTCTTGTTGCTCCATCTTTTGAAGTAAATGGCCCCTGCCTCCTTTTTTGCCATTATGCCTCATTTCACTCCCAGGTCTCTTAGTACATGTAGTGTTCAGCTGTCAGCCAGGGATTTTTGGCAATTTATTCTTTGCAAGTGTTTCACACTTTCTGTTTTATCTACCTGTCAAGAATTACCTGTTAATTTCCAGATGATTTCTCAGATCAGAACTCTCAGATTAATTTGCCAGTCAGTTTTTACACAAGGGCCTTTGATGTTCTACATATATTTAAAAACCATGTTTCTGATCAAGATAGCCATGAGCACAGTTTGAGAGACAAATACTAGTCTAAGGGCCAAGATCACTCTCAGCAGTTACAATGATATTCTCAATATAAAATCTATGGCTTGAAACATTGGATCAAGACAAAGAATTGGATCAAGACAATGTAAATCAGGACACAAAGTATATAAAAATTGTAACTTTTATCTTGGACAACTATAGATACTAATATGTGGGATAGCACTTAATTTGCTAAGGAATAGAAATAATTTCTCTAACAAAGTTATAAAAGATTTCCAGAGAATAGCCATCTTTATTAGGAATATGATTAGAAATTAACTCATACTCATTCAATGCTATCAATATTGTCATCATTACTCAGTTTTGTCATTTCTATAAAACCACATTTCCATTCGTTCAATTTCTAATTTATGTTTCCATAAATATACTTTCCTTAAAGTTTTCCCTGAGCCGATATTATGCTATCTTATTCGTGGTAGGACTACTCTGTGTAATTCCTATCTACCTCTTAATGTTTAGGTCAAATGATAAGCACAGTCACACGACAATTTGTTATCCCATTTCACAGGGATATATTTCCCCTCTCAACCTGCACTTTATTGATAATTGATAGTACTTATTTGATATACCAGTATTTAATATATAAAATTACATTTCTTCTTACATGTTAAAATGTTACATAAAATCTTTTTATACTGAAGTATATTATATTATCTTTGAAAGAAGAGGTATTTCTTATATTTTCTTATTATTCCCAAGTTATTTTGAAAAGTTCACTAAACAGAAACACTCAAATTATTTTATAATCTCTTTGAAAAGTAGGACACCACCAAAAGGCCCCTAAAATCCTCTCAGAACCATTTTTTATTCCAGCAAAAGCTTTGGCAATTATTTGCAGTTTTCAAGCAACTATTCAGTGATGTTAACTTTCCTGATATATGACATAGAGTTGTCAGTAAGGAGAGCCCTCATTGTCTTGATGTTACACAAAACTTAACAATGATCCACTGTATTTGTGATATCAGGCTACTTAGACCTAGTGAGGAAAAAGTAGCAAGTTTTCTAAATTATCTAGTATTGCATACACATGTCAGACAATCAAGGACAAGTCCCACAAATATTTATTTAGAGGCCAGGCATGCTGGTAAAGTTTGAAGGAATTTTATAGTCTGGGACATTCTGAGACAGAGAGAAAGAGAAAAGAGAAGTTTCATTTTTAATTTTCTACCAATAAAAGAGCTAGAGTAGTTAGTAGTATTTTGGGGGAGGGGAGGGGCCGGGGGTTGCAGTAGATTAAGGAAGCTTTACCACACTTAGAAATACTGCTTCCACCAATTTACTAGTTTTTTAGGAGTTTGTCAAAATTTGTTTGCAAATCAGAGTAAAATATACCTCTTTAGTCCAATCTATCATTTAAGAAGTCTTGCCTTTTAGGGCTTATAACACAGAAGATCTGGGGATACTAGAGGCATTCATGTGGGTAAAGATGATGCAAGGTATCTCTTTAGTAAGAAGACCCTTGAACAAAGTCATATGCTGTGTTCTTGGCTGAGAATCATTTGCCATTTAAAAATACCTACCAATGTGCCATTGGATGTTACTAAAAATTGAACAATTGAACAGGAAAACTAGGTGACTACATGACAAGAGCTGTTAAATAAAAGATGTGTATTTGCAGATATATTGAGTCATTAGTTTAAGTAAGCACACAGCTTACCATTGAATGATGGTTTTGGTTTGGGGAAGATTTACTGTAGACTTTTCTGTCGTTAATTTAGTTTTACTAGTAAAGCGTGATCCTTCCTATTCTCCAATGATGGCATCAGCTGTTCAACAGACTCTCTTGATTCTGACTGTATGAACTTAAACTTCTCCAACCTTATATATGCTCTGGGAATTATTCATTACTTGCAGCTATTTTTGTTTGTTTTTGTTCTGGACTAGTGGCATTTACTTTTTTAATGAGCAGAATATTATGATGTCAAAGATCTGGGAAATATATCCTGCAGTTTTATATCTCTTAAACTGTGTATCCCCCACATGTCAGGGATTATGCCCGCAATTTCCACCAACGTTTAACGTTTCATATTCCAATCTGTTTCTTTAGCTTGGATATAAATATTCTCTACTTGGGCTTCTCATTTCCAAACCTTGGACTGGAAAATGTCCCCAGGCAGAAAGCTGGGGTCATATTAATATTCATTGCATTTCTTTTCCTTGCTTCAGGGATCACAGGCATGTTCTGCCTATTGTTCCATAACTAAAAGCAGCTGCTTACCATATTTTGTCCAGTTTTCTAGTTTTTATGGTATATGGTAAATCTGATCCCAATTACTGCATCATGGACCAAAGTGGACATTCTCATAAGTTTTTAATTTAACAACTATCAAAAGCTTTTAAAACATGAATCATTTAGTTGAATCACTTTTCTTTATTGAATTTGGCTGTTGTGTTGGCCTGTTCTGAGCTACTTTTCCATTCCTGAAGTGAAGTCACAAGACCTATTCATAGCAAAGTTCTATAATAGGCTGTTTTGCTTTTTGTTTCAACATTCAACTTGTATAAGGCTATGAAGTTAAGAAATAAAATCAAGAATCTGAGGTACGAAATTTTTCAGGAATCTTAGGTTGCATAATGTATTAGATAAAATATACTATAAAAACAATGAATTAATAAGACTATAATAGTGTAGTAGGTTAAATAAGCAAAATTCATGTCTACCCAGAACTTCAGATGCAATCTTATTTGGAAATAGGATCTTTACAGATGTAATTAACTTAAGATGAGGTTATATAGGATTAGTGTTGGTCCTAAATCTAATAACTGGTGTCCTTTAAAAAAGAGAATGAGATAGCAAGAGACACAGAAAAGAGGATAAAGGCAGAGATTGGATTTATACTGTCCCAGGTCAAGGTTTTTCAAGGATTTCAAGAAGACACCAGAAGCTAGGAAGGAGAAGGGAAGGATTCTCTCTATATCATTTAAAGAAAGCGTAACCCTATTGACACCTTGATTTTATATTTCTAGCATCAATAAGTGTGAGAGAATAAACTTCTTTCATTGTAAACCACCAAATTTGTGGAAATTTGTTATGACAGCCCTAGGAAACTAGTGCCAATAGAAAACATAGCTTGAGAATGTAGAAATTACTATTATACTAACTTTACATTTAAGGAAATTAAAGGAAAAAAGTTTAAGTAATTCTCCTAAGAGCAATTGGTAAAAAAGGTTTTACAAAGACATAGAGGTGATAATGGACATTATATTTGCACAATATCCAAGAATTAAAACTGCAATTATCATGTATTATGAGAGTGAATAATTATATATACTTCAAACTATAGATTTTTAAACAAAATCTGTTGAACTGACATAGCTCTTTGTGTTATATTATGGCAAATTGTACTTAACCTTTATTTTTAAGTCAGGGGTAAAATTATACTTAATCTATATTACTCTATACTTAAATAGAAAAAGAGAGATTTTAATTGGTGATAATAATAAGCTTTCTAAAATTATATGGCATCTTTTGCTTTTTAATACTATCTTCTTTCTTGAATGTTTTGTCTTGCAAAATGTGTTCACTTTTAGTACTGGTTTTGTTATTCATTCTAACAGGTATTCAATTTGATCACCTTGAATTTGATAGACTTAGAGGTTAATAACTAATGGATTTTTAAATGTACATTTATTTTGAGGGTGTTTTTACAGTGTTTGCTGCAATGTTTAGACATATTTGAAATTTCAAATGACTAGAGCAGCGTCTCAACCTGTGGGTCGCGACCCCTTTGGCAGTCGAACGACCCTTTCACAGGGGTCGCCTAAGACCATCCTGCATATCAGATATTTACATTATGATTCATAACAGTAGCAATATTACAGTTATGAAGTAGCAACGAAAATATTTTTATGGTTGGGTCACAACATGAGGAACTGTATTTAAAGGGCCAGAAGGTTGAGAACCCTGGACTAGAGGGATATAATCTAGTTTTGTGGGTATAATTAATTCTTTAGTTTCTTCTCTAAAAATATAAATTATAGCCACTTAATTATTTCTCACTGTCTAATTTATATTTCAAAAATCTTAGATATTATAGAGGTCAGTTACATATAACTATTTAATGTATCATTTGTTTATAATTTAAACCAATTTTTATTTTACAATTACTATTGACATGCAATATTAAATTTCAGTGTATACCCCAGTGACTAGACATTATATAATTAAGTGACCAATCCTGATAAGTCTCATACCCATCATTTATTCTTCAGAGGAGACAAAATTGATTGAAATTTAGCAGAGAGGCCAATATTGAAGGAAAATGTGAAATGCATCTTTAATCTGAATTTCATACATTTTATACCTATTTTTTGTGGCAACATTTATGAGCCAGCCTGGCTATTTTTTCTATCTTTTAAGTGAGCACATGAAAAAAATTGTTGATTAGTTTGCATGCTCCAGTTAGAACCTTATTTATATTCCAGTGGAGTCAGAGGATTTGTGGGATGCACTAGCTGACTTCCTATAAAGCAAGCTTTGCATAATTCCCACTGACTTTTCCAAACACAACCTTTTTTTTTTCATCTTTCTGCTGTCTGCTAAAACTGTAACTGAAGTGGTTAAAGAGCTTGTGCCACTGAAAATACATGATAGATTCATGTAGGAAAAGCATTTAGAAAACTACAAAAACAAAACATTTATAAATTTTTATTATTGTACTAGAGGTCCAGTGCATGAAACTCATGCACTCAGGGGTGGCCCTCAGCCTGGCCTGTGCCCTCTTGCAGTCCGGGAGCCCTTTGGGGATGTCCAACTGATGGCTTAGGCCCACTCCCTATGGCTTCTGGTGCACTGACCACCAGCGGGCAGCTCCTGTGTTGAGTGTCTGTCCCCTGGTGGTCAATGCACATCATAGCGACTGGCCGTTCTGCCATTTGGTCGATTTGCATATTAGTCTTTTATTATATAGGATTATAACTGGCAGTTTTATGGCACTAATGACATTTCAGGTTGTAATACATTACTATTTTTCATGTTGAAATAGACCAAAAAAAGATGTTTTGAGCAAAATACCTTTATAATTTTTCCAATAGAATAAAAGGAGCTGTCTGTATCTTAAGATTGCATGGAAATACCTTAAAGTTAGTGATCCTTCAATTTAATAGTCTAGTAAAAACTATATTCTAGAGTATAGTAACCCTTAATATATGTATGTTATATTAGTTTTTATAGGTAAGCATCAATATAGTTTTAGAAAGTAAATTTTTACATAATAGCATATCTATTAATCTCTAGCAAAATACTATTTTCTTGACTAAAATATTATGTAATAAATAATTCTAATTTCTATATTTTACATATTTTATATTTTTTCATTTAATACAATTAAGATATAATATTCAGATATGAAAATTATCATGCTTATAATTTACTAACTCATTGGAAATCATTTTTCTCATTGTTATATTTTTCCAGTTGTTAAAATTATTTATATGTTAATAGGCTCTAACCAAGAAACACATAATGTATTGGGCTAAACAAAATCATAGAAGTTTCTTTATCAAGTTGTACTTTTGAGATTAGTGGTCAAAATTTTTGGCTTTGCTATACATAGTTATTTAAGAAAGTTAGTTTCTTCAACCATGTTATTCCACCTTTTGCTAGAGTTTTGTGCATATTTACTTTTTCAAAGGTGGTTTCAGGCATATTCAGGGACCAGATCTCAGGAAAAACAGAGATAAATTCCAGGGGAGAATTTTTTTTTTAATTTAGTGAGGTGCTAGAGCTACACAGCTCTTATGTTTAGTTTTCATTTGTGTGTATTTGGCCATATAGTCTGAAATAACATTAGAAAATTGTAAAATATATTCTATATCTAGATGGCCATGGGTGTAGGGTAAACTCTTACTCTGGAAGAAAGATTCAATTTAATCAACATTTCTGCAATTAATTATAACATTTACAGAATTTAATTTATGCATATTCAATTTGCTTCACATTAGATAGTATAAATTATTTTAATTCACATTATGCTAAATATAATTAATTTTAATTAGTTTATTGATGCAAATTTTATTTTGCCAAGAAATCAGACTATTCACCTTTAAGAACTCTCTGACCATGGAGAGATGATCAAAACATTTATCTGCATATCAGTGAGCACAGAACATAAAATTGAAAGTCATTTTTTATACTAAGTTTAAATATCTCTGCCTTGTATTTCTGGAAGCATTTTGGACACTTCCCCAATAGTAGTGGAGTTTAACATTTTTTATTAACATAGGGCCCTGGGCACAAGCTGATTTCCTTTTAGGTCCATGTGAGTAAAACACTTCTTGCTGTTGTCCCTACCTCAGCAGGAACATTAAAGGAATACTTACATTTAATGAATAACAGTTTCATCTTCTGAATAATGTATTATACCAGGTTCCAGTTTCTATAACTTCTCTTAAACATTAATATTCTTCAAAGTCCCTTTCACCACTGTAATCTCCTTCATATAATTAAGGTAAACACACCCCAAAAAAATATCATTGTAATGATTATCATGGTAGAGGAACGAAAATATATTATTGCTACCTTTTAAGTTACTATGGTATTAAATATCAGAAAGGGGAAGGCCAAAAAGAAAAATAATTGCTTTGGGCATTTTGATTATTATTTTATAATTCCATTAAAAGCAATAAAATTTTATTTAAACATTCTTAATGACTTTTATTTTAAAAAATTAGTCTATTACCTACATGTCATCTATTCTCTAATATCTGTAACTACTAAGTAATAATTTATAATTTTCAGATTTTGAGAATGAGTAATGCTTGTATTTTTCTTTATCAGAAAGTTTTAGAATGTTTCAGATTGGCAGAAAGTTTTT
Source organism: Myotis lucifugus (assembly GCF_000147115.1). NCBI lineage: Eukaryota > Metazoa > Chordata > Mammalia > Chiroptera > Vespertilionidae > Myotis > Myotis lucifugus. The sequence goes on from NW_005871065.1 coordinate 1,974,748, forward strand.
TTTTCTTTTTCTTTTTTTTTCTGCCCAATGTGGAAAGCTAAGTCCCCAAATTGCCTTAGGCCACATGTAACAACTCTGTTTTAAAATGTGCATGTCATCAATTCCTTAAGCAAAAAGAAAAGACATGTCTATTTCTGAATTTCTGCAATTTCCTGTATTCTGCTGTCATAAAAATTGAGCAAACAGTTGTTATAAAATTATATTTCATTACAAAATGAAATATGCACTTGAAAAAATAAATCTAATTCTAATTCACATTATTTTTATTACTGTTTTATTTTTTTCATACATTAATTTTTAAAATTCCCATAAATCTCAAAGAGAAATACATTACACTGATTCTCTTTTTTTGTTCTTCTAACAGTTATTTCTATAACACTAAATTTAAGTGTATTTATCTATTTTAACTTAGAAAGTCCAAAATTATTGAAAATGTCTTTATACATTTGATTAAAAATTATATGCAGGTCATATAACATATACTTATATTTCAGATTCCTCACCTATAAAATCATGTATAGTGATGACAAATTTATTTCATAAGGTTGTTTGGGAATTAAAGTAAGGCTATTCGATAATTTATTGATATAAACATATTTAGAGTATATTTTTATAAATAACTTACATAATACCCTGAAAGTAGTGATGTTATTATTTTGTACAATGTATAGTCTGATTTGTATAATAAAAGTGTGCCTTTAAAAAAAGGAGTAAAAGTTGTAGATTTAATAGGATGCTTAATCTACAAATTGGATACAGTCTCTGATTAACAGCTCTTGTTCTCCACCTGAAACTCTTCTACTTAGGATAATAGATGTAGATTTAATTCTCCTTTCTGTGGTAAGCATATGTATTATTGTCTTTTTAAAATACGTTTTTATTGATTTTAGAGAGAGAGGAAGGGAGAGGGATAGAGAGAGAAACATTGATGAGAAAGAAACATCAATTGGCTGCCTCCTGCATGTCCACTACTGGGGATTGAGTTTGCAACCTGGGTATGTGCCCTGACCAGGAATCAAACCAATAGCCTCTGGGTTCATGGGTCAGCACCCAACCACTCAGCCACACCAGCTCAGCTTATTGTCCTGTTTGATCTATAGTATCTCAAGGAACAGCTTAGTTTGTCTTCTATTAGACAGAAATTTTATTATTTTTCTTCTCTGCTAGAACTTACCAATAGAAATAACACTAAAGTTATCCATCAACATGATAAAATATATTGCAAAACAACAAAAACAATTAAAAAAATCCCTTTGAATTTCAAATATATTTATTGCTCATGTAAGGTTTATTACAGATCCTGGTTACTCTGCAGAATAATGTCCTCCAACTAATGGCTCCATGTGCATCTAAATATCAACAACTGCTTCCACAATCACCAGTGTGGGGGAAATCTAGAGTCTTGCACAAAAAATTAAATCTCTCCATACATAAGTGACAAACATTACTGACACTTTTATTTCTTTGGTTAACATGGCCAAAATGGGTACAGTTCTGAGAGCAGAAAGTGCAACCTTTTTCTGTGCTGAAAGTGGAGAAATAAAATTATCGGTGAGCTGCAGCTATATATACTTTCCTAGGATGCACCATTTTTTTTTTTTCTATAACACTAAGGATCTAATGATTCATTAAGAAAATTTGAGTTATAAAAATTTGGGCCTATCTAAGTGATTTATGTATTACAGAAGAGGAAATTAATTTAAAATATGCAGCTAAAATTATATTTTTTCTGTGGTGTTTCTATTTATATATTCTACTAATACATTCTTTAAAAATGATCTAACACAATGAGAGTGGTGGTGGGATACAGTATGATGCACAGTGAATTTCACAAGTTATATTGACCTTGGAGTATATGTATGGGCAAGTACACATCTCTTACAATATTCTGCAGATATTAAAGTCACCCTGACTTTCCCTGATAGTAAGAAAATTTTATCCTCGTTCCCCTGATGATTATAACAAAAGTCTGGATGCTTTATTTCAAATCTTCATTCTAAATGTGTGATAGAAATGTTATCCACGTTAAGAACAACCAAATCTGGTCTACCTTAATGCTATCAGAATCTGTGACAATAACAATGAAAAGTTATTCGTTACGGCTGATTATATATGGCATTTCGGAATGTTTTCAGACTTATTTTGCAACACAGAGAGCTATGTAAAATACTTTAAGATAAAATATTACCAAAAGTTTTAATAATACTAGTGTAATGATTTTTATCTATTCACTAGAGGCCCAGTGCATGGATTCATGCACCAGTGGGGTCCTTCAGCGTTGTCTGTGGGGATCGGGCCCAAACCAGCAGTCCAATGCTGCTTGCCACTTCTGCCTGCCACTCCTGCTCAACTCGCCCCCCCTGTGCCTGCCACCCCCACTCAGTAGGCTCACTGCCACTCTGCTGCCATCTCTGGGCTGTGGCAGCCAGCCATGAGCCCTGCATCTGGTGCCCCTTGGTCAGCTGAGCAGCGCTTCCGCTGTGGGAGCGCACTGACCACCAAGGAACAGCTCCTGCGTTGAGTGTCTGCCCTCTGGTGGTCAGTGCACATCATAGCGACCAATCAACCCGTCTAACAGTCCACCAGTCAAATGGTTGCTTAGGCTTTTAAATATATATATATAGACTAGAGGCCCGGTGCATGAATTTGTGCACCAGTCGGGTCCTTCGGCCTGGCCTGCAGGATCGGGCTAAAACCGACGCTCCGACATCCCCTGAGGGTCCCAGATTGCAAGAGGGCAGGCCAGGCCTAGGGATCCCACTGGTGCACGATTGGGGCCAGGGGGGGATGCGGGAGGTTGGCCATCTGGGGAGGGACCATGAGAGGGCTCCAGGACATGTCCAGCCCATCTCGCTGAGTCCCAATCGGCCGGACCCCAGCAGCAAGCTAACCTACCAGTCGGAGTGTCTGTACCCTGGTGGTCATTGCATGTCATAGCGACTGGTAAACCATTGACTGTCTGCCCCCTGGTGGTCAGTGCACATCATAGTGACTGGCTGAGCATATCATTAGCATATTACGCTTTGATAGGTTGAATGAACAACTGGATGACTGGACACTTAGCATATTAGGCTTTTATTATATAGGATTTGTTTAAAAAATTAATATGTGCCTGTAAATTGGCAAATGCTCTACCAGAGTCTGGGGATACATCAAGGAACAAATATACCCAATTCTGATATTACAAGTATTTACTGTGTACGTGTTCTAGCAATCTAAAAATGTATAAGGTATCAAGAATATAGTTTTGTAATTCTATAAATTTTAGGTGAATTCATATTATAGAAAATAAAACAAATATTTTCAGAACAGTATTTATCAGCTAATATCTCTTCAACTCTAAAACATACATCATTAAACCTGTAGTGAGAAACAAAAAATAGAATAAAAATAAGTAAATAAATAAATAATAAGTAAATGATGGTAATGTTAAAGAATTAAATAATTCTGGCTTAGGCTAGAAAATAAAAGATGTTAATAAGAAAATGAAGCTCAGGGGAACTTTAGTATATTTTTGCAGCATGTGTTATTCCAAATATAATGTATTTACAGATAATCCTGAGAATTTCCTTATTTTTTAATAATACTTAAAGTTGATTCTCAATGTAAGCTATAACCATTTGATAAACTGAATGAATGCACGATTACAAATTAATAACCCATTCTGCAAAAATGTAGTAATATTGTTTCTCTAATTCATTTATATTTTGTATCTTTCCCTAGACTCCAAATGTATACATGCTGACTGCTTAAAATGGTACTACACAAAACTGAGGATCTGTTCATTTTTAAAATTACTGTTTTTCTCTACCTTTCTCAGTTTTAAAATTGCTAGTGATCTATCTTGGATTAAAGTATAGGCATAGTCAATTTTTTCTTCAATCTACAATAGCCAGCCCATCATTTTATTATTTTACTTCTCAATTCTAGAATTTCTTCTTTTGCATTACATTTATTTCACAGCTGTGATTAACTCACACATTTATTCAGAGGAATTATATTTCCTATTGAATTCTTTGACATGCTTAAAATAAGTGCTTTAAATTCTCTATTTGTAAATCTCAACCTTTGGGATATTTTTTCTATTACTCTTTTTTTTTTTCTTGGCCATTAGTCACATTTTTCTGTTTTTTTTTCACAAGTATAGCAGTTTTGATTGTGTAATGGCTGCTGTGGATATTTGATTGTAGAAACTCTGGATTCTGCTAAGTCCTTTAACTTTCTAGCAATTGTTCTCTGCCACTAAAATTCACTGGATTCTCC
>NW_005871065.1:2011759-2143537 GCF_000147115.1 Myotis lucifugus
AGGTTAGATTACCATATTATGTTGAAATTGACATGATCTAAATTTTAATTATTACCTAGTGGTGAGTCAGTGTAATCAGTTTTTCTAAGAAGTTGTTAGAGAAAATTTTCTGATATACTGGTGATAAATTATTTTATCCATAAATCCTCATTCCTTAATATTTATTCAGAATACTTTGACTTTTAACATTTACTTAAGAAATTGAATAAATATACTAGAATAATAAAATAAAAGGATGATACTCTTATTTAATGGTATCAAAGAAAATCTTAATAAACTTGCATATTCAATATAATTTTAGACATTTTAATGTGCTAACTCAAATTCTCATTTTGAATCACTCATGAATATATACAACTCTGTTAAGTAATCTCATTAATATCACATATGAGAATGCTCAATACTTTTATATATTTTAATTTTATATGCAGATTAAATCTTAAATAATGAAGTCATATATCTATATTTATGTCTAGATCTATCTTTTCATATACTTTTTTTCCTTCCTTGGCCAAATTTACATTATGTGTTGGAAGCCACTTTTTTTTTAAACATGATATATCAGTTTGCTTTATTCATTGATTTCCAATATTATCATAAGAATTTATATATGTGTAAAAAATTAAACTAATAAATAACTTAATAAAAATGAATTTTAACACATTTTTAAAATAAACATGAAACATAAAGCTTATTGAAATAATCTCAAATTCAGATTCTTATAGCCTTTGCTTTCCTAGTAAAATTGTTATTTTTTCATTCTGGCATATAAAGCCCGCTTTAATTTAAGTCTAATTGACATGCAATATTATATTAGTTTTAGGTATCTAACAGTGATGTGACATTTATATATCGTACTAGAGGCCTGGTGCATGAAATTCATGTACAGGTAGGGTCCCTAGGCCTGGCCAGCGATCAGGGCTGATCGGGGCCTTCCTTCCCCTGGCTGCTGGCTGCCGGTTGGAGCCTTCCTTCAGCCTGCGCTGCCCCCTGGTGGTCAACACAAGTCATAGCAAGCGGTCAAACTCCCAGTTGGTTGAACTCCCAATGGGACAATTTACATATTAGCCTTTTATTATATAGGATTAAGTGATCACCAGGAGACATCCAGTAACTTTCTGTCACCATACAAAGTTATTGTGATATTATCACTATATTCCCTATGCTCTACTTTACATTCCTTAGAGTTATTTTTGAAATAAGGTTGTACATCTTAATCCCCTTCATCTTTTTGCCCACCCCACCACCCAACCCTCTGCCCACTATCAGTATGTTTTCTGTTTGTTTGTGTGTTTTTTTTGTTTATTTGTTTTTTTTAAATTTCATTTAGTTTAAGTAGCCATTCATTTTGACAGGTGTAAATTAATTTTTACAGCTACCAGGCTCCCTTCATTGTGGGTTTTACTTGCATTTCACTGATGAATAGTGATGTTGTGCATCTTTTTATATGTCTATTGGCCATCTGCATGTCTTTGGAGAAATGTCTATTCAGGTCTTCTGCCTATTTCTCAATTGGATTATTTGTTTTTATGATAGAAGCCACTTCTTGTAGAAACTGTGCAAGAATAGGGACTGGCTGTGATTTCATCAACTCTTAGATAAACACAATAAATAGGGAGTTTGCACATGGTATCAGCTGAAGTGGGTAAAATTATATTTAGATTAACATACAATTTCATTAATTATAAGTATTTCTTATATTTATTGTAGTGAATGTTCTTCATTTTCATTTGAGCTACCAAATAAACTTAATTAGAAAGACAGCTTAATGGACATATGTTGAATCCTATATAATAAAGAGGTAATATGCAAATTGACCATCACTCCAACACACAAGATGGCCACCCCCATGTGGTCAAAGATGGCCAGCAGGGGAGGGCAGTTGCGAGGGACTAGGCCTGCAAGGGAGGACAGTTGGGTGGGACCAGTCCTGCAGGAGAGTGCAGTTGGGGTTGGGGGGGACCTGCAGGGAGAGCAGTTAGGGGCAACCAAGCCGGTAGGGGAGCGCAGTTGGGAGGGACAAAGCCTGCAGTCAGACATCCCTCAAAGGGTCCCAGAATGGAGAGGGTGCAGGCTGGGTTGAGGGACACATACCCCCATGCACAAATTTCGTGCACCAGGCCTATAGTATTAAATAAACAAAAACTGAAATAGAAAAAAAAATGATACATTTCAGAACTCAAGGTAACTAAAATTTTAAAAAATTGAACTATTTTTTTCTTTCTTTTGAGTTTCCAAGATGTTTTTTCCCCTGCCTTTCTGTAATACTTTTGCTTTTTTGTGTCCCTTTGGGATAAACTTTTTCCCTTTAATCATGACTTCTACGGAGAACTTTGTTTTCTTGTGGTATCAATTATGGTCCTAAATCACTGACTTTCATTGCAAGTTATGCTTATTATCTAATTGATACAAATGTGATGAATATTAAGTCCAAATTGCTAGAAGAGAGAATCTGAGTGACCTAACTTAAATTAGGTGGAATCTTTCATATAATCACCTACTATAAGCATTTTGGACTCTCATATTATTTAAAGTTTCTTCTTTCAAGGTTACCTATTATGAATATACTATTATTATTGTCCTACTTTCACAAATGATAAAACAAATTCTTAGAGTGCTCAAGTAATTTTTCAAAGTAGAAATGAAAGTAAATCATAGTTTCATGCCTTTAAAGATTCAGATTATTTAACTCTATTTTCTTAACATAAAAAAATAAAATTGTTGTTTACTTCCTATATAGGTCTGCCTATAAGAAAAATACTGTAGTAGTGTAAATTCAGTATTTAATTGCATGTTAGAGCTTTATTTATGAATAAACACCAATATTATAACATCCAGAGTTTACTTTATCAGGAGCTTATTATGAGCCAAATAATTTTTAATTGCATTTAATACATCATCTAATGTAGTCCTCAGATAATTTAAGTGAAGTAGATATTTATCATTATTTTATAGATGAAAAATTTGAGCATTAACTATGTTAAGTTATTTAGGCAAGGTCAGAGAGTTAGAATATGGAGGGAAAAGATTTTGAAATTAAGATAAAAATTTAAAAAGAAATTCCATAAACATGCTCCAGTCAGAACTTTATGGGATACCTATTCAACTCATATCCCCAGTCATAAGTTCCCTAAAGCCTAAAATATAAATGTAATTTCTATAATTTGGAAATTTAATAAAAGCATAGTCATCCACAAAATTGCCCACACTTTAGACACTAGCCACAATTTCTGGAGTCTCCAGAGTTACCTTCACTCAGACCAACTGGCTATAAATTTTGGGCCTCTCACAATTATCTCATCCAGAAAACACCTTCATAGAAACAACCAGAAGAAAGAAATCATCTCAGCAGTTTCCATGAACTAAATCTACACAACTACAAAGAACCACGCAATATCATATAAGATAGTGACTTCCCCCCCCTTTTTTTAAAAATATATTTTTATTGATTTCAGAGAGGAAAGGAGAAAGAGAGAGAGAGAGAAACATCAATTATGAGAGAGAATCATTGATTGGCTGCCTCCTGCACTCCCCACACTGGAGATCAAGCCCGCAACCCAGGCATGCACCATGACTGGGAATCAAACTGTGACTTCCTGGTTCATAGTTAGATGCTCAACCACTGAGCCATACCAGTCAGACTCCCTGTTTTTTAATGTAGTCTACTCTCTCAATCATCCTCTAAGTTCATTACACTCTGTTTTATAAATAAATAGATAATTCTTTCCGTTCCCTATCTATAATAAAAGTATAATATGCTAATTAGACTGGACGTCCTTCCAGACAACCTTCTGGATGAAGCTAGGGCTGCAAGAGTAGCCCAGGTCCCGGGTGCCAGAGGTAAGGCAGTGCCAGCAGCCGGAGGAAGGAAGGCCTACTCTTGCACCAATTTCATGCATAGGGCCTCTAGTTTAAATATAAATATAGTATGATGTTGATTTGCTTTCCAAAAAAACCCACCAAAAACCACACAACACAAAAAATTTCTGGAGTGACTAGTGACTTTGAATTAAAAAATGCTAAATATAATTAGTATCCCATAACTGAAATTGATTCAATATATAGTTAGCCAGGGAAAATAATGCTATTTTCTGTTTCTTCTCTACTAAATTAAATTATAATGCTTTTTAACAATTACCTTCAATGCTAAAACATCCTCAATTTTCAAAAGAGAAACCAAGGTGTATTATATTTATCGCTAAAGAGGTTATTAATTTAATTGTAAACCAAATTATATTAGATACCAAGAAAGTTGAGGGAAAATAGAATCCAACATAATCTCAATATGTAAAGTTTTGTTCAATAAGTATAAATTTGACTTGGAAATGGAAATTAGAGTTGAGTAAAAGAAATACACCATAACTAAGTGCATAATATAAATAGCAAGATTTAAATATTATAAAACTACTAAGAATTACTATTTAAATGGCCTTGTATTAACACTCAGGAAATAAGTATGAGATGTTTCTGTTTACTTAAAGATCTCACAATTTTAGCTTAGATCCTTAAGCAATTGAAAGAAGGTGTAATAATTAAAGCAATAAATAAAAAAAATAAAGGATCCACCATGAGATTGCACTCAAGTGTCTTACTGCCTTAAAGATAAAATCTGGAGAGTAGATAAGAACATTTATGGTCTGGCCACTATTTTCCCAGCCCTCTCTCTAACCACTCTCCCTATTCTGTACATTGTGTGTTCTAACTGTGACTCCTTAAACAGATCAGAAATCTCACTAGTAGTTCTTGCTTTTTCTGCTTGGAATAAACTCCATCCCTTTCAACCACCAGACTAACTCACTCTATCTTCTAAGCCTACTTCCATGAAGCAAGCAGGTTTCCCTGTGCTTCATTGCCCTGGCGAAGATTATGATTCTTCCCTAAACATGAAGCTGACTAAATGTAGTTTACTTCTTGGCTTTTTGTTCTGTTTCTCTAAAACTTATGCTACTCTAATTGGTATTCTTGTAGGGCAGCGATTTTCAATGTGTGCTGCAAAGATTTGTAAAACGTTGAATACCTGACTATGTTTTCAGGGGCACTGACCTCTTTTCCCTTAGATTGTCAAATAAAAAAAGTGCCAACAGTAAATACAGCAATAGCCATCTGGTGTGAATGAATCAAAATTATACCTTTTTTTTTGTCAATTCTGCAAAAAAATATATATTTCTTGGTGTGCTGCAGAATTTTAGTAATTCATTTATGTGTGCCATGAGATGAAATGCTTGAAAATCACTGTTATAGAGGGATGAAGGTGAAGGGTATGGAAGGAGACCAAGGGAGACAAGTTTTTATAAAGTGGAAGCAGGTTGAAAACCACCAATAGGAGTAGAAGCAGTAGCATTCTTGGGAAGTAGCAATATCTCTGAGGAGGTGACTGTGAGGTACACCTGGGGAGAGTGAATCTCAGGGACAGATCCTTCCAGGCATGCCCAAGTTCATCCTGCTCAATGCTGGTCTGAAGCAGCAGAGCCTGTGGACCTGGGAGAGCAATGGGAACTGGCACAACAGATGTCTCACCTGGAAAGAGAGATTCAGATCACCATTGCGACCTCTCCTATCTGTCATTGCCTCTGACTAACCTTGTAGAAAGTGTGACAATGAGTAAAGGAAACCTCATTCAAAGTGGAGTCAGGAATCCCTGAAGAGGAAGTCCTCATGCATGTACGTCCCCCACCCATCACAGCTTACTTTACACATTTGGTCAGGAAGACGCTTACCTTCCTACCCCAGGAGGAGGAAGGAACATTTTCTTCTTGCACTTCAACAGACCAGTCAATGAGAAAACTCTACATGCAGCCAAGGAGAAACTACCACCACCCTGAACTCCTACTGTTTTACTTAAAGGAGTAAGTTGAGTAGTTGTGCATGTTTTTATATATTCTTATTAATAGAAGCTTTGTTTGGAACAAATACTTTTCTACAATTAAATACCTCTTTGTAAGAAATCGTTCCAAATTAGGATATGAATCTTTAACTTTTTCAACACCTTCAGGTTATTTTGCAAAGTTACTTTAAATGGAGCTTTCCAGTCTACATAACCATTTTCCAAATCACATCAATGCAAAACCAAAGAATATAAACCACTTTTTTTTTTGCATATTGGTAAAATAAGGAATAGTCATAGCCAAGAAGACTACACATTCTTACTAAAACCAAAGAAATAGATCTCAAAGTATTATATACTTTACCTACTTTAAATTCACATGACTAATAAAAAGCTACCCAACTAAAGCTTTTAAGGCTAAAGTCTTTATGTTTGCAACTAAACAAATGTGGACTGGTTCATGTAGGTATATTAGATCACAGGAGAAAATAATGTTATTATTATACAAAATTATTGAGCATCAGGAAGGGAGTTTGTTTGTTTGTTTATAAATTCATGGGAAAAAAACATTTTCTTTCCTCCACAGAGTAACAAGGCAATAGTGTGAATGTCCAAGTATAAATGTTTGTTTTGCTGTTAAAGAAGGTTTTGCAAAATTAAATCCCCTCTGAAACACAAGGTTTTAAGATAAAATAATGTTATGCTGAATATAAAGAAGTTTGAGGTCCGAAACTCTTAAAAATTTTTAATGAAGTCTGAACATCTAAGGGAAATTATATTTTTTGTTTTTATTACTCTTTTATTAGAACACAAAAATATATAGGGTGTCCCAAGAAATGTATACACACTTTAACAGCCAGTAGCTCAATTTTGAAAATGAAATGTATTTTAATAAACACTGCCTTCATACTTATTCAGAGTATATACATTTGTTGGGACACCCTATAAAATAGATACCATCCTTCAGCTAAAATCAAGAGATATAATATAATTTCAAAAAGGTATTTAACAATATAATGGTTTTAAAAGATATTTCATAATCATAATATGACAAAGAGCATAGCCTGAAAGTTTAAATGTCATCATGGTGTAGCCTTGAGTTTGAAAGAACATTCTAGGTAGGAGAACTGATTTTCTAACTCCTGATTGCCTTCTCTTCACTCCCACTTTCCTTGGCTTATCTCATAGGTATGTCTTGAAGTCCATTTTATGAAATACAATAGCCAATGATCCACTCCAGAGCTCTTGAAAATGAAGGTCAACTCCTGATCTAAAAATGTTTTTACAATAAAATAATTCATTTCTCTTTATTTTAGAGAAAAATATACCAAAAAAAACCCACCTTGTAAATCTAGAAAAATTACATTGTCTCTATGAAACCAAAGTGTGGGTGTTTGAGTCCGAATTCTTCTCACGAAAATTGAAGAATGAAGTCATGGACAAAAGCAATTAATGGGATTGGAGTTCATTGGGAGAAGCCAGTCCTAGAAAAGGTGTAGCTGGGTTTCCAGGAGAAGCCCAGTGTCCAGAGCTTCCTTTCCATATTTCATTCGGGAGTAATTTAACATCCAGGTTAATTGAAGTCTATTAACCCATGTGTGGAGGCATATATGGCCATAAGTGTGGACGACGGGGGATATGCTCCCAGCAACAGGCACATCAGGTATCCATTGTGCACTGCTCCAGGGTACAGGGGGCAAAGAGGAAGCACAGGCACTTTTAATTTAGGGGCTGGAGACATCCTTGCTAGCTCTAGATTGGTAAGCTGCAAGCTGCCTGTGTTAGCAATATCCATACATTTTCAAGTTCATGACTCTCACTCACCCTTCCTTCCCTGCCCGGTTGGGGTGCCTTAGTAACTCCTCCAGCTGGGTTCTGGGTTTTACTTCCTCCTTCCATGGTCCCGCTCCTCTCTACCTAACTTTTTTCTGTCTCACCTAAATCTCTACTTTACATGTTTATAATATTTTAACCACATTTGGGAGAAAAAGCATAAATTGAAATCATCTAATCATCTATTAATGTTCACTAATTCAATCATCAAATATTGAGCCTCACTGTTAGCCAAATACTCTGAATTAGGTATTCACCAGACAAAACTCCCTTCACAAAGAAACTTGGAGCCTGGTGAAAAGCAATAATGCATCAAGGAGGCCAAGCAGAACATAACACAAACAAATACGTGCGTGTGTGTGTGTGTGTGTAGTCACCATAAACATTGATAAATGATAAGAAAATCATGGGCACAGAAGAATAGAAAGCAATCTTTACACTAAGATCCTGAAACAGTATTGTGACATTTCATTACAGATATTCAAGCTTTTTGTCTCCCACTAATTAAAAGAATCATTGACTGCAAAGCAGGAGATTTTTACTTAGATACATTTTGTGGTAGCCATTTTGCCAAGTAATTGAACCTGCCAGTCAGTCACTCTCATTGTGTTGGTTTCATAAAAGGAACCTATGAGGTGCTGTTTACTAGATCCCATATTAAATGATTTTCAAATCTTCATTTCCCCAAGTCTACTGAGGACCAGCAACCAGGAACTGCTTAAGTTACAAATTATTTGGGGTTGAGCAAAAACTTATTTAAAGTTACATTAACTTTAAGATAATTTACTTAGGTAAGCTCACCATTGACATGCTGTAGCTTTTCAATGGAAGGTGACCTTTAGCATATTTTAAAATCTCTGACATCATTAGGAGATTAAAAGCCCTTCCAATAGAAATGTTCACATTTCCTGGAGCTAGCAACCTTATCTTAGGATACTCATTCTTAAAGTTATGTAAAGAGCAATAAATAAAATGCTTTCTTACTTAACTGAAATCAGAGCCAATTAAACAGATACAGGAGCCATAGTAATGGACATCAAAATGTTAAATTTATCACTAAAAAAATCATAGGTAGTTAATCAGCTTAAATTAAATCAGGCCGAGGTAAAAAAGGACCCCTAAATTTTATGGATTACAACAAAAAGGTTTATTTCTTGACATTACATTTCTACATAGGCTGACTGTGACTTGCTCCATGTCTTTTTTATCTTAGGGTCTCAGATATAAGAGCAGCTCCTCTCTGAATCCCTTCACTCATCTCATGGTGGAGAAAAAAGAGTGATGGTAGATTTGTACTTTGCTCCTTAAAGCTTCTGCTTAAAAATGGTTCATGTCACTGAACACATTTCATTGCCTAAAGCAGAGATTCTCAAACTCAGCATTACTAACATTTGAAACCAGATAATTCTTTGTATTTTGGGGGAGTTTTCTTGTGCATTATTGTTTAGTAGCATCTTTGTTCTTTACCCATTCAATACCAGGAGCATCCTCCAAGTTGTATAAAATAAAAATGTCTGCAAAAATTACCAAATGTTCCCTGGGGGAAAAATAATCTCTAGTTGAGAATTCCAGGTCTAAGGAAATTCGCCCAGCCAAGACTGGGGAATCTATAATAATAATAATATGCCAGGGTTCATGTCCCAGCATCAAGAAGGGTTCAGGAATCTGGAAAAGGGGCTGAGCATAGATGACATAGGAATCCAGAGACTAATAAAGGATCTGGAGACGAGATATAATTTTGAAAGGCATTGGGTGTCAGAGGACCTTCAGCTAAAGGAACTGAAGACTCCCTCCTTGTCTAGGACCCTTGCTTTTATTAACACAATTTGTCCTAAGGCAAGGTGGAGATAATACACTTCAAAGGGTAAGGTTCCAAAGGGTACAGAAGCATTGTCAGTTTGGGGAATAGCCTACAGCTGTTCAGGTGTTTGGCCAGTAGGAGGCAATAACATGTAGATTAAGATGCCCCTGGCAGCCACAATCAGTTTCCTATTCAGTTTGGGGAAATGTCTTTAGCCATTCCCAACAGCTGACTACATGTGTGACTCAACCCTGTTGAGTCCCCAAGTCTCATCAACCTTTTGATGAAACTCTTGAAATTATGACATGCTGGAATTGGTTCCCAGCAATAATATGCAAATCGACCAAACAGCCGAATAGCCAAAAGGCAGAACAACTGTCCAGACTACAACGCTATGACACCCACTGGCGCCAGGCCAGCCAAGGCGGGTACAATGCGATTGGTCGCCCTGCAGAGGGAGGCCCAGGCCACTGACCAGCGGGCTGCAGTGGTGGGCAAGGCCTCCCTCTGAGGAGCGATCAATCGTGGGGCTCCCAGACTGTGAGAGGGCACAGGCAGGGCTGAGGGGACCTTCCCTCCTGAGTGCATGAGTTTCTTGCACCGGGCCTCTAGTGTTAATATAATCTTACACCATGGAGTGGTCTGGTAGAGAGGGACCTAGCAGGGAGAGTTCCAAAAGGAAAAAGCTTAAAATAGGGAAATGAATATTGTTACAAAAATGCAATCCATCATAAGTATACAGATAACACGTGCGTGCACGCATGCACACACACACACACACACACACACAATTTAATAAGTAATTACGCTTCCTGTGGGCATAAAGGCTCAAAAGAGAGATTGCAGTTGAGCCCTTCTGGTTGCAACTCATGTGCCCCAATTATTTGTGATCATCATAATATTACTAGAAGGTAAGTCACATTTTTTCCACAGAAAATTATATTTTTAAAAATATCATAGAATTCAATTAATGATAAGGCTTATTTGAACCTCTGACCAAAAAAATCCAAACTTTTATCTATGTTATATTATCCAAAGTTTTACAATGACATTAAATAAGAAAATAAACACTCCAAAATACAATGCCAACCATGATGAGATGTCCTCAGCTTGAATTTCCACCATTAACATTATCAGGAACAAAGTAATTATTGATCAAATATTATAATCTAAAGGTACTTAAGATACCTTTAGTTCCTTGAGGTAGGTTAAGTTCAAAATTTTTGATGAAAAAATAAAGTCTAAAATTAAATAATTATTTCAACGTAAGTTAAAATATAAATAATCTGCCCTAGTTGGTTTGGTTCAATGGATAGAGCGTCGGCTTGCGGACTGAAGGGTCCCGGGTTTGATTCCGGCCAAGGGCACATGCCTGGGTTGCAGGCTTGATCCCCAGTAGGGGGTGTGCAGGAGCAGCCAATCGGTGATTTTCTCTTACCGTTGATGTTTCTGTCTCTTTCTCCCTCTCCTTTCCTCTCTAAAATCAATAAAATATATTTTAAAAAATATATAAATAATCTGATTATAAAACTATTCAAGTAAAAATAATTTGTTTTATTTTCTCTACACTCAGTCTAATCCTGAGACATGCTGGATATCTGGTAGACTTAGGGTTCCTTCAATGGTTAAAACCTGAATAGTATATTGGAAAGAAACTAAAGTCTCTTTGAGATCTTAGTGTTATACTCATCCACAGGTATTTCCAGGGTCTAGTAAAAATCACACCAATGAATAAGAAAGAAAGGGCTCTGACCAGTGTATAAAGTGGTCAGAGCATCAAACCACACACCAAAGGCGTTGAAGGTTCAATTCCTGGTCAAGGGCACTTACCTGGGTTGCAAGTTCTATCCCTTGGTAGAAGGCAACCAATTGAGGTATCTCTCTCTCATAGATGTGTAAATGTTTCTTCCTTTCTCTCTCTCTCTCTTTCTCTCTCTCTCTCTCTTTTCCCCCTCCTTTCCACTCTCTCTAAAAAGCAATGGGAAAATATCCTCTGGTGAGGATTAACATAAAAGAAATAAAGAAAAAAAAGAAAGGAAGGAAGAAGGAAGGAAGGGAAGGAGGGAGGGAGAAAGGAAGGAAGGAAACAGGCTCAAACCTAAGTAATTTAGTATTGTTATTTCCTATGGCAAAAATATTCCTCGCAAAACTATATTATTTTAAGTATATTTTTATTGATTTCAGAGATGAAGGGAGAGAGGGGAGAGATAGAAACATCAATGATGGGAGTGATTCATTGATCAGCTGCCTCCTGCGTGCCCCCTACTTGGAATTGAGCCCACAACCCCGGCATGGGCTCTGACTGGGAATGGAACAATGATCTGGTTCATAGGTTGACGCTCAACCACTGAGCCACACCAACCAGGCGCAAAGCTATATTCTTAATAACCCTGGACTTAGCATTGCCGAAAAACCTGGCAGTCTTAATTGAATCCTAGTTAAACAGAGTCTATGGGGAAAATCATTTGACTTCAGCTAAACCAGGATGCCTGTCAGTCTATGCTAGTTGCCTGGAGACCGGAACTTTAGAATATAAATTTAAATATGAAAAAGTGCCCATAAAGAGTATATTTTGACACATTTTGACCATATTCAGATGAAAATTCACCTAGGCATACAGTCTCAATTGTATTTTTTTGGAGATATTTCTGACACTTTGAGAAACTTAAGCCTTATTTTAAATACTTTCTCTTCAAGCATATTTAAAAATTATTATTTTCTTCTAAGACCCACACTTTGGTTATCCCAGTGCTGAACTGATAGGGAGAAGGCACTCTAGCTCACAGCCAAGCTGCCTCATTCCTTACTATAAAATTAAAGTCACTCACTAAGGTTGCATTGTTGAAATCTAACTGCATATTTTTTTAAAGTGTCCCCATGGCATAATATAATTTCATAAAAATTCTGCATGAATGGAACCTAACCAAGTTTCATCAGCCTTTAAAATCATGAAGCTGGCTTGACTTTGCATGTGTATTTCACTTATGTGTTTCTGCCTATGGATTCCTAGACAAATGCAACAGAATCTAGAATTAAAACATACACACAAAAAGGTAATTTTTCTGTTATATGTGTTGATCCACTATTAATAAAGGGTCACACAATTCAAGAAGGTGAAATAGCCTGGCTGGTGTGTGGCTCAGTGGTTTAGTGTTGACCATGAACCAAGAGGTCATGGTTTGATTCCCAATAAGGGCACATGCCCAGGGTTCTGGCTAGATCCCCAGTAAGGGACATGCAGGAGGCAGACGTTGGATGATTCTCATTATTGATGTTTCTCTTTCTCTTTCCCCTTCTCTCTTTCTTTCTTTCCCTCTCTCTCTCCCTTCTCCTCTCTGAAATCAATAAAAACAATTTTAAAAAGGAGAAATAAAAATGTTTTATTATGATATGTTGACAAATTTTAGATTTGTGTATATATATGCTTGTTTTTATTACACTCCTGTATAAGCATACCCACCAGGCACAGAAATTACTAGAATTCCAAAGATCTCTATGATGGGAACCTGTTTTACTAAATCTAGCCCATAGCCTAGATAGGATGAGAATAGATTCTCTGTGATCATGGGCTATTATGACAGAATGATGGTGGGAAGACTGGGCTAAAAATCAGTTTCTCCTCATGATTCCACTGTCAGACAAAGCAATCTTCCTCTGATGGGGAGGAATAGCTGTGGAGTTCTCAAAAAGGCTAACAGAGCCACTCAGGAAAGTTCTCCCCACATAGGAAAATAGTGCCAGGAAATGTAAATTTCCCTACCCAGTATTGCAAATGTTTTACTAAAGTATTTGAATAATTATTAATACAATAAGATATATATTTCATATAATGAAGTCCAATCTTTAGATAATAACAATATCCTTTAAAAATACATAACAATTTTATATAGAATAGGATTAATTGTATTTTCTGAGTTACTTGTCCTCAGCATTAACAAATGAACAGGCTTGAAAAAAATAATTACATTATGTTTTTATGCTATTATTGCTCTTTAGATAAAATATAGTAATAATGAATTGATAATATGTTAAGATAATAAAAGACAGAATAAATTTATGTTTTAATAACTTCATGACTTTTAGTTTTCTCCCCCTTTAGTTTAGTCTAATATATTTTTAAAGTGTCAAGCACTGTGCTTATTTTCTTTCTTTTTTTAAACTTTATTTTCTTTTTATATAATCTAAATATAAAGATTTTTTTAGAAGATACTCTTCTTTTTTTTTTCAGTAGACAGTGATTTTTAGTGGCAATTTACAAAGTAGACAATAGCTTTGTCTCTTTGAAGATATAATGAAATACTATGCACATTCCAAAATACCACTCTTTCTTATATTGATGATTTTAGGAAATAAATTATTATTTTAAATGACCATTTATTTATTCATACAACAAGTATTTATTTGACACTTACCACATGTGTGGTGCCCTTCTAGGATTGGCAGGTTCTCAGCCTACTGAAACATATAGCTCATGAAGGGAGAGGATAGAGATGATCTGGGAAATGCAGCAGATTTTATTTTAACTCACTATGGACAAATTTAACATTTTTGGCAATGAAAAATATATTGTTATGAGATAAAGAATAAACTTAATTTCAACATTGATATTATAGAGTTATTGGTAAAGGAAATACTATAGACAAGAGAAAAACTAGAAACAAGAGTTTGAATATCAATATAATAATCATTTCTCTAGTAGATAATGAGGCCCTAGTCCTAGAGATCAGAGCTTAGAGACTTACAAGTTCCAACAGAAAGTTCACTGTAATTGAAGTAGCATAAGTGCTAGGTCTTAAATTTTGCTCATAACTCTATTTCTTATATTTTAAATAAACTAGGAGAGAGAGAGAGAGAGAGAGAGAGAGAGAGAGAGAGAAAGAGAGAGAGAAGAAGGGAGGGGAGAGGGAGAGAAAGAGGAAAGGAGAGGAGAGGAGAGGAGAGGAGAGGAGAGGAGAGGAGAGGAGAAGAGAGGAGAGGAAGTAGGAGAAGTGGGAGATAATAGAGGGAAGGGCAGGGTAGAGGGAGAGGGAGAAGGAGAGAGAGAGAGAGACATTGATTTCCTAGCTAATAAAACTAGTAGCAAAAAAAATAACACAAGAGTCACAGGCAATTTTATTGAAGGGGACAAGACAGCCCAGGATATAGAACATAGAGAGAGAACAACCAACAGGAAATATGATGTTTAAAAGAAACAAAAATTGAAACAGGGCAGGCAGGTGGTATACACAGGCACAAAATAAAAAGGTCAAGGAATATGTTGTAATCAATTTTCAAACACTGTGTAGGAAGCAGATAGTCTCTAATACTGATTCTGTCAACAGGGGTATAAAGGTCAGGTTGTGGCAAATTGTACTAGATGAGCTTTAATATAACATTAGATTTTCTTCATCATTCACTGTGAGATAGTGCTTGATGCAAAATGAACTTATGGTCAGTCCAGAAACCAAAGTTTCTGTTGAAATGGTACTTTTATTTTCATGTGAATACATAAGTGTTGATAATAGGTTTTAGTGGCCTGTGAATACATAAAGGAAAAATCATATGTACTTATTAAACCTACAAAATGTGTTCATTTTTTAGTTGTTAAAGGCTACAATACATTTTGTTTAAATTAATGGAGATTGTCCTCATCAGTTATTATAAGAACAGTGAAAGTTGTGTAAAACTTGCCTTTCTTCAGCTCTCCATTTGCCACTTATTAACTGTGAGTTTAAGTAATTTGGTAATATCTCACTGTCTTATTTCTTTCACACAGAAAATCCTATATAATAAAAGGCTAATATGCAAATTGACCGAATGGCTGGATGACCAGTCACTATGATGAGCACTGACCACCAGGGGGTAGGTGCTCAATGCAGGAGCTGCCCCCTGGTGGTCAGTTCGTTCCTATAGGGGAAGCACCACTCAACCAGAAGCCGGGCTCATGACGAGCACAGTGGCAGTGGCAGCAGCGCTGGGGATGTCCAACTGATGCGGGGAGTGGGCCTAAGC
Source organism: Myotis lucifugus (assembly GCF_000147115.1). Taxonomy (NCBI): domain Eukaryota; kingdom Metazoa; phylum Chordata; class Mammalia; order Chiroptera; family Vespertilionidae; genus Myotis; species Myotis lucifugus. Next base: position 2,027,209 of record NW_005871065.1, read on the forward strand.
CGGCAGTTGGACATCCCCCAAGGGCTCCCCGACTGTGAGAGGACCCCCCCTCCCCAAGTGCATGAATTTCGTTCACCAGGCCTCTAGTAATATAATAAAACCTATTACTTAAAGTTATTGTGATAGGATAATATCTGACACATAAGGAATGCTCAAATACTAAATAGTATTCCAAGGAAAGATGAAAAAGGAAAAAAAGTTCTTTGGATTCTTGCTATAAAGTCCATTACTTCTGTTATGAAAGCAGACACTACATGCTTTTGTGTCTATAACTATGTTTGTCATGTGACTGAATGAATACTTCAAAAGGCATTTATGGTGGACAGACACTCTAGGGTGACCCTACCAATGAGTACAATCTTGGGTAATTCATTCTGGGGGCAAGTATAGACAGGGCCTGTGACTTGATTCTAAGCCAATAGAATTTGGGAATGGTGATGGGATATCACTCATGTGATTAGGTTATGTCATATGACAAAGGGAAATGGGTAACCCAATTTTCATTACATTGCATTATATAAGAATCTATCTCAATAGATTAGAGTTAAAGAGAACTCTTTGCTGGTTTTGAAGAGGTAATCTACCATGTTGTAAGTTGGCCTTGGGGCAAAGAACTGCTAGAGGTCTCTAAGAGCTAAGAGGAACTCCTGTATTTGACAATCTAACTCTTTTTTTAAAAAAGTATATTTTATTGATTTTTTACAGAGAGGAAGGGAGAGGAATAGAGAGTTAGAAACATCGATGAGAAAGAAACATCGGTCAGCTGCCTCCTGCACACCCTCCTACTGGGGATGTGCCCGCAACCAAGGTACATGCTCTTGACTGGAATCGAACCTGGGACCTTTCAGTCTGCAGGCCGACGCTCTATCCACTGAGCCAAACCAGTCAGGGCAGACAATCTAACTCTTAATTTTTGGAATAAATAATATACTGTCATCAAAAATATAATATTTACATTGGCTAATTTTTACCCGTGATTTTAAAATAATATATAGGATATTTTGAAGAATTAGTCTTGGGAGAGGATATGTCAAATTAAACTATTAATTGTACATTTATTCTTTGTTTTTTAAAACATATTTGCAAGGCATCTCTGAATCGATGTCCTGTTCTTACTTATTTCAGGAAGTCCATTTAGTGTTTGTCTTTGGTAGTCTCCATGTCTTGGCCACTGTGAATAATACTGCAGTGAACACAGGGATGCATATATCATTGCAAATAAATGTTTTCAAGTTTTTCCTGTAGATACCTGGAAGAGGGACTGCTGGGTCATATGGTAACTCTATAGTTAGTTTTTTGAGGAGCCACCATACTGTTTTCCATAGTGTCTGTACCAATTTACATTTCCATCAGCAGTGAATGAGGGTTCCTTTTCCTCCACAACCTCTCCAACACTTGTTGTTACCTACTTGTTGATAATAGCCATTCTAACAGGTATGAGATGGTGTCTCATTGTAGTTTTGATTTACATTTGCAAAGTGAAATTTAACCAATGTTGCTGAATCCATGTCACATTCAATGATAGAACTGGATTCTGTTGTAGCACTTTTCATCTATAAATGCATTAACTAGGAGTGATTGGGTTAAATTTTATAATATATGCATATTTAGCTAGGAAATAAAGCAGAATAAATTAAATTCAAGAAGTTCATTATAATGAAAGTTAACTCTAGGCCAGTTTCTACAATTTCCAGGGTTTGGGGCTCTATGTTAACTCTTTAAAAAAATATATATATTTTTATTTATTTCAGAGAGAATGGGATAGGGAGAGAGAGATAGAAACATCAATGATCAGAGAGAATCATCAATCGGCTGCCCTTCTGCATGCCCCACACTGGGGATGGAGCCTGCAACCTGGGTATGTGCCCTGACCAGAATCAAACCATGACCTCCTGGTTCATAGGTCAATGCTCAACCACTGAGCCATGCTGGCCGAGCTACATTAACTCTTTAGATCATTAGAATTTTTCTTCCTTAAAGCTGAAATATCCTAAATTTCTTTGTTAAATTTTATTAAATGTATTGAGATAGCATTGGTTAATAAAATTATATAGGTTTCAAGTGTATACTTCTATAACACACCATCTGTCTATTGCACTGTGTTTTCACCATCAAAGTCCAATCTCCTTCTGGTACCATATATTTGACCCTCTGTACTGAAATTTCATTTCTATCAATAATTTATTGCATTTTGTTTAGATCCCCAGTTTTAAAAATATACAAAGCAAGTGTATTTTTCAAACAGCATATTTTAGCACATTGGAAATGAAGCTACTACATGACTTTGTTTTAGAGTAGCTTCCATAGAATTCTAAAAACTTACTTTCTGTTCCAGAGGCATGGATGCATGGAACAGACTGACAGTGGTCAGAGGGGAGGAAAGAGGGAGGACTGGATGAAAGAAGTTGAAGAGATTAGCTAAAGAACATATATGCATATCCGATAGACACAGACAACAGTGAGGTATGACCAGAGTAAAGGGAGGGGGCACAGTCTGGGTGGAGGTGGGCAAGGCAGGGGGCAAGAGAAGATCTGCAAATGTCAACAATAAAAATAAAGTTTAAAAAATAAAAGAAAGTTTACTTTCTAAGGAAGATGTAACATGGTAATTAGAGGAAGACATTTTGAGAGAGCAAAATTATTCCAAAACAACATTACTTTTTTACCTTTACCTATACAGATGCAAAGTTTATTTACTGAAGGAATGATGAGATCAAATGGTAATTCTAACATTAACTCAAAAGATTATTTTTTTCATGTTTTAGAGCAAAAAAATAACCTTAATATTTTAAATAACATAAAATTACACCATTGGTGTATATATATCTTTAATGAGGCATTTATACGTTTAATGATATTCTGAATATGTTTTTACTTTAAAAAGTCAGTAATTTAGAAATTGGTGCAAAATATTTTATTTCATAATTTTCCTTTCATATAAATTGGTATCTTTCATTTGAATTACAAATCATTTTTGGTAACCACACATACAATCTTTCCACTAGAACCATAGTGGTTTATATAATCAGTAAATTACTTAACATTTACTAGATCTACTCAGAAACCATGGTTATATAAATAAGAAACAAAATGCAATGGGATTTGATGTCAAGTGGATATATTCTGATTCTTTAAAAAAGTTGCATGCATAATATAATATTTAAGGATAAGAGTTAACTTACTTTACTATTAGTTTAAATTTAAACACAGTAGATTTTTCACATTTGCAAGAGACCTGTCATGAAACTTTCTCAAATACTCAAATTTTTCTGTGGTACTAAAATATAAATGTTAATAAGTTTTCTCATGTAATTTATGGGTCTTTATTATAATAATTTTATTCCGTGTAATAAATGGAATCAATGAAGCTACATAGTTACTGTGATTAACCCAATTTGCTATGTGACTCTTGCACATGCGATAACTTTTCAGTAAAATCCTTTGATCTTTTGAGATTCTGGTAATTTATTCTCTTTAATTTTCAGTGTTGTTTTTTTAAAAACTTAAAATTTTAGCAAAAACAAGTCCTTCATATATTAATTTGTGTATGTATATATAGAAATATATATTAAATCTATATATGTAATTATATTGATAAGTTTGAGTTTGGGATTGGGTGATGAAGAAATGAGAGGTTGTTTTGAAAGAACAGGAAAAAAGATCTGCCCTTTTTTACATGTGATAAAGCAGAACATAGCCATTGTGATAAAAAATACTTTGAAGAATACTTTATAATTTTTGTGGCATTTTTTTGCACACATTAGTTCAGCAAATGAGGTGTGGTCGATGGATAACAGAGTTTTGGTTGGTTGGAGCAGAGAAGATGGTCTGGAGTGAGATAAGAAAGGAGGTTGAAATATTTGTTAGGACTCACAATATAAAAACAATGACATATTTTTATTGGAAAAATATATAAAAACATTTTTGATGTTTTGGATTCAAGATGATCTCAAATTCACAAGTGAGAAACTGTTTAATCATGGTTCTAGGTGTAAAATAAAAAATTACATTAAATTAGAATTTTTTTTTCACTCTGAGGTGTTCCCCCCCCCCCCATTTCATTATGCCTCCCTACTGACAAGTCAAGGGACAAGTATAATAAAATACTTCCATTAATATGTAGAACGCCATAAGTTTAAAGCAATAGATTATATAGTACATATGCTAGATCTCACAGATAGCATATGATATAGCAACGTGACTCCAAATTTAAATAATACAAAAATAATAAAAGTGTTAACGTATTGTTCTTTAATGTGGTTTATGAAGAATAGCTGCTATCCTTTGGGAGTCTGGAACTTTGATACATGACCAGTCATCAATAAAAAGTCTCAAATGGGCTTTCCTGATAGACAGCACTTCAAGAATATTGTCACAAATAGATACTGGAGGAATTAAGCCTGACCTATGTGAATCCATGGATGAGGAGTCTTGGAAGCTGGTTTCCAGTGGGACGTCTCCATTTGCTTCTTTTAATAAATATTAGCCACAAATATAATTATCGCTGATTCTAGTGTCTTTCTAGCAAAACTCCAAATCTGGGAGTTGATAACAAGTGTCTTGATGGTATTTTAGAAAGCTATACTATGTGTAACTCATTCTTTGTAATGGGGGTTAAGGAATAAGGACAGAAATTGTCACAAATGATTTTCAGCTTTGACTGAAAATTCAGGATCTGTTTATTTTCAAATTATCTCATTTTAACTGAATTATTTTCACTCTCTTTTACTTGACCTATCAGTTCTATATTGTCTATATCAGAACTGATATTGACCTATCAGTTCATAATTTAGCAGGACCTAATATATAATGAGATTTGGCTTAGGGCAAGCAGCTATCAACAACGAAGAAATCAGTTTACCCACATATGGAGATGAAAGTCAGAACCCTGCATAGCTAACAACTAAATCTTGGTATTTGGAGAAGAGAATAAAATAACAAAAGGTGAAATTATAATTATCCAAGTGCTTCTAAGACCAAGGCTGATAATGCATAAAGTTAAGAGAGTCCTTTATGTTGGTAATATGGGTCAGTTTAGGATAGTGTTACTCAAGCCTGTGTCTGCATAGTGACAAGAAAGATGAGTCAAATATACTTGTGAAAATTAAAACACATTATCATACACTTAAGAGCGGTATAAGGTTTAACAACCTCTACCAAGTTATTAAAAACCAAAGAAAAAAAATGTGTCTTTACAACATAAATGAATAAGTATCTCAATTGATGCCCTAAATTTTTCCCTTGCCCTAGGCATTTCCTAATACTTAGTGCAGCTACTTACTCATATCTAGATTTTCAATGTCTTCTAGGAGATGTAACGTATCTTTAAAACTTTTATATTACCCACTGCTTATAGAGTAAAGTCTAAACCCTCTTCACCTTCATTATCTTTCTCTAACTTTTATTCATGGCCTCATCTTCCACAAAACTGTCCATACACATTAAATCAGTGATTCCCAAAGTGGGCACTACCGCCCCCTGGTGGGCGCTGCAGCGATGGGGGGGGGGGGTGGTGATGGCCACAGGTGCATTTGTTTTAACTTTTTTTATATTACCTTTCTATTCTGAGTTCAATAAATAGTTTCATAATTTCAAACTTCAATGTTTCTAATTTACACCTTTCTTTACTCAATAGATTACTAATTTACACCTTTTTTACTCAATAGATTACTGAGTAAAAAAGGTAGAAACATTAATACATATATCTTTCTGTTTAATTGCTATTAAAATTTTAAAAAAATTAATTTCCAGGGGGCGCTGAGTAATATTTTTTCTGGAAAGGGGGCGGTAGGCCAAATAAGTTTGGGAACCACTGCATTAAATGTATAATTCTATTATACAAGATTTCCATACAACTGTCCACATTATAGTAATTACATAATTCTGTTATATAAGACTACTTCTACTTCAACATGAAATTACTATGCTGTTGCAGAAGGTAAGATTCCCTTTTTTTATGGCTGAGCAATATTCCATTGTGTAGATGTACCACAGTTTTTATTTATTTATTTATTTATTTATTTATTTATTTATTTATTTATTTTGTACCACAGTTTTTTAATCCATTCATCTGTTGATGATCACTTAGGCTGTTTCCAAATCTTAGCTATTGTAAATTGTTGCTACTATAAACACAGGGATGCATATCTGTCTTTCTGATTTGTGTTTCTGTATTCTTAGGATATAGTCCCAGAAGTGGAATTGCTGGGCCATAAGACAGTTCCATTTTTAATTTTTTGACGAAACTCCATATTGTTTTCTATAGTGGTTACACCAGTCTGCATTCCCACCAACAGTGTACTAGGGTTTCCTTTTCTCCACGCTTTTTTATTCACTCATCTACTTGCTTCTATATATGTTATTTTTAGAAGCAATATTTTAGAAGCATTTTTCTCATATTTATATTTTTTATTCCTAAAATACACTTGTGAAAGTTGATGAACCCTGTCAAATGAAGAATATAACAAATAAATATATGTACATACATATTATATTTTTAAAAATTTATTCAAATAAACCTTCCATGTATTCAATGCTTTTGACTATATTTTGGTTAAGAGTAATAAAAAGAATTTAACATTTCAATTAATTTTTTAGATTTAGGCAGTTATATATTTGTAAAACATTGTATAAGAATTAGCTGAGCTCTTAAATAATAACAAAATATAATTTTAAAATCTTCATATATTTTGAAATCAACATGTAATATTTGTCTAGATAACTCTTTGCAGTTAGACACTGGGCGGGGGGGTGAGGGCATGTGCCGGGTGGTAGGGGAGGCCGGGGGAAGGTCAATGGGGGGGAGGGGGAAAGGAGACATATGTACTACTATATGTACTAGTATCTGTAATACTTTAAACAATAAAGTAATTTTTTTTTTTAAAAAAAAAAGACCATCCTGACTTTCTAAACTAAGGACAGGGAACAAAAATTTCTACTTTAAAAATATAATGTAACATATTACATATAATAAAATATATATACTAAATATTTAAAAAAAACTAGTTGTTCATTAACAGTGTAAGTTGATAGATAAATATTTGACAAAAAACACTTAATTTTAATAATGCTGATGGCTCAATAGATTACTGAGTAAAAAAGTAAAGTTTGGAAATACACAATTACCATGAAATGATATTTGATTAATTGTAAATTAGACACTTGTGTTAGTAAATAAGAGGAAATACGTGTCAGTACTTAAGATGATAAATGGCTAGACACATTAAAGTTGTTATTTGCTCCTTAAATTTCTCAAGTTTAACAAGATTGCATTAAGCATGTTAGATAGCTACTTGACAAAAAAAAAAGAGAGAAACCATGAAACTAAATCAATACCCACAAATTAGCACGTTTTTATACCATCTCTAGCAAGCAATCAAAGAGTAGATGATGTGTACAGAAGCATACTACTGATGATTTCATAAATTAAATTCCTCATAAAAATTGATTTTGTGAAAGCCACAGAAGTTGTCAGAATAAACAAGTGGGAGAAAAATGATAGACAATCAGAAAATACTGCTATCTGAGGGGAAACTGAGCATTTTAACCTAAAATATCCATAGAAGTTACACATATCTAAAGATTTTGGGGTAATCACTCATTCTACACTTTTGCCAAGAGTAACCTCACTGAAGATGGTTAAAAATGTAGAATGCAATTGTAGAAATGCTTGACACCTGAATACATAGTATTTAACTACAAAATGCAAGTGCATAAATGACCCACACATTTCCAAATTTGTGGGTGTGTCTATATACATATAGGGTACATTATCAAATAACTATAAATTTGAAAAGGATTCCCAAAATAATGTAGTACACTTTCTCCAAGCATATAAATAAAATTGAAAATTAGAGACTACACACAAAACATAAATTATCCCTTTTGCAAGACTGAGAGTTTTACAGAAGTGAGTGACTGTCAGATTTAAGGCAGCTAAATGTAATAATATCATTAGACAAATGAGATAATTAAGCCTGCCTGGAGTTTAGAGGCGTGCTTAAGAGTAATGGCTAGGGCCCGAGATGGCGGTGCCCAGGGTGCTCACCCGCTGCTCTTGTGGGCAGACACAACTGTTGGGTGTGAGGGTGAAATCCCCTCAGCACCTTTCCTGAGCGCCTGGCTGGCGAAAGCCAAAGCCAAAAAGACCACCCTTAAAGGCAGCCTTAGGAAGAATCCTGAATACTGATTTCACATCCCCATGCTGGCCGTTCACTCAAAACCAGGTGAGTTTCATGCCTTTGTGTTTTCTCTTTGTCAAAAGTAAAGAAATAACAGAGAGAAAACTAATGAATTACCAAAGCAGTAATGAATAAAGGTGTTTGTGTGCACACCAAAAAGATAGCTTGCAAACCAAAAGCACTGAAACCAAAACATGGAAGGAGGCTCAGGTGTATGTTGTTATAAAGCAGCTTGGATAGTGAGAAGGCAGCGACTGGTTTTTCTTCACAGAGATTGATTATAACATTAGAATGTTCTTGATTAATAGGGAATTAGTTCATGGTTACCTCATATTAATTTTATGAAACAGTTCAAGTTTTACTTACGATTTGCCAGGGTGTAAGCAGGAAATGACCCAGGTCAAGTTAGTCTTGCAAAATAAGCTAAATTAAGTGTTGTTTATATGACTAAACTTGTTTTGTCTGCTCAAGGAGTTTTCAAAGCTGGTCTCTGTTTTTGATATGAACATGCTAATGGCATCAAGTGACAGGCATGTAAAACTCTTGGGACTAAAAAGGGAGTGGGGAACTGTGAAGTTAGAGCAAACTGTTCTATGAACAGGGTGGACAATGTGCACGATAGGGCTTGTTCTCCAGCACTGCGTACCTAAGGGTTTGAGTGAGAATAAAACATAATGGAATGAACAGTAAAAACTACATCAGATTTTAAAAGGAAAAGAGTAAATGGCTGGAAATTGTGAGACAATAACTCCATTGATCCCTTCTTTTATTCAATTTTAACATAATTCTTTGAGTTTATTTTTTCTTATATAAATATAATTCTCCCTACCTCGTACCCCAACATGCCAGTTATAGATGTCAGTGACCAAAATAATAGTCAATCTTGATAGAAGCTATAAAAAATGATTTTAAGTTTCCAAATCTGCAAATTAAATAGCAAATTTGACTCTATTAAGAATTAATTATTTGATTTATTTATGGCTACTGCATTTTATTAATACTTAAACTTTGAATTAATTGGCAGATGTTTTTCTTATTGTGAGCATTACATTAATGGCACCCAGAGGTGAGGGTAACAGCTGCTATAGAGTCTACATTGGAGAGAAATGGTTGTAATCACTTGACCAGATGGATATGAATAAAAGAACAATCTGGATAATCTTGGATGTGTAAGATCCAAAAGCACTGACGAACCCCATTAGGCACCAAAAGGCCAAACGACAGAAAATCTAAGTGTAAGATAAAAAAGAGACACAAGTCAAACGTTTGGATCACTCAGGAAGAAACTAAGATGTAAAAATAGTGATTCTCTTTTCCTTTGGATTCATAGTTTACTTAACAAATAGTGTTAGTTTTTTAACTAAATCATCTAATGAGACAGAATTGCATCTACATTAACCAAGATTATAAATAAAACACAAAAATAACTTTCCATAGTTAAATCAAGTTTTATTTTACCTTCCTTATCTTTCATATACATTATTTGGGGTTAATTATGAGAAATACAGACACTTAATGAGAGTGCATATTAATTTAAATAGAGGTAATGGTAATGACCATCTTTTATGAGCACAAATTTTACTTTGCAGATGGTATTGACTGTCATCCATTGCTTAAAGAAAAGCACTATTACAAAAATTATCCTATATAATAAAAGGGTAATATGCAAATTGACTGAATGGGGAAACGACCGGAATGCCTGTAGCCACTCCCCCCAGCTGGCCCCGCCCCTGAGCAGGCACCCAGACCCTGATCAAGGACAGGGCCGGACAGTCCCACCCCCGAGTGGGCACCCCCACCCCAATTGGGTGCGGAGCCAGCCAGCAAACTGCCTGCGGCCTCTTGCCCCAGCTGGCCCTGCCCACAGCCCATTGCCCCAGCTGGCCTGCCCCCGATGGCCCCTATTGGGGCAGGCCAGCTGGCCCCCACCAGTGCACGAATTCGTACACTGGGCCTCTAGTTCTATATAATTGGGATTAGATAAAGCAAATCAACAAATATTTAAATGTTACCATCTTTTTTTTTTTTTTAAATCCTCACCTCCCTTTGTTTTTATTGACTTTAGAGAAAGGAGAAGAGAGAGAGAAATATTTATGTGTGAGAGAAATAGACTAGTAGATTAGTGGCCTTCCATATGTTCCCAAACAGGGGATCGAACCAGAAACCTAGGCATATGCCCTGACCAGGAATGGAACTCAAAACCTTCTGGACTACAGGGATAACGCTCCAACCAATCAAGCCACCCAGCCAGGGCATGAAAATTATAGTCTTACTAGAGGCCGATGCATGAAATTCATGCAAGAGTAGGCCTTCCTTCCCCCTACTGCCGACAATGGCTTCCCTCCGGCTGCTGGCAGGCACCGGGACCCGGGCTTCTCTTGCAGCCCTGGCTTCGTCCAGAAGGATGTCCAGTCTAATTAGTATATTATGCTTTTATTATTATAGATTATGTAAAATGTATCAGAATGCAAATAGGTCACCAACTTTTATCAATGAGCTTTTACTTTTATGGAAGAATAATAGGATAAAACTAGATTTTGATAAATAATTTAGGGTATGCTATTTCAAAATTATCAATAAATGTATCTCACTTATTCCTTTGAACTCATATTTCATATCTAGTTATAGAAGTTGCTATCATTTATTTTCTGTATGGCATCTTCATTCTCTCCCTCTGCAATAGATTATTTTCAATAGATTATAAATATGCTCAAATCTTCCCATGATTAATAAAAACTTCTTTTGGTATTCCTTTGTCTACCTAGCTAACTATATATCTATTTATGAATCAAATTTCTTTAAAAAATATTTCCTTGTTTAAAACATAATAAAATATTACTACATTGACTTTAAGCATGTCAAACTCAAAGACTAACACGGGCCAGATAAACAAGGTTTAGGTTATGTGGGCTCAAAAAAACAAAAGCTTCAATTTTCATAGAAACGTAGGTTTATTTCAGTAGAGACATGCTGAATACAAAGGGTTGAAATAAATGAGTAATCGTTAACATAAAATAATGGAACATTTTAATAAAAATTAATATTTTTTCTTGAACATTAATTACCAGACACTGAATAACTGCACAAATTAATAAGCATAATGCAAATAAACCTATTTTTCTAGTTCTCCGAAAGTGAAATATTTCCTGTTGCGCACACCAAACAAATCAGTCCAAGGCTAATGACGTGGCAATCAGCTGCTAAAATATTTGCTGCTAGTATTAGCGGAGAGAAATGGTGCGCCTGCGTGTAAGGTGTGAAAAGGAAATGAATGCAACACGATTATCGTAATCATTCATTAGTGAACATTGTAGTTCATTATTAATAATTATGTATAACAGGATATTATAAAAATTAAGTTATGAAATTTTTATCAAAATATTTCTTACACACTGTTATATTGGCTGGGCCACAAAAATATTCATCGCGTGCTGCATGCAGCCCACGGGCCGTGAGTTTGACATGCTTGTTCTAATAAGTCATATCATAATTCTTTTCTTTTGGCACTTTCTTGAATTTATTGGGGTAACATTGGTTCAAAAAAACATATAAGTTTCAAGTATACAGCTCAATAAAACATCACTTGCACACAGCATTGTGTACCCCAAGCAAAGTCTCCATCTGTCCCCATTTTTCTCCCCTTTGTCCATTTCCACCTACCCCCCTTTCCCTCTGGCTATCACCACATTCTTGTCTGTGTCTATGTGTTTTATATATACATAAAATACATATATATGTGTGTATATTTATGCACACACACACACATCTATATATATAAAAAGCCTAAGTGACCATTATGACCGGTCAATGGGAGTTGCCCCCTGGTGGTCAGTGCGCTCCCACAGCCAACCTCCCATGGCCAGCCAAACCCCCCCAGTCCCACCCCCTAGTCCGGCAGGCCCCATCTGGCAGGCCCTGTCTGGTGGCCGGCAGGCCCCATCTGGCAGGCCCTGTCTGGTGGCTGGCAGGCCCCGGCCGGCTCTCCCCCAATCAGGACTGGGTTAGATGGTCCCAATAGGTCCTGATTGCTGGCCAGGCCTAGGGACCCCACGCATGTACACTGGGCCTCTAGTCTATTATAATAAAAGCAGCCGTAACCGGTTTGGCTCAGTGGATAGAGCGTCGGCCTGCGGACTGAAGGGTCCCGGGTTCGATTCCGGTCAAGGGCATGTACCTTGGTTGTGGGCACATCCCCAGTGGGGGGTGTACAGGGGGCAGCTGAGCGATGTTTCTCTCTCATCGATGTTTCTAACTCTCTATCCCTCTTCCTTCCTCTCTGTAAAAAATCAATAAAATATATTTTTTTAAAAAAGCATAATATGCTAATTAGACCAGACAGCAGAATGTCCTTCTGGACAAAGCCACGGTGGCTGCAAGGGCCGAGGACAGGCAACCGCGGCAGCTGCGAGGGCCAAGGGCAGGCAGCCGCGGTGGTCGGCAGTGGCAGCAGTGGCGGGGTGATGGGGGCAGCACCTTCCCCTAATCGGCCCGGCTGCCCCCTGCAAACGGAGGCCAGACTGCAGCTTAGAAAAATTTTATATATATAATATATACATATATATATATATGTATATATTATATATATATATTATATGTATTATATATATGTACATATATATATATAAAATTTTGCTTAATCCCTTTACCTTCTTTTATCCAGTCCCCCAACCTCCTTCCCTCTGACAGCTGTCAGTCTGTTCCATGTATTCATGTTTCTTTTCTATTTTGTTCATCGGTTTATTTTCATTAGATTCCACATATAAGTGAGAGCATATGGTATTTGTCTTTCTATGACTGGCTTATTTCACTTAGCATAATAATCTCCAGGTCCATCCATGCTGTAGCAAAAGGTAATATTTTTTTTATATGGCTGAGTAGTATTCCAATGTGTAAATGGATCACAGCTTTTTTATCCACTCATCTACTGATGGATATCTTTTTGGTTTAAAATTTATTGTCAACAACTAAAACTTTCTTAGTGATCTTCCAGTACTTTACCATTATATTGACTCCTCTGGTGCCTTTATTAAAGGTATAGTTCTCCCTTTCTTTGAAAATTGCAGGGCTTTTAAATGTAACCTCATATGAATGACTCTTATTTGTCATTTGTCAGTACCATATAAGCTTCAAGTCAAGGTAACACAAGTCAAATGAGCTTAAATGTAACAGAAACAATTGACTCATATAACTAAAAACAAACTTGGTACCAGCTATGGTTGAATTCAGTTGGTTAAGTTATTTCATCAACAGTCTAATCAATCCTCTCCTTCTGTAGATTTTGCTTTGTGTTTCATTTTCATAAAGTGTTTACCAATGAATTAAAAATTAAGGCCACCAGTACCACAGGGTTTGCATCATATGACTTTGAAATTCAGATAAAAGAGCATGCATCTGTTAAAAGCCTTGGCTTAATTGTATTGCACTTAATAGGTATGGTTTGGGTCATATGTCCAACCTTGTCACAGTCATAATGTTGCAAGGCCTCAGGAGAATGCTGTATATTCATTGGCCAATCCATGGCCACATATTCACTTCGAAGCCCATTAGTTGCCACCTGACCACCTGGGGAGAATTTGTGGGGAAACTCCACTAAAAAAACCTAAATCTACATGCAAAGAATTTTTCTGTTGACCCAGAGCCTTTAATGTAAATATGGAACCGATATTTCTACCCACATATTTTATCAGAATCTTAAATCAGTATGTCTGGAGTAAAACGGACTATTAACTTCCCCAAAGGGTTCCTCCTTTACATTACATGTTTCTGTTAATAAGTGTGACACTGAAAATGTCATCAATCTACTACCTGCTCTTCCTCCTGCAATATTCTACTTAGCCCATTACTGAATCCTGAACATAAAAGCTGATCTCCATTTCTCCTCTTCTCCAACCCACATTTAATTCATGGCCAAGTTCTGCTGGTCCTATTTTCAGGAACTGAGATTTCTCTATTTCATTGTGATCTATGTAACTTCTGATTGCATAACAAGAAAAGGAACATAATTTTATCCCCGTCTCCTTTCTTGTTGCTTTTCCCCATGTTTAGTTCACCTAATTTCAGTCACAGTTATCTTTTTAAACCTCAAATTTAATCACATTGCCTGTCTACTTGTATAGCACTTTCTATTGCCCTTAGTTTAAAGTCCAATTTCCGTATCATATCTTAAAAGTATTTGAACTATCTGGTTTTATTTACATTATTAAGTCTTATTATTGACCTGGCATCCCTCCCTTAGGCCCTCCTTAGAAGTTTTATTTCTCAAATATCAATGCATTCTATTATTTATAAGATCGGCTCCTGGATTCCCAATATCCTGATTGTATGTCCTTCTTAACTCAAGCATAACAGTGCCTCCCTTATCATAACAATGAAAGTCAGTGTTGAAGTATGATCATTGGAGTCATACTCTTGAGGTTTCAATCCTGGGCAAGTTTTTTAAAAAAGTATGTTTCATGGTATATTTTACTCATTTAAAAATGATGTATTCACCACAAGTTTTGAGAAATTTTTTAGGATTAAATGAAATAACATGCATAAGGTGCTTAGGCCAGTGACTGCCACGAAGTAAACAACCAAAAAGTGCTTACTAATCAGTATCGTCCCTTTGTGAGTTTTTTGAAAATAGGATCAGAATCTGTGGCCATGATCTCAACATTTAGCATGGGCTTAAAATAGAGTAAGTGGTCAAATCAGTTCATTAGATAAATACTAACACCAATTAGTGGCAGGTTAGCCACTCACAGCTAAAATTGAACTATGTATGAGTTCTTGATTTCTTTATTTTCCTTGATGTTTCTCACCATTCCAACAATCTGCTAATTCCTAATGATTCCATCATATGCAATCACTTGAATTACTTCTGTTGTCATTTAACTAACACAAACCCAAGTTAGGTCAGCATTGACTCTCATCTGTTCTGTTCCCCCTAGAATGGATTCCATGTAACTTTTTGTCTCATTTCAAAATTTATTTAAAAGAAAAAACAAAGCCAGATGTACCTGCTAGAGCAAAAGCATTCAGTATATAAATCCCAAACTATTTATCATTCATTATGTCATCCATAACCTAGTGCTGTTGCATCTCTCTGATACTATCTCCTATTCCTTTGAATAAAACCAACTGTTCCAGGCCTAGCTGGATTGGCTCAGTAGATAGAGCGTGGGCCTGTGGACTGAAGTGTCCCGGGTTCGATTCCAGTCAAGGGTACCTGCCCACGGGGGGTGTGCAGGAGGCAGCTGATCAATGATTCTCTCTCATCATTGATGTTTCTATCTCTCTCTCTCCTTCTCTCTTCCTCTCTGAAATCAATAAAAATATATTAGGAAAAAATGGCCATCTGTTCCAGACTCTTTTCTATACAGGACCCCAAATTTTTATTCTTTTCTATTTCTTGTTTACTGTCCATGCTACTTTCTTAGGCAGAAATATATATTTCTGTTTTTTTCTACATTTTAAAACCTATCCAACCCTCTAGCATATGTAAAATCTACATATTCCAAAAAAGGGTCTTATATCAATTTTACCCTCACAATTTATATAGTTACTTTATTCTCTCATAAGGCAGATCGATTGAATTTAGGCATATAGGTACACAATTCCTTCTGACTCTTTTGAAAATTAATATATACTCACATATCCTCATTTTAATCTGTATGTATTTAGAGTAACTCCCCAATGCAATGCTCAGAGTAGTAATTATTGAGTAAATACTAATGAAATTGCTATGTACAGATATTATTTTCCTTTAATAATAAGGAACATTTATATTAAGTATGCCTGGGTTGATTTTATCCTTAGCTAGATTTAACAAAATCATTAGTGCATGAATTATACAGAAATGTCAAAACATATGAAAATCCATATTTTATATTGGCCAAATCTATATATATAAAAGGCTAATATGCAAAGTGTCCCTGCAGGAGTTTAACCAGGAGACCGGGAGTTCTATCGCTTGCTATGACATGTGCTGATCACCAGGGGATGGCATGGAACAAGGAAGGCTCTGGCCGGCAGCTGGGGAAAGGAAGCCCCAGCCGACAGCAGGAAAGCCCCGATTGGCCCTGATCACCGGCCAGGCCTAGGGACCCTACCCATGCATGAATTTCATGCACTAGGCCTCTAGTATTATATAATACTTAATGAAGTCCAACTTTGAGAAAATCAAATATTAGGTCAGACTGGACTTTTAATCCACACTAACTGCTATTAACTTATGCTAAAGAAAATTAGTGGTTCATTTCCTATAAGCCATTATTTCAAAGATAAGAGTTTTCTGTAATTTTCATATATTGCTTTTGCTAAATATGTTGAAGGCCCTTTAAGACTGGTATATGCCACAAATGATAATAAAAGAAATAACAGAAATGAAAATGTAATAACCTTTAATGACAAGGAGAGCTCATTATGCCTACAGTTTTTGTATTAACTTTTTATTCTGTTTTAAATATTTCTTCTATTGCTTGGTTTTTTAATATGCCATTTTATTCTTTGTTCATTCTTATGTCATTCCTTTCTTTAATTTCTTCTCTTTTGACCTGTTATGTTAAATAATTCTTGCAGAAGAGGATTTGTCATCACTGCCATAATGAATTAAATTTTCTTTAAGCCAGACCTGGCATGACTTGCTGTATAGCAAAGGAAACCACCTGAAAGGCTAATAAGGGGAACACATGAATGTGAGTGGATTATTACAGTTTAATTAGATCAGTTAAAATTCTTGTTGAAAACTGTTCGGAAAAGTATTCCTTAGTAGAGGAAATTCTATTCTTTAAAATTCCCTTATTCAAGAACACAGTCTTATTACTGCTAAATGTAAAAGTATAGAAGTACAAAAAATGCAACTGAGTTGAACTTTTTCTACCATCTTTTTAAAAATTTCCAATACTAAACATGCTGCATATTTTCTCAATTATCCATTCTAATACCTTATTATATTTGTAGAATTCTCTTTATTCCACTTATATTATGCATATTTAGGTAGATAAGGAAGATGAAAATAGATTGCATACCTATATTTTTGGAAACTACTACGTAATTATGGTATATGATTTTATAATTTAACTAGAGGCCTGGTGTATGGATTCGTGCACTGGCGGGGTCCCTCCACCTGGCCTGCGGGGATCAGTGGACCTCCACGCCGCTGCAGCTCAGCCTTACCTGTCAGCTTGTCGGGCTCTAGCCCGCTGTCGGCGTCAATCACGCATAGCACGAAGTAGTGCGTGAAGTGGCAAGCAGCAAGGAGGAGCCCAAGCGCAGGTTGGGCGCTGCTCCTGCTCATCCCGGCCCCACTGTGCCTGCTGCTGCCCCGCTCAGGTGGCACAGGGGGAATGTCCACGGGAGAGGCTCGCACTGCCGCAGCTGCGCTCGCTAGCCATGAGCCCAGCCTCTGGTGCCCATCTGTCAGCTAAGCGGCGTTCCTACTGTGGGAGCACACTGACCACCAGGGGGCAGCTCCTGAGTTAAGCATCTGCCCCCTGGTGGTCAGTGCACATCATAGCTACTGGCCGGTCGTCTGGTCGCTTATATATATATAAAACCATTGCCATGTTAGTTATCTCTGGCAATCCTTCTAATAGAACTCAGAGTGTTTTAAACATAATTCCTTGGTCCTAATCCTAGAGTAGAAACTAATGTAAAATTACTGGAATCAAACTATTGAGAGTCAAACAATAATCTGCTAATAGATTTTACGTAAAATTTAGTTGAAAAAAAGTCAGTTGAATTTAGAACCTATGTTTACTATATAAATACCTATGTTTCTTATTAAAAAAATGTCATTGACCTGTCTCTGATTTAAACAGCCAAGCATTTGCAATTCACAGCTCTTTTACTATGCATGTTTAATTTTATTAAGGATATTCTGTTATTTTTTAGAAGATATATATGTTTATTTTTAATTCTCTTATGTAGTTATATGTTATACTTACTGTTTTATAGCTTTTGGTTAATATTCCACTTAGAGTCCATTTTTTTGTAATTCTTTAGTACATATTTTTTCATCATTACAAGTGATAACTTTTTGTAATGTATCAATATTAAAAATCCTCAATCATTTGAGATGACACCTACTAGTTTTATATTGTAAGTAAGGATATAGTTAGTTCAGTTTTTCCTCTTCCTCTAATGCTCTATTGTGAAGTACAGTGAGAAAATGAAGAACAAAAAATAATGTGCAGACCTTCAGTGGTATGTGTAATAATATTGAATGAAAAGTAGGTTTAATTAGAGTCCCAGAGTAAAAGCAATTCAGAATAGTGCATGAAACTATTTAATAAAAAAGTAAAGAATAGCACTTTTTTGGAAACCTAAATTAAAAATGCAGTATCATATATAATCACTCCAAAAATGTTAAATATTTACTTATACACTGAGCAAATTGTGTAAGACTTAAATGCTGAAAATGCCAATGAAAGAAATCAAGAAGGCTGTATACACAAAATATATACATAAATTGTATGAAAGGTAGATTTTAAAAGTTACCAACTATAATTTTTGATTTGTCTTATTTTCTCAAAAGGTGTCTGAAATATTAGTAGAGACATACCTTGTTTATAGATTAGAAAACTCAATATAGTAAATATGTGAAAATTCTCCAAATTGATCTATAGATTTAATACAATCTCTATAAAATTTCCATCAGGGTATTTTTGGTTTTGTTTTATGTTATTGTTTTTTTGTTTTTTCAAAAGATATGTTTATTCTAAAATCTTTATGTGATAAACTTGCAGATGACACATATACACAAATGAGTTTGTGAAAAACTGGTGAACTATGGCTAAGGTTGATGGATTTTATAAATATTGACTTTCTAGTTGTGATACAATTATGCAACATGTTATCTTTGAGGGAAATTTGGTGAAATGTATATATGATCTGTCTTTATTATTTCTTAGAATCATATGTGAATCTACAGTTATTTCAAAATTAAGAGCTTAAAAATATACAAATGAACTAATATTCTGACTAAAGGTTAAAGATAAAAGAGCAAGACTCTTTTATCTGTCTATAAGAAACCAGTTTTAACTTAAATTATGCTTAAAAAAAGATATGCTTTGCTAAAAGGATGTAAAAAAGATATATCATACAATAGTAATCATCAAACAGTGGCTTAAGATAAGAAATAAATGGCAACAGTAATGATAATGTAGGTGTCAATTCATCAATAAAACAAAATCTAACTGTGAATGTACTTAAAAGGTTTCCAAATACATAGATAAAATCAAATCTGTCAGAAATAAAGGAGAAAATAAGACAAATCTAAATTACAGTTGGTAACTTTAAAAATCTGCCATACAATTTGTTTAACAAATGCACATATTTAGTATATACATTTAAGTGAATTTCACAAATGAATGCTGTCATGTAATTACCACTATAATGAAAATATAGCACATTTCTGTTACCCCAAAAATGCCCTCATGCCACTTTGTTTTAAATCCCTACACATCAGCTCAGAAAACAACTCATATTCTACTTTTTACTATAGTGATTGTTCTAAAATGTAGTATAAATGGGATCATTTCGTACTTATTCTTTTGTTTGACTTATTTTGTTCAGCATATTACTTTCAAGATTCATTCTTTTTATTGATGAGTGAAATTCTCCAATACAAATATAATGTGGGCTGTTTATTAATTTACTTATGAAGAACAATTTGGATTGTTTGCAAAAGATTTAGAATATGTACATAAACTTCTACTTATTAAGAACAAGGCTGGCTGTGGTGACTGACCTTCATAGCTAAAATAGAAAACTATTTGGGAAGTATGAAAAGACATTTCTTATGCCTGTGATATTCAGCCTCCATGAATGTTGGAATAATTATAAATAGTGCCAAAGTCCATTTTCTAGCAAGGATTAATTATATAAGAGAATTATGTCTGCTGTGGGCCTAGCTTGTCAGTCCTTTCTTTTTTTAAAATATGTTTTATTATTTTTTAGAGAGAGAAGGGAGAGAGATAGAACCATCAATGAGAAAGAAACATTGATCGAGCCTGCAACATGGGCATGAGCCCTGACTGGAATCTAACCATTGACCTCTTGATTCATGGGATGATGTTGAGCTAACTGAGCCACACCAGCAATGGTTTTATCAGTCATTTCTGTTGACTTTTTACTTCTGTCTGTAGTATATTTGATGAAGAGCTTCTTATGATCAGTTATGTTTTATGGGAGCCAGCACACATCCACAACATTTAAGTATAAGAACTTTAGTCTATATTTTTAAGAAATGTTCCAATTAAGAAATAAAATATTGAAAAAGAACACTTAATAGAAAATTAGTCATCAAGGCAGTATTTATGGCTTGGTATTTTAAAGGAAATAGATGAATGTAGAGTCTGGGAATAGGTGCCAAAGGAACTAAGTGGGGGAAAAGTATGTTCAAGAAATGTTGCTGAAATAACAGATAGCCAGTTGGAAAAAATGATTTGAAATAGATAATTTTTTACACACAAATCTGAGAAATAAAGGTTTTATAAGAAAACAAAGGAGGAAAACAAAAACTGATTCCATAGGAAAACCGAAACACTAACCATTTAAAAAATAATAAAATAAATTCCATAAACCTTAGTAACGTCTGCTCATTTAAAAATTCTGTTAAGGAAATAAATATGAGAGCTACAGACTGAGAAATAATATTGATAACATTTCTGACAAAGATCTTGTATCCTAATATACACAAGTTCTTACAACTAAATAAAAAAATCCTACAATTTAATAGAAAATTAAGAATACACTTGAAAAGACACTTAACAAAAGAATATACATATAAACGACCAGATAGCACACAAAATAATGCTTCACAACATTAGTCATCTAGAAAATAGAAACAGCACAGTGACTTACCACCTCACACACATGAGAGTAGTTTGACTATATCAAACCCATCCAATTTTGGCAATGATGAGGAGCAATATGAACTCCCAATATTTTTGATGGAAATATAAAATGATGTAACACTTTTGGAAAACCGTTAGTTTCTTATAAAAACAAGCCTTAATCTACTTTCTGGCCAAACAGTTCCATTCCTAACTACTACCCAAAGGACATAAAAATAAATATCAACAGCCCTGGCTGGGTGACTCAATTGGTTGAAGCATTGTTCTATACATGAAAAGGTAGTGGGTTCGATTCCTGGTCAGAGCACATACCAGGATTGTGGGTTCTATCCCAGGTTGGGCTGTGTGAGGGAGACAACCAATCGATGTTTCTCTCTCACAGTGATGTTTCTCTTTCTCTCCCTTCCTTTCAGTCTAAAATCAATGGAAACATAGTCTCAAGTTAGGCTCTAAAATGATTATGTGGAGATTATATATATATATATTCACAAAAAGTCTGTGCTAGAATGTTCTCTAGTGGCTTTACTCAAATCAACAGAAAATTGGAAATAATCCAGATGACAATTAACAGAGAACAGGGCCACCAATTGAGGTATTTTTATAATATGGACTACCATTGAACTATAAAAAGAGTCATTGATACATTAACAACATGGATGGATCTCAGCATGAAAAAGTGCAAAAGTAGCACCTACCCCATGGTTTCATTTATATGAAGTTTTTTTTTTAAAATACATTTTATTGATTTTTTACAGAGAGGAAGGGAGAGGGATAGAGAGTTAGAAACATCACATCGGTGAGAGAAACATCGATCAGCTGCCTCCTGCACACCCCCTACTGGGGATGTTGCCCGCAACCAAGGTACATGCCCTTGACTGGAATCGAATCTGGGACCTTTCAGTCCGCAGGCCGACGCTCTATCCACTGAGCCAAACCGGTTAGGGCATGAAGTTCTTAAATGAAAGCAAAACAATAAATTCATAGATAAAAGTAAACCCTATATACACTTTAGTGTGCACACCTATGCTAAAATTTCCTCTTGATTTAAATAATATACACACAGCACAGTAAATAGAATAGTTGTATAATGAATATTTGCATGTATAAAATAATTCAACTTAATTTTCATATACTATGGGATACAATGATGAATAAGCTACAGTCTTTGTTCTCTATGGGCATAACATAAACTGAATCATTTGTGTTCTCAAGTCCCTAAAATACAAAGTATGACAAAATAAATCTTCTATTGAAAATTCAGTCAGGCCTGTCTGGTTGGCTAAGAGGATTGAGCATTGTTCCTTGCACCAAAAGGTCACTGGGTTGATTCCAGGTTGGGGCACATGCCTGGTTGTGGGCTCCATCCCCAATAGGGGGTGTGCAGGAGGCAGCCAATAGGTCTTTCTCTCTCTCTCTCTCTCTCTCTCTCTCTCTCTCTCTCTCTCTCTCTCCTTTCCTCTCTTTCTTAAAAATCAATAAAAACATATTAAAAATTCAGTCAAAATACTTTGCAAATGTAGAAGAAGAATCAATTAATACTAAGTATGGAAGGGCCACGATTATTATGTCATTAACTTGGTTCACTAGCAAACTGAAACATTTACAGCAACCTGATGAACCTAAATACATCAAGAACATTTCCTTGATTACGGACTATTTAATAACTGTGATGCTCCTTGGAGACCTCCATTAAGCTAATACTAATAAGGGCATAATTTTAATTATGATGATAACACTAGCATGCCATAAATAAGTTCAAACAATGGATTAGGATCCAAGCTATGCTAATACTTTTATCTCTAGGTCCTTGGGCAAATAAACTTTTCTTTACCCTAAATTAATAATTTTTGTCTTGTTTTGTATTTATACCTTCCAAGGAAAATCTTTCACACTTAAACATTTTTAATTCTACATTAACTTTTGTGGTATTTTAACTTAAATGGTTGATTATTTACAATGTCTTTTGGTTTAAGTTTGAAATTGGAATTGCAGATTTTCTATTTTCCAATGGCTGCTTTATATTCCAAACACTTATAGAAAACTCAATAATTTTTCAGCAGTTCTTTGATTATATACTCAATTTCCATAACCTTTTGTATAAAATCATGTTTTTCTATCTACATATCCCTACTTTGATGATTTATAACTTTGAAATGATTGAAAAGATAATAATGTATCTATAATAATAAAAGTCTATCTATAATAATAAAAGAGTAATATGCTAATTAGACCAGACAACCAAATGACCTTTCGGACATCCTTCCGGACAAAGCAGGGCTGCCAGGGCTGAGGCAAGCCGCCACAGCTGTGAGGGCCAAGCCCCTTGCATCAATGCCAAGCCCCTTGCATGAATTTCATGCATTGGGCCTCTAGTGTGTGTGTGTGTGTGTGTCTTACCTAATAATAGACAAACATGTAAATTAACCATCCCTCCACTATGCTCACCAGCCAATCAGGAGAGTATGCAAATCAACCCAACAAAGATGGCGGTTAATTTGCATACGTAGGGGCAAAGCGGCGGAGCGAAGACTGAAGGCTCCGTCCGGAGCGAAGGCCTGGGTCCCGGGTGCCGGAGGAAAACCAGTGCCAGCAGCCAGGGGAAGGGAAGGCCTATTGCATGAATCTCTTCATGCAATGGGCCTCTAATATATATATGTATATTATATACTTATTTTTCTATATTTATACTGATTTCAGAGAGGAAGGGACAGGGAAAGATAGGAAAGATAGAAACATCAATGATAAGAGAGAATCACTGATGGGCTGCCTACTGCACACCCCCTACTGGGGATCAAGCCCACAACTCAGGCATGTGCCCCAACCTAGAATTGAACCATGACCTTCTGGTTCATAGTTTGATGTTCAACCAGTGAGCCACATGGGCTGAGCTCCTTTAGATATTTTGGTGAAATGACTTATAACCCAGCAGTGACTTACAATATGATGTATTAGAAGTTCATTTATACATTCTTTATTCTTTGAAAATATTGTGTTTTCATTCAGAAAAGTCTTTTACTGTGCTATCTTATTATTTCTAAAGTTATAAGTAATTTATTTTATTATAATTATCTATTGTATCATTATAATTATTGAATTTGTAAAATGAATATATGTTATAATTCTAACTATTAAACATGATATGAATCATCTCAATTGTTATTCATATGTTTTTCCTATTCTTTTTGAATATTTTTTCTATATGAAATGTGAATCAAATGTTTAACTCCAGGCTTAAAAATGATCTTTTATAGCTTTGGCTGGTGTTTCTCATTGGTTAGAGCTTTGGCCCACATGCCCAAGAGTCTCAGGTTGGATTCTCGGACAAGGGCATGTACCTGGGTTGTGGGTTTGCTCCCTACCTTCTATTTGGGGCACATGCAGGAGGCAAGAAGTCGATGTGTCTCTCTCACATCGATGTTTCTCTCTTTTTCTCTCTCCCCTCCCTTCCCTCTCTCTGAAAAGTAATGGGAAAAAAAAAACATTCTATGGTGAGGATTAACAGCAACAACAAGACATGGAATTAACAAGAAGAATTAATGTATTTTTTGAGATAGATAATTCCCATTCAAGTATAAAGGATGTGTTTTAGCCCTCTTTTGAATCTATAAACATTGGTTCAAAATTTGCTCCAATAGCATTTTTTCACATTTCTTCTTAGATTTATTTCTTAGCATTTTATCTGTTGTAACTATTATAAATACAAGTTTATCATTAATTATTCTAACTGATTCTGGTGTGTGTTGTTAGAAATTTTATTTTTAATATGCTTTGTAGTCTGCTACAGTTTTGTTTATATCTATTATTGATTTTCTTGAATTTTCTAATACTATCATATGACATACAAATAGAAATCATTTTACATTTCAAGTTATTATGCCTATAATAGTCTCTTCATGCAAGATTGCCTTTTGGGAGGTTTCCAATCCTCACTGTATGAGGATCCTAATAGTCTGTCATGTAAGATTTTAAATTGCTGTAAATCTCCATTTGTCTAATTATAATGATTTGACATAATGCCATGAAAACGTATCTTTAAATTCAAGAAAAATGTTTGCTCTTATAATTTTTTTAAATCTGAAATGGTACTTTAAAAATCAGCTTTTATTCTTTTTCTATGTATTTTTCTGGACATCCAGAATTAGTATTACCTGTGAACTGTAACAAGATTGATTTTGTCCTTCATTCAAGCCTTGTGCTGCCCTCCTAGTATCTGATCCCAATTCTAATGGTAACCTCCGAACCATAACAGTCTTCTGAGAGTAAACCTTATGTCTTCATACCATTCTAAAATAGAGTCATAACATTGTCTGAAAATGATTTGGCTCAAGTTTTGGGGGATAGTGCAGTTGGTTGAGCCAATGTAGATTCTAAAGTATCTCAAAAAGTCTTATTATAACCACTGTGAATGACTTTCAGTCTGCAAGCATGAGTCTTTAAAAATACTGTTTATTTTTATATATTCTAAAGTTAATATAATGCAATGTTTAACCTGAGACTATTCTAATTATTCAACTGTTTAATTGTACTTCACATAGTTCTATTATATTTTCACAATGTTTCACAGAAAATATAAAGATAAAGGTTAATATTTACATATTTATATGACTACTTATCTAGCCTTATTAATTATATATATATGCACATTTTCTATCATCACTTTAATGTAGGTATGGGATCCAGTATTTAGTCATATGGAATTAGGAAAAAATCCACTTTTTGATGACACCTATTTACAAAACTTTATACAAATGTGTTACAAAATTAAGACCCAAAAGTATAGGAGAATATAGGATATTTTTGTTTCACAAATGAGTATCAGTGTGGTGGATTACATGGAGCTTAGTTAACAAATGCTTGGGGATCACTGACATAGGGATCACACCATGACAATGGCTACCTCATATTGGGTTCTGAACTTCAATACCATGAATGCTTACAAAGTAGCTTTGTAATGTTAAAAGAAAAGCATGCTGCATAATTCTTAAAAATTTATTTCATGACAATCACTTTCTAAAACTGCATTAGAGTACTTTAAAGCTTAACTGTTATTTTATTGAAGAAAGGGGATTAACTTGGAAATGGTTTCTTGATAGTTTCAGTCTCCATATATTCTTTTTTCTTCTTTTTTATTGTTTAAAGTATTACAAATAGTAGTACATATGTCTCCTTTTTTCCCCCCAATTGACCTTCAGTGACTATGGCATATAAGTTCCACAGAAACTCTAGGAATTCAAATGGCCACAGCAGGAAGTTTTCACTATTCAAAACAACTAACTGTTCCTGTACAAGAACATTACAAGGGCCTGTTATTATGTAGTTATTTCAGTGGTGAAGATCTGATCTAAAAACAATTCCTGTGCCTGTCATTTCTCAACCTAGGTACTGCATGTAGGGAAAAGCTGCAGGTAAATGTGCATTCATTTTCTAAATAAAGACATCATTATTCAGTATTTTGGTTCACAGTTACTTGGTCGTGTGAGAAATATGATTGCTCTCTAAGACTTCAATAGAATTATTAAACATTGAATCAGAATAAACAACCAGTTTCTTTTTTTAGTCAGAATATTGTTGAGTATCTATAGCTACTCTGAGAGCACTGTCAATATAAAATTGATTACTCCAAATAAGGCCACTAGTCTCATAATAGTATGGCAAGCCAGGAAGTAAGCCATCAAACTAGTGTGGAGAAAAATTATAAACATCATATTTTGATTTAATACCATATTTAAAAAATTAAAAATCTAAATCAAACCAATTTAAAAAATATATTAGAATGTTTTAGATAACAAAAGTATTTGAGAATATTATGATATATATATATATATATATATATATATATATATATATATATATATATGGCATAGGAAATACCAGCAGGTTTGATTTAATAACAATATGTTATTTCTATTTGCAAAAAAAAAGTGTTGAGATAGAAATAAATACAAGCAATACCTATGACAGTGAAATGGGTGCTAACACTAACTGCTAATGATGAAATAGAAATCATCCATAATATGATAGGAAAAAACAAACAAATTATGTATGTCACCACCCAGATAAATCCAGAGTGTCCCATGCCACTTCCTAATTAATAAATGCCCCCTCCCCAGAGATAACCATTCTTAATTTTTACACCATAGATTACCTCTGGAATTACTGAAATTCATGTAAATGGAATCACATAGTCATGTACTCCTTTTGTTTTTTACTTTTTCATTCAGTATAATGCTCTAAAACTGTCCATGTTGATATGCATGTCAGTAGTTCATTCTTTTAACTTATTTCTCTGTACTAAATCATTATCTGAAAATGCCAAAATTTGTTTATTGAGAGACATTCAGACTGTTTGGATTTTAAGCTATAATGAATAAAGCTTCAGTAAACATTCTTATTTAAATCATTTTGTGGACACATGTATTCAATTATCTGAGTATACACTTGAGAGTAGATCTCTGGGAGATGGGATAGATCTATTTTTCAAGTGTTTAAAACTGACTAATGGTTTACAAATGGTTATTCTAGATTTTGTAATATTATTTTAATTGAGTTATTTACTCTATATTTTTAATGTGGTCCTATATATGTTAATATATGTTGATGTAACATCTTGCTATTTTTTTTCTACCTGCCCAACTTGGTTATATTTCTTTATCCAACATTATTTTTATTTTTTTTATCATTTTATAAATTGGCTCTTTATTCCATGTTATATTTACAACTGGGCTTGTTAGCTAAATTTTCTTTGAATTGCATTTTTTGTGGTTACACTGGATATTGAAATGTTCTTTCTTAGGAGTTAGAATCACTATGGTACTAGTATGGAATATATTTGTTTTTAAATGTAGAGAAACTTTGGCTGTATCTTTGGGCCATTAATTATTTTAGTTATATGTTTTATTATTTTAGATTAAAGTTTTCTGATTAAATTTTAGTATTTTAAAATAAATAAAAGAAAGTAAATAATAGGTCAAGTGTTATTCTCCAAAAAAAAGCTATTTTGGGGGGGGGGAATGCAACAATTTTATTGAAAGAAAAGTGCAATTTAAATTGGTTGAAAGCTTAAAAGGGATTAACTTAGACACCCCCTCTCAAGTGCAGGACCGTAGTCGGACAGGGTGCGCCCGTTTTCCAGCTGCTTGCAGCGAAGATCAGCTGCTGCTGGTCCGGGGGGATGCCCTCTTTGTCTTGGATCTTGGCCTTGACATTCTCGATGGTGTCACTGGGCTTGTATTAAATAAATATTGTCAACTCTTAGTAAATTAATAATTCTATGAAGAAAAGTAAAATACATATTGACATTACAGGTTTAAAATGTTTTCCATTGAGGTAAATAGCTTTGCCAATTGTTGTGTAAAGCACTCCTCTTTCTTTGCTTAATGGTTTTTATCATACCTATCACATAGAAGATGGTCAGTGAATATGAATCTCTTTCCTCCTGTATGACTGCTGCTACTTGAAATATCCTCCTTGCTTATTATCATCATAGCTATTGTTGGCAGTCTTCAGGATTCCACTTGTCTCATTTTCTCTCCTAGAACATTTTAGACTATCCCCATTTAGAAAGATCTTTATTTTATAATCAGACCTGTCTATTTTTATTTTTTACTTTATTCTTTCCTTTATAGCCTTAATCTATTGGAATCTCAATTTCTTTCTCATTTAAATGAATAATCTCTCTCCATACAGTGTCTTCCATCAGTTGCATCACTTCGATAACTCTAGTTCTGCTGTGGTAAAATCTTATATTGTTAATAACTCTTGGAAGAAATTATTGTCACCTTGTTGGCTATGAATTGTTGCGTGAGTGCAAGCAATGATAGTGCAGTGTGAATGAGGTTTGGTTAAAACTTGTTCCGGCCCTTGACAGTTACTCTTTGCCATAGACACAGAATACTTTACCAACACCAGCTAAATCAATGACAGGAATAAATGTTTTTATTTATACAGAAAATGTGTGTGAGAGAGAACTTACCAAAAAACTATAATGCAGATGAAAAAAAAGTGATGATATAGAGTGCAAATTCTTAGTGAATGAATAAGTTAGTTTATAGTTTCTTGTGTTTTTGATTAGTTTTGCTCATCTTTCATTATCACTCTGTTCATTTCTTCTTAAAATAAAGTTGTTTCTGACAGAAATTATATATATATGTATATACATATACATATATATTAATATGCATACATTTTATTCAATTGAACATTTTATTCAGTTAAAATCTTCAGGGGAATAAAAAAATACAATGACCTTTTCAGAGCTAAAGGAGAGTTTATGTAGATGTATTCTATCACTACTTTGGGAGAGAAACACAAGCAAAATGAGCTATTTGTATTCATAATTTGATATTTACAAAATAATTCACTTGTATCTTTTAGGAGATACTTGGGGAAAGCCCTTGGATACTTTAATATCAGGATGGGGAGAGGATCAAAAATACATTTCTTGAGAAGTCTAACTAAGGGAGTCCAGGGACTCAGTTCTGTAATGAAAATCTTCAGTAACCTCTGAGAGGACTCCAGTTTAAGAATTTCAAGTAGAACTATATATGTGTATTTTTAAATTTGAATTGACCACCATTTTTCTTTCATGTCCTTGAGAAAACCTATGTGGGGCTACAGTGACATAATTGCATTCTGTTCTCCTTCACATCGTCCCATAATGAAAGTGTAGGCATATATACACTGCTGAATATGAAAAAATAAATAAATGTTACATAAACATTTTTGGATGTTAATTGTTTCTTTATAACAATAAATTTAAAAAATCTTAAGTGCACGGTTTGAAAAACTTTACATATGTATATGCATGTGCAAATAAATATATACAATGTTTCCAGCACCAGGAGGCTCCCAATCAGTAAATCCCACAAGGATCATCATTCTTCTGATTTTCACAACAGATTACTTTAGTCTGTTTTTGAATTTAATATAATTGAAATTACCAATTACAACTTCTTGTATGAATAATTTTCCTAAAAGTTATGCCTATGACATCCAAGGTGCATGTCAGAAGTTAATTTATTTTCTATTGCTCTGTAATATACTGTTATTTGGGGGATTGGGGTATCCCTTTCCCCACTGAGTGCTGGTGGTGGAGTCCTTATGATATCTTGAGAAAAATAATTTTCTGAGATTCGCACAGGACGATGATATTTATTGGCATGTAATTACATCACTTCCATAAGGCTAGAAGCAAATCCAGTGTCCAGAGTTTCTGTTCCATGTTGCAGCCGTGTTCAGTTCATCTTTAGGCTAGATATAGTCCATTAGTCCATTGTGTGTGTTGGGGTCCACATGGCCATGGGCCATATGGGCAAATGCCAGGATGCAGGAGCAAGAGAGCCCTGCAAGACAGGAGTCAATCACATCACTCCAAGAGGAACCAAGAGAGAGAACTCCTTTGTTTAGGGCATTAAGTATCCCAAAATTTCACACATTTGCAGTGGCCATGCCCATTCTGGACAATGACCTGTTCCCAGGTGTGACGGATAGTCAAGTACCTATCCAACCTCAACTTGACTGGGCATGTATTTATTCCCCTCCCTGTCCTGTCCCTTCATCCAGCAATCTGCAGAGAATAGACCAGTGGCTCCTTGGGAAGTGTAAAGCTTTAGCTTCCTAGTGAAGCTGCCCAAATGATATGCCTATAATATTTAGCCTTCCCTTTGCTCCTTTCCTGTTATTAATAACTTAGTTAATTACACTGGTATCAATACCAGTGTACAAATACATCATAATATTAACCTATTCTGTTGTTAATAGATAGTTGTTTCCAATATGTGGCTATTACAAATAAAATCATTATAAATATTCTTAAATACTTTTTTGTGGACATAATACTAATTTTTTATTCAAATAGGGAAATGCTGCCATTGTACATACATATACTTAGCTTTAGACAGGGGTGGGGAATGTCCAGCCCACAGGCCATATAAGACCCACAAAATCATTTGGTGTGGCCCAGCCACGTCATTAGAGGCGAGTTAATTAAATATTTGACCAAAGATAACAGGCTACTCTTTATGTTGATAATTTTGTATGGCTGCGAACGATGTTATAAATATCCAAATGTCCCTTGGCAGAAAAAAGGTTCCCTACCCCTGCTTTGGAAGGTCGATTAATACTCCAAAGCAATTATACCATTTTAGACTTTCATCAGACACATAAGAGAATTTCCGTTGCTGCACATCATCAACATCACTGGGCTTTGAGATCCCATTTTTATTATTGGATTTATTGAGGTGACATTGTAGGAATTCTAGTGAGTGTGTCTTATTGGATTTTTATGTGCATTTCTCTGAAGGTTTTTTTCCCCACATTTGTTTGTAGTATATGTAATGTGCAATCGATTTTTGTATATTGACTTTAAACAACCTTGCAAAATTTTCTTATTAGTTCTAATAATTTATAACACTTCATTTTCTAGCTATGCAATCATTACATATTTTATCAGTTTTTCAATATTGTTGCATCTATTCCTTTTGCTTATGCTATTTTTTTATAACTAGCCAGGATGTTATATAAAGAAATGTTAAATGTAGAAATAGTAAATCTTATTTCTGTTCCTGACTTCCTGTTTTGGGGGAGTTTCTTATAGTCTCGCCAAGTGCAGTATGCAGTTTAGGAGATAAACAGTGATTACAGAAGAATTTGAAGGGAATTGTGGAACTGAACTCACTGTGGTTTCTTCCTAAGAGTTTGTTCTTCAAATTCAAGTTACTTTGTTAGTATCAAACTCTAACCTCTGTTTTTATTACATGATCTTTTGGACCTGAATTTTTCTAATCTTAAAAAATAATAATAATAACAGTACCTACTTCACAGGCCTGTTGTTTGTGTTATATATAAATATATATGAAGCAGTTCGAATAATGCCAAGCATAGAAGAAATTCCAAGCTAATAATGATAAATAACAATTTTTAAAAAAGGAGAGGATTGTGACAATAATTGGAAATGTTAAAAACATGTTTTATTCTCCTCACTCAGAAAAAGAATAATGATAGTGCTATTTTTCTATTTGTATTAGATTTTAAAGAGAATATGAATGTAAAATAATTTTCATCTATTCACACATATATATCATTTCAGCATAGATCTGACTTTCTGCTTTAGAGCCACAGATAACTCTCTGATATGAAATTAGTTTTAATAATTGATGCCACATCTTAAGGAATATTTGCAGTTCTTTGGGAAACACTTTAACGGAGAATATAAATAGATAATAGTGAATTTCTTTTTCTTTTCATTTTTTACATCTCTGGTTTGTGAACTCCTTTTGGTCAAGGACCATGGAAAGATAACTATAGCAAAGTGGTTAAGACCAGGCTCTGGAGTTAAGGTCACCTGGGTTCTGATCCTACCTCTACCATTTATTAGTTGTTTAGCTTGAGCGAGTTATGTAACCTCTATGTGCCTCATTTGCAAAATGGGACTGGTAAATGGTACCTGTTATATAAGGTATTGTGAGGACTTTAAATAATGATGATACTTTTAGGTGATTTGAATAGTACCCAAAATACCACTCAGAAATGTTAGCAATCCTAGTTCTTAGTCATTCAGCGGCACAAACTATTCACTGGTTTTGCTATAAGTTTTGAACCATCCTATATAATAAAAGAGAAACATACAAATTAACCATCCCTCCACTATGCTCAAGCCATGACCACAAGCCATGCCCACCAGCCAATCAGGATCGA
This sequence comes from Myotis lucifugus, assembly GCF_000147115.1. Taxonomy (NCBI): domain Eukaryota; kingdom Metazoa; phylum Chordata; class Mammalia; order Chiroptera; family Vespertilionidae; genus Myotis; species Myotis lucifugus. The sequence continues at coordinate 2,059,922 of NW_005871065.1, forward strand.
GTATGCAAATTAACCCAACTAAGATGGTGGCGGCCACGGAGCTGGAGCAAGCAGGAGGCTTGGGTTGCCCCTGGCAATGGAGGAAGCCAAGCTTCCCGCCTGCCCTGGCTGGCCTCGGCTCTGCTCAAGGCTACAAAGTTTCAATTATAAAAGATAAATAAATACCAGAAAAAAAGAAAAAAGAAAAAAAGGAGAGGCTGGGAGCTTGGGTCACCAGGGGGCGTGGCAAGCCTGAAAATGGCCCTCAGCCACTCACCCAGGCTGGCCAGGCACCCCAGCAGGAACCCCCACCCTGAAAGGGCTGTGGCCAGACTGAAAACAGCCATCAGCCCCTCACCCAGGCTGGCCAGGCACCCCAGTGGGGACCTCCACCCTGAAGGGGATGTGGCCAGCCTAAAAACAGCCATCAGCCGCTCACCCAGGCTGGCAACACCCCCATGGGGTGAGGGTCCCCACTGGGGGACTTGGCCAGCCTGCAAAAAGCCATCAGCCCCTCACCCAGGCTGGCCAGGCACCCCAATGGGGACCCCCACCCTGAAGAGGTGTGGCCAGACTGAAAATGGCACTCAGCCCCTCACCCAGGCTGGCCAGGCACCCCAGCAGGACCCCCACCCTGATCCAGGACACCCTTCAGGGCAAACTAGCCGGGCCCCACCAGTGCACCAGGCCTCTATCCTATATAATAAAAGGGTAATATGCAAATTGACCCTAACAGCAGTACCACTGGGAATGACTGGTCACTATGACACACGCTGACCACAAGGGGGCAGATGCTCAATGCAGGAGCTGTCCCCTGGTGGTCAGTGTGCTCCCACAGAGGGAGCTCTGCTCAGCCACAAGCCAGGCTGACGGCTGCCAGCACAGCATTAAGGATGTCCGACTGCAGCTTAGGCCTGCTTCCCACTGGCAAGTGGACATCCCCCGAGGTGTCCCAGACTGTGAGAGGGCACAGGCCAGGCTGAGGGCCCTCCCGAGTGCACAAATTTTTGTGCACTGGGCCCCTAGTGTGTAATAAATAGGTTAACATTACAGTGATGCCAATCAGATGAATTTTGTACTGAGTAGGTTGTTAAGTGATGTGTGGAGCAGGGTACAACTTGTTTTGAGTAAGAGATGAGAAGCGTGAGGTCAAGTCAGCACCAGGAAAGATGGCTGCTTGTGAGAACTTTGGCCACAAATACTAGAATATTAAGAATATAAGAAACAGACTCATAGAGAACAGACTAATAGCTGTCAGTGGGGAGAGGGAGTTGGAGGACTGGTGAAAAAGGTGAAGGAATTAGGCAAAAAAAAAAAAAAAGACAGATAACAGTATGGTTATTGCCAGATAAAGAAGGAGGGAGTGGGGAAGATGGAAGAGGGCAAAGTGGGTATAAATGGTGGCAGAAAGAGATTTGACTTTGGGTGGTAAGTGCACGATGCAGTATGCAGATGATGTGTTATAGAGTTGTACACTTGAAACCTGTATGGTTTTATTAACCAACTAAAGGCCCAATGCATGAAAATTCATGCAAGAGTAGGCCTTCCTTCCCCCGGCTGCCAGCACCCAGGACCCGGGCTTCCCTCTTCCGGCACCTGTAGACTCCGGGAACCCTGGCTGGCTTCCCTCTGGTCTCGGCTTCATTAGGAAGGATGTCTGGTCTAATTAGCATATTACCCTTTTATTATTATAGATGTCAGCACAATAAATTCAGTAAAAAAAAAAGTGTAATAAATGTGTTCAGTAGAATCATGTGAAAATGATTCTACTCAGCCACACTGGACTATAGGGCAACCAAGTAACTGGTGTGATGATTATGGAGGTTCTTTTAGACTGTGAGAAATTATACCATAGGAATAACTGTAAACTTGTGCAGTGATTTTCTGATCTTTTAATCTCTTCAAAATGTGAATGCAAAAAAGTCAGCATTACTACTCCTATACGAAAAAGTTGTGTTCAATACATACATACTGAATGAACCAATTTAAAAAAAGAAACTATTGGCCTGGCCGGTGCGCTCAGTGGTTAGAGTGTCAACTCCCACACAGAAGGGTTGAGGGTTCAATTCTCGGTCAAGGGCACGTACCTGGGTTGCAGGTTTGACCCCCTGCCTGGTCAGGGTGTATGCGGGAGGAAACCAATTGATGTGCCTCTCTCACATGGATGTCTCTCTCTCTCTCTCTCTCTCTCTCTCTCCCTCTCCCTCTCTCTGTAATAGTGAAATTTTGATAGATATTTCATGAACTGTTATAAAGTAGAAAGATGTGCCTATGATATCTAAATAGCATTGCTTAGAAAAAAGTAAAAGAACAGAAAAAGAAGAAAGAAAAGTGACTATTGTGTGCTTTTGTGCATGTAAATACTGGGTTAAAATTATGACATATTCAATCCACTGCTTTTCCAATTCCTGAGACTGCTATACAACTTTAAGGGAGATGGAAGTGAGAATTTGGGTGAACACTCAATTTTTTTAATGAAACTAATTTATCAGGATTATTTCATGTAATCAAATTTGAAATTATACTAGTACACTTGACATATTATGAAAGTCTCAGTGTAACATAGCCAATCACAATTTTAATTCCCACTAATAAGCAACATGTCAAAGATTCACTATAAATTAAACATAAGACAAGTAAACATAAATCATTATGCAAACACTTTCCCACAATTGTGAAAGAGACAAGATTGAAAACCTTTCTATAAACTGATTAGAAAAACAATAAGAAAATGAGCAAAGAACATAGGTAAACAATTTATAAAAATATGAAATAAATAATACTAATAAATATATAAAAACCATGTCCTACCTTACTAGAAATTAAAGAAAGGCAAATAAGTATAATTAGATCATAAAGATTCTATTTTTGACCTATCAAATTATTAGGCCAGTTTAAGGTATTATTAAATTCTCATAAATATGCTGAAAGTGTGGCACCTTCATGATTGACTAATGAGCGCATACATTGTCATAATCTTTATTGGAATCAATTTGAAAATATTGATCAAAAAGTGAAATTGACTCATATCATATAAATTATAAATTCTATCCCTAGGACTTCATATTTAAGAAAATGATCAGAAGTATGGGGAAAGATTTATGTAAAAGAAGTGAATAATATTTTATAGTGGTAGTACTCATAATGGTGAAAAATAAGAACAAATTAAATATATAAACAAAGAGGAATTGTTAACAAAATTATGGTATATCTACAAATTCCAACCTTATACTGCTGGGGTCCAATCCCAGCGGGTCCAGGGGTCCCCAAAGGTGTGGACGGAGTCGGCGAAGAAGGAATGACACGAAGACAGCCTTCAGTTGATCAGCAGCCTAGTCAGGACCCCCAGCCAGGATCTCCAGCCAAAGTTCTGGTCGGAGTTCTGGTTAGGAACTGACGAGGATCTGATGTTTATTGTCTTGTTACATCCGTATTTATACCAGCCAATTTTAATCCTGTCAATTTCTATTACAAAGGTTAGGGCGTTTCTTATCTCCATTCCAGGGAGTAAAGATTATGTAGCTTAACTACCCGCCTGGCACTTAATTAAGGGGTTGTATCCCCTCCCTAACCTCAGGGAAAAATCCCCACCTGGGTAAACAACCTTTCTCGGAGAGGTGACCTTGGTTAAAACACATGGTGCTAAAGAGAGCAAACATATTAAGAACAATATGCTATATATGCCAGGTCCCTTGAAACATATGCTGTGCAGATGTTTCTTTCCTGCAGCAACTGTGTCAAGCAGCAAGGATGGACCGGCTCCCGGCATTATACAAAGCAATGTATTGTTTTTATTTGACATCACTTCCCCAATTTTATTCTTGTGACTATATCCGTATTTATGCCTGGGATCTCCCCTTGTCCTAGAGAAACTCTCATCTACTTATATGTCTCTCTCTGTCAAACACAGTGTTTACAAAGCAATGGGAAGAGACTTATTGGGGGCCAATAGAGTCCCTTTTATATCTTTAACTCACACTAGTGGTAGTCAAAAGCAGAAGAAAACCTCTTTTTGGGGATTAGATAACTTATGTAAATAAAGAATCTAAAGCTATTGGACCAATGCCTCTACCTAGAACTAGCCCCATTACATTGAGGGTGCAGGGCAATTTGAAAATGGAGGGCTTGTTTTCCAAACCTCAGAACAGCAACAGGAGATTATTAAATCAAATTCAGGGACCTTCTGAGCACAGGCCCCATGCAACTGCACAGGTTTCATGCCTATGAAACTAACCCTGTTTCTTCCGTTTGGAGATAGACTCTGCAATGGGAAAGAACATAAACAATCTACAGGGAGAACAAGAGAGTCTTGGTGGTTCAGAGCCAATGACTATGGATAGCCTAAGTAGAGTGCTGCCTTTGCAAGTTAATTAAGCAAATGCATTTATTTTAACATAAGATAGTGTGAGTTAGATTTATGTTAATTGCATCCTAAATTATTTGAATATCACCTGTTATGATGTTTGGGAAGAGGTTACAATAACCTGGAGAGTTACACATTTTTTAATCTTCAGTAAAAAGAGTAAATTTATATATTCTTTCAATAAGTGAATGTTGAGTGTTTTTTATTCAGTGTGTCTAGCTGTATTCTAGGTGTTTATATAAAAACAAACAAAATCCTAGCTCTTCATGTTCTACTAGGGGAAGTTAGATCATATGCAAAAGGAATAAGGGAGTATATAGCATGTTAGATGATGATAAAAAGGAGACAAAAGTCTTAGTAAAGAAAAACTAGCTTTTTGGAAAAGATTTAAAATATATGGGCCAGTGAACCACACTGATATCAGGAAAGGAATATGTAGCTGCCTGTACACACGTCCGGAATTAGAATCATGTGGTGCCTGCTATATGTGGAAAACAATAATGAAGATCAGTGTAGATATAGCAGGAAGCAGGAACAGACAGATGGGGATGGAGAGGTAGACAGAGAGGAAGAGAAAATGATAATGAATTTTACTACATGAGATTGTAAGTCATGGGAATGTTTAGTGTTTTGACAGAATCTATCAATTTTGACAGGTCACTCTTGCTCTTGTTTGTAAAAAGACTAAAAAACAGTAATGATAGAATATGTGAGGTAACAATGAATAATGATCAGATTCTAGATATATTTTCAAGTTAGAAGAAGCAGGAAGGCAATAATGACAACACAATTTTGGCATTTTTATTCTTTAATTTCATTCAAGAAATGTTTAATGATTTGATTAAATGAAAAGAGAATAACAAATGAGCAAAGGAGCATACAGTAATGAACATATTAGAAAATGCAAGTTTAATATGACTATTGTAACTATAATGTTTAAGATTGGACTTTTGAAGTAAACACCAGAGCATGACAGTATTTGAATCCTATAAAAAGGAATATGGAGTTTAATTAAAGGAAATACAAAAGCAAAAAAGGAAACTCAAAAGGCAGGAGCTCAAATACTGACAACTATGGAAAATTATCAAATTACTTAAAAATATGAACAAAATTAAACTAATAATTACATGGAGAGTCAACCTAGCATTTAGTATTTAAAATTAGTTGGATAAGATCCCAACTCTGTCACTTCTAATTCTGTGACTTTGAGAATATATTTATGTCTAACATGATAAGCAGAATATATGTCATCTCCAAAATTCAGATATAAAATTTAGAAAGATGTAAAATGGAATGTATTTTATAAGCATAGAAACCTATAAATTTGATTAAATCTCAGATTGATTCAAGCATGATTTTGTATCCTACCTTCACTTATTTTTTAGTTAGCATAGCTTTAAACTGATTATGCAAAACTTTGTCTCTATTTCCTCATCTGTAAAATCAAAGTTAGAGTTCAACTTTTCACATAAAGTTGTTTTGAGAAATTTTGACAAACATATATATAAAACACTTTTTATTGTTACTGACACAAAATGCTCAATAAATATTGATTGTGTCATTAATATTGTTATTACCATCAATCACTCACATCTCCCAGGCTATGTGGTCTCTATTTTATAAATGTCACTACTAATTTTCAAAGCAACCTTGTAGGACATGTTGCTTATCATTATTTTACAAATGAGGAGACTAGAATAAAAAAAAACCTGTAGGATGTTTGGTAATTAGAAAGTGGTAGAACCAGATTTTGAATTTGGTTATAAAATTACCCCTTTCAAAATATTTGCTATCCAAGAATATATCCAAAGATTACCTAAGGTGGTCCTAATTAAGAAACAAAAGTTTTCAATAAGCTCCCTCCCCCAAAGGCTGATTTAAACTCTTCAGATTATGCTTATTGAATATTAATTCAGAAATACATTCACCATGTCCATTATCCATGGGGTAAAAATTGAGTTAAATATTGTGTATATAGGATTATCAATTTATGTGTTAGAATAAATCTTGTATAGATGCACTATAATAAACGTATTTTCCTTCAGCTACTAAAAATTCTTGGGTTTAATTTTGTATAATGTATGTAAGCAAATTATAATTATTTTCACAGTCAAGCTGTGCATGTTAGATCACAATTAACTGATTTAACAAAGTTAGCTCTGTGAATCAGACTAATGCACTTTCTGTTTATAATGTAGCAGCAGGAATAATAATTTTGAAACCCCCATAAAATCAATGCTTTCAATAACTATAAAAACAACGTAAAATAAAAAAGAGCTCATTAAAAAGTTTTATTTGAACAGCACAATACCATATTTTTCCCCAATAAAATATCCTTTAGGACTGAGTAATGCACTCCAAACCTGAATTCTTTTTTATTTTGAGAAATATCATCTCACAAATTGCTAAGTGGCAGCAATAATAATGTACTTCACTAAAACCACCTTATGTCTTACCAAATTTTACTGCAACTTTTATTTTTAATAAAATAGATGCATCCCAGGTTTTAAAATCTAAGACAAATCATTAAGTCAATTAAAAAATAATTTAGTCTCTTCTGAATACATATGCATTTCCCATTATATTCCAAATGACTTTGGAAATTGTAGAACATTGCAACTTCACAGCTCTCATAATTTTATGTCCATATGAAATTTTCTCTCTGTGTCCCAACCAACCTTCACATTTTTTCCCTAGTGTTTTCTCTTTTCCATCCCCACTGAAACCACTTAATTAATTTTATACAAAGACTTTCTGCAAACTGCATCCTGCTCTTAAGTCTTTCCCCCTCTAATCTATTCTATACAAACACTGCCAGTTTAAGCTTCCTGAATTAGATGCTTTTCATATGATTTCGAGTTTAAAACTTATACACTACCTAACAGATGAAGCTGGAATCTTTGAATCTATGTTTAAGACCAAAATATTCTGTGTCCTGTTGCTATCCTCCTTACTTAGAATTTATTTTAAAAACTAATATTAAGAACAACAAACTTAGTGATGGCTTTTTAAAATATTTTATCATTCTCAATTCCCACCGCTTTTCTCATTCTCTTTCACCATCTATAAAGGAGAAAAAGTATAGTTTGCTTACCACTCTCTATCCATTACTCATCATTATGCCAGGCACAATATAAGTCTTCAAAAATATTTCTAGAATGGAAGAAACAGGACTAACTACTCTTTCTTTTATTTGTTCTTGTTTTTGCCCAACTCTTTCTCCTCCCATTTCTCCTCTTAGCTCTGCAAAAATGAGCACTGTTCTTCTGAGAACCATTAGAAAGCTAACACAGTAAAAAAAAAAATATGAAGTGCTTGAAGGCAAAGAGCTAACTAACAAGGCAGTGAAAAATTATGGGCACAGAAGTGAGGAACACAAGAAAAACCTGTAAATATTAACTCAAATTGTGGGGCCACTTCTCCTCATCCCCTCTCTTCTACTAACCATCCCTTTGGTCTCTGTTTCTATGAGTCTGTTTTTGTTGTGCTTGTTTGTTTTTAGATTTATCATATAATTAAAACCATATGTTATTTGCCTTTCTCTGCCTAACTTGTTTCACTCAACATAAGATTCTCTAAATCCATCTATGTTGTCCCAAATGGCAAGGTTTCACTCCTTTTTATTGCTGCATAATGAAAAGTTACAAACACATTGCAGAGTTGTCGGACAGGGAGTGGGGTAATTTAATTAGGTGTCTTCACAGTATTCCAAATTTATTATTATAGCGTATGAATTTATAAGTTGATTTGTTGTTAGCTTATGTAGATTGGGCTCAGGTGATATTGGCTCTTCTTGCTCATGCATATGAGGGTTAGCTAAAAGCTCTTTATGTATTTTCCTCCTCATTTTGAGACCAGTGGGCTATCGCAAGCATATCTTTCTCATTCATTCATTCCTTCCTTCCTTCCTTCCTTCCTTCCTTCCTTCCTTCCTTCCTTCCTTCCTTCCTCCCTTCCTTCCTTCCTTCCTTCCTTCCTTCCTTCCTTCCTTTCTTTCTTTTCCTCCTGTCTTTCTCCTTTATCTTTACAATTTTTTAATTGAAAATACTTTTAGCAGTTTAAGGTTCATACTGTAAGGTAGAGATATTTCCCATATGTCCCCCTGCCACCATACATGCATAGGGTCTCCCATTATGTCCCTCACCAGACTGGTAAATTGCTTAAAATTGAGGGACCTATACTGACACATTATAACCATCTAAAGTCCATAGTTTATTTACACTTTACTCTTAGTTGCTACAGTCTATGGATTTGAACAAATATATAATAACGTTATGGACTCATACACAGTATTTTCACTGCTCTCAAAATTCTCCATGCTCTGCCTCTACATCACTTCTTCTGTTCAGACATATATTTTTTATGGTGATGGCAAAGAACATGTAAAAATGTGTAGGGTGTAGAGGGCCTTGGATGGTAGTAAAAAATTGTTTCATAGCCTTTCATAGTGACTTCTGCTGTTTCTTTTTTCCCTGGCCTTAAATTCATGAATCCGTACACTGTTTGAGCCTTGATACCGTATTCTTCTCCACTCCAACACTGAAGCTGTGTTAAAGATAGTAAGATGATATCTTAGAGCCAGCTATCCATACAGTCTCCAATTCTATTGCACATAGGAGATGTGGAAAATAAGACTTAAATATAAATAATTAATTTACTTGTGAATCTCTTAATTGACATGTAGCCCTAATTCCCAGTTATATTCCCAGAAAAAGTTTATGCAACATGACTTCTTTTAATATAGCATGAATAAATATTATGGCCAAGCAGAAAAATTAACTACTTTAAAAATAAGAGCTTTTTAAAGGATGTCAGTTAGATTCAGGATTGATATTTGAGTTTATGACAAGTTTTATAAACCTGATCTTAGATTATTTCTAGATGAAAAAACATATTTTCATATGCTTGCATTGGTCATATTTGACAGCATTGAAAATTGCCTTTACTGTGCTTTGTCAGAGATGAACAGTAGTTTTTGAAATTTTAAATTTTTACTCCATTTTTCAAGTATATAAAAATAATATTTTGTTTGTTTATATGGATCTCTGAATGGTCAGCTGGGCTGCATACTAGTAAAAGCAAAACTACTTTATTTTATCCATTATCATCCACTTCATCTTGTTTCCAGAGAGAATAGAATTAATCCTATTCAATTTTGTTACATTTCTTAAGAGAGATAATTTTTTTGAATCCCTGACCTCCTCTTTCAGACTCTACCAAGAAACTGGTTCTGCTAAGAAAATAACTAAGGCAGTATTTTCTTATCTTTTCATTCAGTTATTCCTTCAGTTGTGTGTTTTTAAAGACAGTGGGATAAAAGACAAATATTAGAATTAGCAATCAAAGATGTTGGGGGAAAGTAGCCACAGGCCTAAAGTCTGATTGAGGCCAAGTAATTAATTACAAGGTAATTTTATTCTGTTCTGAGTGACTTTGTCTCTCAATGTTGTGGAAATGATATAGTGGGTAGTATAATAGCCAACAAGGCAAGAACCTGAAATTCTTCTAAGAACAAAGCAATTGACATGATGTGTCAATTTACGCAAACAAATTAACCTTTCTCTATCCAAGTTTCTCCATCTGTGAAATGAACACTAAAACATTTGTCTGGAAGGCCACCAAAAAGTTTCACAGATTAATGAGATGATATTCTCAGGATCTTTCGAGACCTGAGATTCTTAAGAAGAAAAAATCCAAACAAACAAGAAGCCTAAAGCAGCAGAAAAAGTTTAAGGGCATACTTTGGCAGCAAATACAATTTTTTTTGCATATAATTTAAAAGATTTGCTTTATAAATCCTAAATATTGTAAGTTATATATTGTGTATACATACGCACTGCAGGTGTTTCTGGCAAATCAAGCAGTATAAACATGAAAAATTAATGAAAACATATTTTCCAACTTATACCCAACAATATTTTTGAAAATATTTTGACAGTTAATTACTAATTTTAAACATGTGTATGTGATTTATTAAGATACTTCATATGAAATGTCCAGAGTGTCTAGCACATAGTACAAATCCAATAAAATTCAGTAATACTGCATTTATTTTTTTAACTACATGTATATAAATATTCAACACCCTCTCCCAATTTCACGAAGGTTTCTGTGAAATGAACACTAAAACATTTTTAAATGGTCCACATTTGTGTGGACATTTAAAAAAGTAATTCTTCTAATTTTATGTCATATACTTATAAGTTAGATCTTTCATATCACTTCCAACCACTTTGTGAAATTTTTGCCAAGCACTTGCTGTTTAAATTCAAAGTAGCTTCAGTTTTTTCAGTGGAACTGACTTCGTGGATTTAATAGAAATAACTAACATTTACTTTATATTCAATATTACATTGCAGCTTTAGTAGGTAGCTCAGAAAGTTATCTGTGATGAATATAGAGCCTTAACTAAATGCCTATGAAGAAACATATATCTCTACTTGTCAGAACATATAAAATCAATCTCAAAGTGTTGCATCAGAAGTGCAAATTTTTTAACTGGCCTGGAAAATTTTCAAAATAAGTTCTATTTTGGCCCTCACATATATGATTCATAATAACAGGGTAAGCATATCTTAATCAATCATCCTAACCCTCAACCTCACATTGAATCAGATGATTACCCTTTTTCTTAAACTTGACACATTTCTTTTTTCTCCCAGGGTTTATAGGTTTATGAAGGCATTTTATACTAAAATCTATGGCTTATATTGTTTTTCAGTGTTGGAACACTACTTTATAGTAGTTTGGACAGTTTCCTCTCCAGTTAGCATACAATTATAAATGAAAGACTATTTAAAAATATATTTAAACAAATATTTGCTCTTTTTGAAGTTTAGATTATTGGCCATATTAGCTCTCCTACCATCTGTTATGTTAGTTCAAAGGAGGATTCTATTAAGAACAATGAATCTCCTGAGAAGTTTAATTCTCCACAATTTAATCATACTTGTGCTTAACTTTAACTCGATTCTTATTTAAATGTTATTCTTACTACATGAAGTATTTATGCATGACCAAGAATACTGAGTATAATAGTTTCATAATTCCTTATATTTTTTTCTCTGTAGAGGCATATAGTCATTTATTCTTAACAACAGATATCAAGGCAATTAGTAAATTGGATATAGCCACCCTTGAGTTTGTGGACAAAGAGTGACTTGCACTGGGCCTCCTTATTTAATACCAGCTTCACCATCCAAACAAGTAATTGATTTCTTTTGAAGGTAATTTCTCTTGAAAACTAACATTTTTATGGCTTCCCAAACTTACTGGAAATGCAGCAGACTAACAAAATAGTCATTGCAGTGCAACTGTTGAGTTTGTTTGGCTCAATCACTGTGTGACAAGCTGTTTTGTCAATTTCTAAGCAGGAGGACTACATTTTATGCATTAGCAAATGTAAAACTTATATGCTATGAAACTTTAATAAAATTCTAGATTAGTTAACATCTTTAATGTTAAATATGCTATGACTATGGTCTATTGCCTAGGAAAACTGAAGAGGCAAATACTAAATATAGAAAAAAAACTAACTCCATGTAGCATATTATAAATTTAAAGATAAGGAAACATCTGTAAGATATTTTGTTCTTAAAGTTTCTAATACTTCCCTTTGAGATTTGATAAAGTCAAGAAGGCCGTTTATTGTTGATTCAAGAAAATTATAATGCTGAATTTTTAAATTATCCTTTTATCATTGGAATATTTTATCATAAAGAGTGCTTCAACACTCAAACATATACCTTAACATATTTATATAATATATGAGACATTTCAAACTACCTCAATATATATATATATATGTTATATATATATAACATATATATTATACATATATAACATCTCAACATTACCTTAACATATGATATATAATTATATGTCATATATAAATATATAATATATATCTCAACATATGTATTTTAGAGATATATAACTGAGCATGCCAAAACAGAACCTGTTCATTTCTGTATTTTAGATGCTCTTGATCATGGATTTAATTTAAATTATTGATACATTATTATTTATTGAAACTGAGAGAGATGAAAATACTCGGTTGTTCATGATAGGATAACTTCCATGATCATAATATGCAACATTTAATAAGATGCTACTAAGAAATAAAATATTAATAAATTCCAAAATTATCTTATAAGTAGTTGACTGTGTATACTTAGAAAAAAAATTTTTAAATGTCTGACTACTAGTATAATTCAGAAGAATGAATTTGAAAATAACTTCAGTAATTATGGAAGTGCTTTAATATTTAAAATCTACTTGAGCCCAGCAAGTGTGGTTCAGTGGTTGAGCGTCGACCTATGAACCAGGAGGTCATGGTTTGATTTCCTGTCAGGACATATGCCTGGGTTGCGGGCTCCATCCTCAGTGTGGGGCATGGGGTGTACAGAAGGCAGCTGATCAATGATCCTAAAATTTTTGTGCACCAGGCCTCTAGTCCATAATAATAACAAACAATAGGCTTATAATAGCAGCCTTTGACACCAATAGGATTACTAAGAATAGTGTCAATTTAACAAGACATTAGTAATTTAATCTGACTGGATTTCTTTAATTTTATCTTGTTGCTTTCATAGATTATTATTTTTCTTTACTCAAGGGAGTATAAGAGATATCAACAATAATATCAGTAAAAACTCAAACTATAACACTTACCTGGTTAAGCAAATAATCTTTCATAGCAATAGCCATCTTTTAATTTTTTAAAAAAACTGGTCAAATTTCAATATAATCTGAAAATCCTGAAAATTAAGGAACATTTAAGAGTAACTTTGAACATAATATAGAACTGAGGTACAGTGGGAAACTTACTAATGTTGAATGTAAAAGGAACTGGAGAAGACCTCAGTCCCTGGTTATGATAAGAAATGCACAAATGAACATCAATATGCATGAGGTTTTTCTTTATTTGTAATGTGTATTTGTCTAATAATTTTTAAGAACATATTTTGTCAACATTATTGTCTAATGCCTAACCCATATGTAATAATGGGAGTTGTATTTAGGAGTCAAACACAACTTCAGATCTTATAGGTTCCATTCAAGTTATGGTCTATCTTTCCTATTATAATCAATTTCTTCCTTGCCAAGATCAATCCTCACTTTCCAAGTTACTACATTGTTGTGCTATATACTTTTTTATGTCAGCAGAACAAAACCAACAAAGTAAAAAAGGAGACATTTATTTTAAAACAAGTAATTATCCATTTATTTTAACACTAGAGGCCCAAAGTATGAAATTCCTGCACTCTGGGGGCAGGAGGGGAGGGGTCCCACAGCCCGGCCTGCACCCTCTCGCAGTCTGGGACCCCTTGGGGGATGTCTGCCTGTCGGGGATCGGGTCTAAGCCTGCAGTCAGACATCCCTCTCACAGTCCGGGCCTCTCACAGTCTGGGACCCCTCTCTCCTTACCACCTGCCTGCAGCAAAGGCAGGAGAGGCTCCCACCACCGATGCTGCACTCGCCAGCCATGAACCTGGCTTCTGGCTGAGCAGAGCTCCCTCTGTGGGAGCACACTGACCACCAGGGGGCAGCTCCTGCTATGAGCGTCAGCCCCCTGGTGGTCAGTGTGCATCATAGCGACCGGTTGTTCCACTGTTCGATCAATTTGCATATTAGGGTTTTTATTATACAGGATGACAAATCAAAAATACATTAAATATTATAATTCCTCAATCAACATTACAATTAGATAACCAAATTTACCTAGCAAACCTCTTGGATAGAATAGATTTTGTTACTTTCTTACTTTTTCCATACCCAATGATTTCTACTATAATTCTATTATTACATTCTTATATTTTCCAGCAAATATGTACAACAAAAAGTCTATTTTCATTCATGTCATTCTTCTGGTATAGTTTTCTACATTAAAGGCATGAATCTAATACTATTTTATATATTATCTAAGAAGTAATATTTTTATGCCTCATATTTTACATTTTAATAAAATTAATATCTGAACATACATTATTTATTCATACCTACTTTTCCTTTCTATGCCATGAAACTTACAAAGCTTTCCCTTTACTAATTTATTTCAATGTCGTTCTTATCATATATAGTATTAGTTGCTATAGTTTTACTTCTATAATTCATCACTTTGAAGAAAATGACATTGAACATGTTGAATATATCATAACAAGCCATTCAAATAAGGTGCACTCCATCTTCTCTAGGCATCAGTTATTTTATAAGATTTACAGTAGACAGTGCAGTTAATATATGTATTTCACTGAGAAAGAAAGAGCTCTTTTAATGTTTAATTAGTCTACCCATGTTGTTATATATTTCTCTATATATTACTATATTAATGTTTTCCTCTGTATTTCTCCTTCTCATTAAACCAGTGCTTGAATTACATGAAACTACTTTGCTTAACTCTAGACAATGACTATCAGAGCTTTGAATAAAACTATTTTTTGGTTTTTCTTAGTGTTAGACTTTTATTTTTACTTGGTTAGTGACTAACACAAAGGGAGAGAAAACTGTGAATGTTCTTTTAAAGGAAAAACTGGAAATGTTATTTATTAACATATTAGGTCAACTAAACTTTCAAAAATGACATTTGGACTCTCCCCCAAGCTGCAGTGAAAACAAAGATAACAATATAAAATGAAATAAATCGATAAAAATTAGCATAAAATAAACATCCATTGAAATTAAACTTTTAGATAATTCAAATTAAAGCTATTATGTGTGCATATGTTTTGTCCAGTGTATTGCTGTCCAAAGTAGCAGCTGGCATTTGCTTCTCAACAAGCCACTCTGAAACTTCTTGACTAAAATCTCTATCTTCTTGTTCATGGATTCCCTGATTGATTTTCTGGGTGGATCTGAATTATCTGTGGCTGTATCATCTAGGGCAGGGGTGGGCAAACTTTTTGACTCGAGGGCCACAATGGACCGGAGGGCTGGAACAAAAGCATGGATGGAGTGTTTGTGTGAACTAATATAAATTCAAAGTAAACATCATTACATAAAAGGGTACGGTCTTTTTTTTTTTTTAGTTTTATTCATTTCAAACGGGCTGGATCCGGCGCGCGGGCCGTAGTTTGCCCACGGCTGATCTAGGGTATACTAATTCACATGTCTCTGATCTCAATTTATTTTATGGCAAATTATTAAGATGAGAAAATGTGAACTCTTTGCTTTGGTGTGAAATGTTTATAGTAATAAATTATTCATAATAATAAATTCATTAAACAAAAGCTTCATAGCTCTGTATGACAGATTTCTAAGTCAATCTTGTTGACATTCTTAGAGGAAAGTCATTGAGATCACAATCTTTCAACCCAGGCACATAATATAGGCAAAGTATTTGTAATCTACTGACAATGGCTTTAGAAGGTGAGGGTAATGTAAAAAGTTCACCTAAAATTTCATTGACTCTGATATCCTCATTCTGTGGTGTGTATCCCAATTCACAAGTAATTTAAGATTGTTTGTTTAATGAAAATATGCCTATTGCCTGACTAATAAGAGTCAGTGAAATTTTGTGTAAATATTAATAATTATATATACATATATATATACTAATCAATGGCAATAGACCAATATCATCATCTATCACAACAGTATAAGCAAAATGTCACTTTGATTAATGTTCATATGTGTTCTTAAAATGAGAGGTCATATAAGTAATTATAAAGTATTTATAATTTATATCTTTGACATGGAATACATCTTACTACTATTCATTATGTTTATTTTATGAAACTAAATGGTATTTTATTATGTTCAATATCTGTAACTTTCAGTAAATTCAATTGTGTTTATTGTTTTGATGTAATCTATATATATATAAAGCCAGTGTCCATGACGACCAGGACTACCAAATGACCAGTCACCATGAGATGCATTGAGCACCTCTCAGTCCCTCCCCCACGGTCACAGGCTCCAGTCACAGCAAGGCAGGTGGCAGGTGGGTGAGGCAGCGAGCACAGTGAGCAGTGGCGGGTAGGTGTGCGGTGCTATGAGCACAGCATGGCAGCAGGAGGGTGGGTGGGGCTGCAAGCAGCGGTGGGCTACCGTGCATGACGATTTCACACACTGGGCCTCTAGTTTTACCTAATAATAGACAAACATGCAAATTGACCCTACTTTCGCTACGCCTTAAGCCACGCCCACCAGCTAATCAGAGCGACTATATGCAAATTAACCCGACCAAGATGGCAGCCGGCAGCCACGGAGCTGGAGCGAGCAGGAGGCTTGCTTGCTCCAGTGATGGAGGAAGCCAGCCTGCCGCCGGCTCTGAGCTCCACTCAAAAGCAACAAAGTTTCAATTATAGAAGGTAAATAAACACCAGATATTTGCTTTCAGGCTGTGGCCACAGAGCTGGAGCGAGCAGGAGGCTTGCTTGCCCCTGCGATAGAAGAAGCCAAGCTTCCCGGTGGCTGCTGCCTCCTCTCAAGGCAACATTGTTTCTATTATAGAAGGTAAATAAACCCCAGATACCTGCTTCCAGTCGCCATGGCCACGGAGCTGGAGCGAATAAAAAAAAAAAGGAAAGGCTGGGAGCTTCAGTCGCTAGGGGGCTTGGTCAGTCTGAAAACAGCCATCAGCCCCTCACCCAGGCTGGCCAGGCACCCCAGTGGGGACCCCCACCCTGAAGGGGGTGTGACCAGCCTGCAAACAGTCATCAGCGCCTCACCCAGGCTGGCCAGGCACCCAAACGGGACACCCTTCAGGGCAAACCAGCCGGCCCCCACCCGTGCACCAGGCCTCTATCCTATATAATAAAAGGGTAATATGCAAACTGACCCTAACAGCTGAAAGACTGGGAATGACTGGTCACTATGACACACATTGACCACCAGGGGGCAGATGCTCAATGCAGGAACTGCCCCCTGGTGGTCAGTGCACTCCCACAGGGGGAGCTCTGCCCAGCCACAAGCCAGGCTGATGGCTGCCAGTACAGTGGTGGTGGTGGAGCCTCTCCCGCCTCCTCAGCAGCGCTAAAGATGTCCGACTGCAGCTTAGGCCTGCTCCCCGCTGGCAAGTGGACTTCCCCCGAGGGCTGCTGGGCTCCCAGAGGGATGTCTGACTGCCAGCTTGGGCCTGATACCCCAAGGAGCGGGCCTAAGCCAGCAGGTGGACATCCTCCGAGAGGTCCCAGACTTCAAGAGGGCATAGGCTGGGCTGAGGGACCCCCCCCCCAAGTGCACAAATTTTTGTGCACCAGGCCTCTAGTTTATATAATAATATAAGGTTTCTGCTTTTATACCAAATGTTCCCTATATTTACAAGAAAGTCTTTCAGAAAAAAGAAAATCTGAGAACATGTATATACATTTCAAATAGGGAAAATAAACACTAGGAAAAATCTCTAAATGAAAATAAGGACAATTATATTTGATCCTAAAAGAAAAAGTAAAGATATAAATTTTCACTTGTAACCTATAAGATTATAGAATTCAACCACAGTGGGTGATTTCTGAACAAAACATCTTTGCAAGTTACTATCATAACAATGTTTCCACAGCATAATGTGCAAATTTATGAAGAGTTTTAGATACTTAGTCATAGATTTTATTTTTCCTCTCATGTTGACATTTCTGTTCATTGGTTTCCCCTTATCAGTATTACAAGCATGCCACTTCTTTCTTGAAACAAACAAAACAAAATCTGCAAACAAAATAAAACAAATAAAGCCAAATAAAACATTGATGAAATTCTTTAGCATACTTCCTCTCTCACTGCAAACTTAACCCTCTCCTTATTTGAAAGTCATCTACAGTTTTCTACACTTTATCATTTATTCCATATGATATAACTGGTTTCACAAATCTGCAATAATCTACCTGTTGCTAAGCACAGAATGTAAGGCTTATTTCACTTGACTTTTCAATAGCAATGTCAAAGTTCTCCCATGGCAAAATAACATTCTTGATTTCTTCCTATACTTCTGGTTTACTTCCCTTTTTCAGATTCATTTTTGTGTGTGCCCATTTTAAAGTAGTGATATTCATCAGAGCTCCAATTTAGGCTTTCTTGGCTTTTTAATACACACTAGAGGCCTGATACACCAAATTCGTGCAAGGGGTTCGGCCTTCGCAGCCCCGGCTTCATCCAGAAGGTCGTCCGGGAAGGATGTCTGGTCTAATTAGCATATTATGCTTTTATTATTATAGATATACTCACTCTTAGACAATTCCCTCTCAAGACATTTCTATTGGAATCCATTTATCATGCTATAAGAAGCTCAAATGGGGGTGTAATCTGGTCAACACTGACAGCTGAGCTCAGAGCCCTCAGCTAACATCTCCATGTGGGTTTAGCATCTTGAACATCTAGTCCTATATAATCTCAGATGAGTATTTCTCTACTTGGCATCAAATTGCAAATTAATGAAAAACCCAAGCAAGAACCACATAGCTGAGCCCAGTTACCCCACAGAACTCACAAAGTTTATGGATTGGCTTATATATGCAGTGATATACAACAAACACTATCTCTAAGAAATGTTAATGTGGGCCCATACTAATACCAACTGCAGAATGTATTATGTATTGAAGAATTAGAAAGTTTAATTATTGAAGTTGTTTGAGAAATATTTATATGAACTAATTTTTCTTTTCAGTAGAAAAGTCCAAAATGGTTGGTTGGTTTCTAATAAAATAATCAATAATAATAATAATAATAATAATATGGATGAAGATAGATGCTTCTTAGTGAATTTAATATATATATTTTAGTTGTCAGAACTTCTGATCCTGTCATATCACTCTTAGAGAATGGAGGACTTTCACCATTGCTTTTTTCTCAGCTTTTTAAATTATAACCATTTAAAAATGACTCATCTATATATTCTCTCTCTCTCTCTCTCTCTCTCTATATATATATATATATATATATATATATATATATATATATATCATGTTTATAAAAGGGATTTTTGAGTAATAGTGATGAAAGTACTGTAAAAATGCCATGTATATATTATTTTAATTTTGAGTAAATACCACTGTTTTCTATCTCAGTATATATGGGAAATCATAAATTAATAATAAAAAGCATAACATCTGACAAACATTCTCATATCCCTTTATAATTTTATTTATTGATTAAGAATTTATCAGCTCCATAAAGAATCTCCAGCAGTTAATTTTCTCTTTTAATTCTTAAAGCTGCTTGTGTAAGGTAACAAAATGTTCTACATTGTGTTTTCAAGGAGAGTAAGCAGTAAAACCAAGAAATAATATATTTACCAGATATATTCTTTAATGTTCTCTTTATCTCATTTTTGCAATCATTTAATGAATCTTCATCTCCTCTCATGTAATGTGTAACAACTATGGAAGCAGCTTTTAAGGTATATATTACATTGAATGGCTGCTTAATTTTCTGCCCAACTTTTACTGTGTTATTCTGATGAAAACCATGACTGGGAGCACCAGGCCTGAAGGATATTGATGCTGAAATTACGTAAACCAGCTTCAGATCAAAGCAGATAATTTTATTTTAAGTTGATGTTATCAGTCAGAATCAGAGAGAAAGTATTACCTATTTTGTGTTACAACTGTATTTATTATTTAGGCTTTTTCCTCCCAAGATATTGGTTACAGTCCTCATACTGGAGTTATTTTAAAAGGCAGTGAATAATTTGGAAGATTGCATTTCTTATAGTTCTTTTAGTGTGTGTGTGTGTGTGTGTGTGTGTGTGTGTGTGTGTGTGGTGGGGAGGGGTGTATACATAAGTAATGTGGTGTCTCTTTTTAACACATACTGGATACCAACAAAATGAATTACATAAGTGATTAAGAGTTAAAATGGCAGAGTCCCCAGGGTAGACTAAAAGGCTGGACCTGGGTCTGCCACAGAGATGCTAGGAAAATGAAATGTTATTTCATGATGTAAAAGGTGGCAAATTGAGTCACAGGAAGGACACGCCCTTCCCAGAGGCCCCTTATGGAGATGATTCTGTGGACTGGGGAAGCTTCCCGGGCCAGCTTGGTAGGTGTGGGCTGATGACAGCAGGGGCACAATAGGGAAGGAGCCCAGGTCACAGGGTCACCCAGGAGCAGAGTCACCCCCTTCAAGAAAACGTGAACAGGACATGCTGGCTCCACAGACTCCATGATTGTAAGACTCTCCCAGTTCTAAATGGTTTCTTCTGAGATGTTAGGGCTGGAATCCAGGTCCCTTAGTTTATACTCCCTTGAGTCCTGGGCCCCTGCCTGTCCACAGTGACCACACACAAGGAGAAAGGGAGCCTCAGAGGAGAGACAGTCCTGGGACCTTTGTGGATGGCAGGGGGCATCCCTGAAGCAGAAGGAAATGTTATGCGAGAATGGGCCTCACTCAGGGACCAGCGCACTTCTAACTGGCTCTTGTGCACAGAAAGGGACGTGGCCTGGCCCTGCTTTGACCCCCTGGGTCTGCTGTGGAGCTAGGCGGGCCAGCAATTGATCTCCAGGCTGTGATCAGCACTCTTCTCCTGCCCCAGGGCCTGTAGAAATGCGATCACGTCCTATTTCAGAGCCAAGTTAAGCGCTGTTTTCTAGGCCTACTGTCTTCCACTCCCCCAGCCCAACTGAACAAGCTGGTTGCTAGGTACCTGGTTACCTTAGTGACAGAACTCTCCACAGGGATCTGAGTGGTTATTTGTGCCCACTGGAAACTGGCAGTCAGTGGCAGAGCTGTGATCTGACCTGCCATGGAGGGCCTGCTGCCTGCCACCACATCCACCTTCCAGCAGCTCCTGAAGCACCTGGGCAGGGTATTGCTGGTGATTTCCGAGAGCCTGTCCCAGAACTTTCTGTGTCCACCTGGGGGATCCTAGGGGCACTACGGTGGTGGTGTCTTTGGGAAGGATTTGTTTAAAAGTATGCCCGTGATCTATTTTCTTCTGTCACCTGGGACAACTAAAAATAGAAGAATATTATCAGGCTAAATATCCTTCTAAACATGGTGATTTAACAGACCTTCAGGCAAAAAACTAATGGTATTTATTAGGAGAACCCTGTGTACAGAATGCTTTTATAAGGGTGCACATAGTCTGAGTAGGGACATCCTATATAATAAAAGCCTAATATGCAAATCAACCAAACAGCACAATGACTGGTGGAACGACTTGTAGAACAACCAGTCCCTATGACACACACTGACCACCAGGGGGCAGATGCTCAATGCAGGAGCTACCCCCAACCTTCAGGTCCCAGGCCAGCCAAGGCGGATGCCAGCAGGGGCCCCCGATCGCCCTGCCGGTTGCCCTGCAGAGGGAGATGACCGGAGGTGGTGGTGGGGCAATCGTGGGGCAGGGCCAGCTGGCAAACGGGGCCAGTGAGTGGGCAGTGCCAGGCTGGTCAAGGTGGGTGCCAGTGGGAGCCCTCCGATTGCCCCACCGGTCACCCCACAAATTGGCCCTGATCGCCAGCCAGGTTTAAGTACCCTACCTATGCACACATTCATGCATCAGGCCTCTAGTTATTAAATAAATCTGAAATTTATATATTTATGGGGCAGGATCATTGAGAAACAAGTAAACTATGGTATTAATTGGATATAAGAAAATATTCCATAACAAAAATGTCTCTTTATGTAATGAAAGGTTCGTGCACCCCTTAGATCTTCACATGTTAACTCTGAACCCAGAGCCCTTTGATAAGGCTTTGTAAATGTAGAAATCAGATAAAAGTATAAATGGAAAATAATGCTGAGTTTCTCTTTGAAATTTCTGGATGATGCCAGGAACTGAACCTGAGAATACAATAGCAGAATTATTTAGAAAAAGATAATGAGCTCAAGTTTGAATAGAGTAATATTTGGGGTTTAGTGAGGTGCAATAATTTTCATTTATTCCAAGAGCAACCTGGTCATATTGCTATTCTCTGGATTAACTGTGCATACCCACTTTTTTAAATGTTCAAACCATATGTACCAGCACAAAACTCATAAAATATATGTTGTCTCTGTTCAGTTGAAAGATGAAACCAAGATTTATGGTGTTGGCTGAATGCAAACACAATTCTGAAGCAGTATTTCCAAAGCTTCTGGTATCCCTCAAAATGGTAATCTTGTAACTAGTCAGGGGTAGAGGAAGAGTTAATGGCCACATGAATTTAAGAACTCACTATAAAATACCACTTTATGAAAATTTACATTAAACATTAGCATATAAAGTACACATAGTGGTCCAGTTTTAAGAAATCAGCTTATCTTTGTTCAAAACATTTTAGAAATTTATTTAACCACAGGGGTTTTTAAAAAATTAATTTAAACTCAATTATTGTCCCAAAGCTTCAGTGTCCCAAGACACATCAATTTGGAAAATGCCCTTAAAGGCAATTTAATTAAAGACAGATAATTAGCTATTACAAATGTTACTACTTCTCCAGAGAAAACTCTACTATGCTGCCTGAAAATATTAGTAAAAATAACTAACATTTATAGAAAACTAACCATATATCACATACTGTGCAAAATGTGTGTTAGCAATATCTCTTATATTTCCCTGAGCTTTTACTCTATCTTTCTATTGAATGTTCCACACTGCTAAAATAATCACCTACAAAATAATTTGATATTTTAACATTATTTATTTTTATCACTTGCCATTGGATCACATAGACTCCTTAATAGGATATACAAGGCACCTCATAATTTCCTATCTATATATATAAAAGCCTAAACAACCATTACAGTGGAACAACTGGTCGACCAGTCACTATGATGTGCACTGACCACCAGGGGGCAGACGCTCAACACAGGAGCTGCCCCCTGGTGGTCAGTGCACTCCCACAGGGGGAGCGCTGCTCAGCCAGAAGCCAGGCTCATGGCTGGTGAGCACAGCTGCGATGGCGGGAGCCTCTCCCAACTTGGTGGCAGCACTACTGAGCCATGGCAGCAGGCACAGAAGACCGGGATGAGCATGAGCTACACAGTGCCTGGCCCAGTTCTGGCTCTTCCCTGGCTGCCTGCCGCTTGGCTCACTGCTACATCCCTCGGGGGTCCCACATTGCGAGAGGGCGTAGGCCAGGTTGAGGGACACACTCTCCCAGTGCATGAATTTCGTGCACCAGGCCTCTAGTTTATTTATAATACATTCATTTTATCCATTTATTTATATCACATTAATTTTATCTATTCATTTTTTCACAGAATATACTATGCTGGAATAACTTTAGGTGACTAGATATGTGGAACTTAGGTAGAGAAGGGCCTTCCTCTTAGATTCACATTTCACAGGTGAGGAGAGACCATAAACGTATGGGTAAGTTAATGTAACATAGGGGCAAGGGTTCTAAAAGTAAACATTAAAACAAAGTAAGAGGGAGGGAGGAATAAAAATTCCTTTAGATAGGATAGTCAGGGAAGACCCTACTGAATAGATAATAATTGAATTGAGATTTGAAGATGAGAAGAAATTAGCCCCATATTCCTAGAGAAATTAATAGTGGTCAAAATGTACAAAGCCTTGAGATAGAAAAAAAAAAAGAAAGAAAAACATAAATCAGGCCTAGGCTGAAGCATAGAGAATGAAGTCCTTAAAATGGTAAATTAATCAATTGTGGAAGGTTTATACCATGGAATACTACTCAGCAATAAAAAAACAACAAACTTTTGATAGACACAAGAAACTGGATGAGTCTCCAGAGAATTATGTTGAGTAAAAAGAGCCCAAAATTTGTAAAGGTTGCATACTGTGTGATTCTATTCATATGACAGTCTTGAAATGATAAAATTATGAAACTATAGAAGTGAATAACAGCTTAGTGGCTGCCAGAGTAGGTTCCATTCTCCAAAGAAATACATATAAAATGTATCTATAGCATCCATAATAATAAAAGGGTAATATGCTAATTAGACCAGACGTCCTTCTGGATGTCATTCCGGACATCCTTCCTGACGAAGCCGGAGTTGGAAAGGAAGACAGGCTGAGTCCTGGGTGCCTGTGGGTGGCCCAAGGAGGGAAGCCAGCCCGGGTCCCGGGTGCCTGCGGGCAGCCCGAGGAGGGGGTCCCGGGTGCCTATGGGCAGCCGGAGGAGGGAAGCCCAGGTCCTGGATGCTGGATGGAAGCCAATGCTAGCAGCCGGGGGAAGGAAGGCCTACTCTTGCATGAATTTTCATGCATCAGGCCTCTAGTATATGTATAATATTGGTATACTGTATTTTACATTATAAATACAATTCATATAAAGGATTATATATATATACATTATCCTATATAATAAAAGAGTAATATGCAAATCGACTGAACGATGGAACGACCAGTTGCTATGATGCGCACTGACCACCAGGGGACAGACACTCAATTCAGGAGCTGCCCCCTGGTGGTCAGTGCGCTCCCACAAGGGGAGTGCCATTCAACCACAAGCCCGGCTGATGGCTGGCGAGCACAGCGGCGGTGGCGGGAGCCTTTTCTGCCTCCACACAGCGCTAAGGGTTTCCAACTGCCAGCTTAGGCCTGCTCCCCATGGGCTCCCGGGTAAAGAGTACAGGCCAGGCTGAGGGACAACCCCTCTCACCCACCCACCCCTCAGGGCACGAATGTCATGCACCAGGACATATATATATACAGCCTTGAGAGAGAAGATGGGTGAGAAAATAGAAGAAAGATTTTTTTTAAGGAAATGGCTCATGCTATGGAAAGTCCAAAATCATGCAATTGTAAGATTGGCAAACTTAAAACCCAAAGAGGGTTGATGTTGTAGTCTTAACTTTAAAATTATAGGGTAAGCCTATATCTGAAAGCTCAGGCAGGATTTCTTCTCTGAGATACCTCAGGTTTTGCTCCTCAGGGTTTCAACTAATTGAATGAGGCCCACTCAAATTATTGAGGATAATCTTTACTTAGTCACTGTGGATATTAACCACATTTACAAAATACCTTAAATAACGGTACTGTTGACTACCCAAGTTTTCACACAATACTATCAGCATGAGCTCAAAGAAAAAACTATCTACTATTCATATGCAATATTTCGACTTATGTTAAAACTGATTATTTACATTTTATGTTAAGGGTAGTAGCAACAAGCACCATTAGTATTTATAATTCAATCTCTGAATACAAATTGTGGGCCATTTTAAAGACTGTCAGATGTATAGATTGAAAAATACAAGTACAACAATTATATATTCATCACCTGCAATTTGCCATGGAACCATGTACATTGCTATGGAAAATATGTATCTTCCTAAAAGATCCTATCAAGAGTTGCTTAAATGATCAGCTTTGGTAGTGTATTTAATATGTAGTTTAATGTGTAAAATTGAGTCAAGATAAAAATAGTAAAACAAAGTTTTATGAAAGAGTCCTAAGATCCTGGAGGATAATCAAAGAGAGTTTCCCACTCTCACAAAATTGAACTTTATAAGGCTTCCTGCTGTTAAGCAATAATAAAGTAATTGTGGCTTCCAAGTAGAAAGCCACAGGGAAGATAACACATATAAGAGAAATTTAAATCTGAAGTTAGAATCTAGTTTTTTATTACAGTACTAGAGGCCCGGTGCACGGATTTGTGCACCCGTGGGGTCCCTCGACCTGGCCTGCAGGGATCGAGCCAAAACCATCTCTCCAACATCCCCCAAAGGGTCCCAGATTGTGAGAGGGCACAGGCCAGGCTGAGGGACCCCACTGGTGCATCATTGGGGCTGGGGAGGGACTGTGGAGGGCTCCAGTGTATGTCCGGCCCATCTTGCCCCAACTCTGATCGGCTGGACCTCTACCGGTCGGAGAGTCTGCCCCCTGATGGTCAGTGCGCATCATAGTGACTGGTTGACCAGTCCAACAAATGGTCGGACACTTAGCATATTAGGCTTTTATTATATAGGATTATCCTTCATTCAGTTAACGTGTTTGTCACTTAAAAAGAACATCCGGAATCTAAAGTGACCTCAAATATAGGTTTTGCTTGTCCTCATTTGTATCCAGGTATGCTTTATAATAAAATTATATGGTTTTAAATTACTCTTACTAAACTTTATATATGATTTAACAATGAGTATAATAGCATACAGATTGTGGTTATTTTTACTTTTGACTTATGAGGAGATATCTGATGAATACTTTATCATATATCTTAAAAAGTACTGATTCTTGCATTTAGAAATGATATGTGATTACTTCCAGGTATTTTCATATATTTTAACTAGTTTACATAGTTTTCTTTATTTTGTTTTATCTCTCCTTTATTTATAACATCATTTATTCCATGATAAGAGGTGTCTGTTATTATTTTGAATATACAGCAAAGAACAAATGCAATCACTCAAATGCAAAATGTTCTTGTCTTTATTATTGCTTATTGTATTCAAAAAGTATTGTGTGCAAATAAAATCCCTTGAGAAATAATGTTATAATTTGCATGAGCACCAAAAAGAAAAACTAAGAATTAGCAGGGAAGGTTACAGAGGTCGGCAAAAGTATGTACAGTTGTAGCTATGTGAAACACAGTTTATTCTTGTATTATTTCTGATTATAGTATTTATTTGTGTGACAGTGTAAACCTACTCTTGTCCTCCCCTATTTCTAAAATTGGGTCCACCATTTACAGTTTCTTTTGTTTCATGTAGTACATGTTTAAAATGAACACCAATACTTTCAAAAAAGAGATAATGGGTGGGTAATATTTAGAGTGGTCTAAAAGATAACTAAATATCAGTCATGCTGATCATGCAAATATATTTTGAATGGACAATGAAACAAGTTTGACTGTTAATTGTAAACTTGATATGGATGTCGTACTTAAATACAAATTTTATTACAATTCATATTTTTAAAGGATTGTTCTTTATTTTTATTGGCACTTCTTATAATGGTCTTCAACATTATAACTTCTCATACAGTTTAAAAATATCTGGTTACTGAACATGAAGTTTTAGAAAGTTTCAAGTGAAAGACTGAAGCAAATTATTTAGAATCCCACAAACATTTAATTTATTCAAAAAGACTGAAAGGTCACATGTGGAAGGTAACCAATTCTATGTGTCTCTCTCTGTCTCAGCCCCTCCCTTCCACTCTGTCTAAAAATAAATGGGAAAAAAAATCCTCAGGTGAGGATTAACAACAACAACAAAAAAGTTTTGATTCCATAAGAAATAGCTGATACCTCTGTCAATTAACAGTCTGTATTATTAAAGCAAGTGTGTATGTGTTCTTACATAAAGACAAACTCTTGATATTTAATTATCATTTCCTGCTGTAGATAATATGATTATGTTATTTAGATAATGCCACCTTAGTAAAAGAACATTACCAAACTCTAAGATATAGACATAATGTTATTTTACAATTTTTAAGCCAAATAAATCAGTAGTTGCAAGTGCATATTTGAAATACTCTGACACTCATCTCCCAATATAGAAAAAATTGTTATAGAGTGTTCACCCAAAATTAATTAATATTTTAAATAATATTTAAAAGGTTTGTGTATTCCAAAAAGTTTAATAATCTCATCACAGAAAAGTGGACAGATATAACCACCAGTTAAAAATTAGCAGATAGAGGGTCAGTGTGGGTACAGTTTAAAAAAATTAAGTTCTACAAGATGAGGTAGTTTTCAGGCAGGGAGCAAGTAATCTAGAATCTTCTTAACTGGAAAACCATTGTAGGACTTACTATTTTATTTTTAAAATATCACTGTCTTTTTTTAAAATAGACTTGGTTTGCATGGGGGGATAAATCAATAATTTCATCAATATCAAATAGAGCATTATTGTTTAAGAAGTGCAAATTAAAGCTTAAATTATAAATAATGCTGATAATCTAAGTTTCTGATGATTGGATATCATATTTTTTTTTACTGACAGGGATTTTAAAAAAGTATTGGAATATTCACAAATGAATGAATATTTCATATACTTTCTTATATAGACTTTATAAAAGCTAAAATAAATTAAAGACAGTTATTAATTACTTAGTAGTAATTAATGCATATTGATTGGCTTCTGGGTTTAAAT
Organism: Myotis lucifugus; assembly: GCF_000147115.1. Taxonomy (NCBI): domain Eukaryota; kingdom Metazoa; phylum Chordata; class Mammalia; order Chiroptera; family Vespertilionidae; genus Myotis; species Myotis lucifugus. The sequence continues at coordinate 2,088,186 of NW_005871065.1, forward strand.
CAAGCAGGATTATTTGTTACTGATAGCTTTTTTGTTTGTGTTGGTCTAGAAATTGCCACTTTACTGTAGCAAACAATCTTATGCATTCCATAACACAGTAAGGAGTAAATACAAAGAGTCATTGAAGATTTTAATCTTAGCAAGACATTCAGGGAGCTCATGGGGATTCTCCTTTTAATTGGAAATTAAATTCTAAGTGTCTTATTTACCAAAATGCACTAGGTTACACTGGTCTACTGATGAGAGAGATGAAATTTTCACTGTTAAGAAAGCTTATTTTGTTTTAAATATTTCAACATATTCTTTTTTTTATGTTTGAGAGAAAACTGATTTTTAAGACAAAACTAATGACCTGTTTTCTCTAAATTTAAACTTAAATTAACAATCCAAAAATGTATTAGACCAATAGGAATGAAACTGCTAAGAAAGGCAATGTCCTTGTCTATAATTAACATTCATTTCTATTATTAGCATCCACACAGCCAGGTAGCAAAAAAAAAAATTAAAAAAAACTCGGAACACTGTTTTTCTGTAATAGCAATTTTCTACTGTACTTTTCCCATCCCAAGTCAGTTCGTGTGGAATTTCCAAGATACTGTCGCCTCAACAGGTTCTACTTAGAATTGGTACAGCCAAATGAATCAGCTCCTAATACTAATGTAAGAAATTATGACACATTTAGTGGCTTAAAACAACACATATTTATTTTCTTACAGTTCTGGAAGTCAGAAATATAAAACCAAGATGTTAAGAGCATCACGTTCTTTCTGGATGCTCATAGGAGAATCCATTGTATTCCCTTTCTCAGTTTCTATAGGTCATTTTCATTCCTTGGCTCATGGCCATTCCTCAAATCACTCCAACCTCTTATTTCCATTGTCACAACTTCCACTGATGGATCCTCCTGCTCCCCCTCCCTAACCTTATGAGGATTCTTATGGTTACATTTGGCTTTTTCAGATAATCCAGGATAATACCCCCATCTAAAGGTCCTTAATCACAACTGCCAAGTCCTTTATACAATGAAAGATAACACATATAGGCTCCAGGGATTAAGATCCTATATAATAAAAATCTAATATACTAAGTGGCTGGTCGGCTGGTTGGCTGTCCAACCAATCAAAGCGTAATATGCTAATGATATGCTAAGGCTGCTCAACCACTTGCTATGACATGCACTGACCACCAGGGACAGACAGTCGACCGGTTGACCAGTCTCTATGACATGCACTGACCACCACAGGGCAGACACTCTGACCAGTAGGTTAGCTTGCTGCTGGGGTCCAGCCAATCCGGACTGAGTGAGACAGGCCGGACATGCCCTGGAGCCATCCTGTGGTCCCTCCCTGGCTGGCCAACCTCCTGCATCCCTCCCTGGCCCTGATCGTGCACTGGTGGGGTCCCTCGGCCTGGCCTACACCCTCTCACAATCCAAGACCCCCCGGGGGATGTCAGAAGCCGGTTTTGGCCTGATCCCGCAGGCCAGGCCAAGGGACCCGACTGGTGCACAAATTTTGTGCACCGGGCCTCTAGTAGGGACATATTTGGGGAGGACATCAATCAGCCTACCACACCAAACTATTCAGGAGTTTCATTCTTTCTTCTGCAAGTTAGCATAATCATCATAGGATGGCTGGCAATAGGGAGACATTTTCTCAGGGATATAGTCTCTTGCTTCATCTCCATATTCCAACTCCCCCCGCTAGTTATGTAAAATCTTCCCCTGTTGGGGGATGAGTCAATCTTGCTTTTTCTATTCTTTCAAACATGAAGCCTTAAATTCAGCATTTTAAATGTCCAGAGTATGAATAGATTTTTGTACTTCTTTGGTCTTTTTTATCAAAGCTAGTATGTATAGAACATATTTTTAATGTCCTCAAAAGCATACATTATTACAAAGTAGTAATATATATAGCATATGTTCCTTTTGCTATATAAAAATGTTGACCTTATGTATAAGATTTGTATGTAGCATGGGAAATAAAAAAAAATCCCTGCTTAAGGAATATGCTATGTTTCAGAGGTATTAGCCCCTATGGATCTGGAGAAAAATCATGTTTTTATATGGCAAAGGTAACAATCAGGCTTGTAATAAAAGCTTAATTATAATAGGTCTAGAAGTATGTAAGCAAAATTGGTCACACTGTGATAAAAATATGTTAAAAAAATTATAGCCAGTCTAGTGTGTGTATTGTGTAAAGACTGTGGTTTTTATATGCATTTTCAGTTCCTTAATAATTAATGATGTTGAACTGTTTTTGTGCTTTTACCTGTTTATATACCTTCTCTGTTTAAATGTTTATTTATTTTGCTCATTTTAAAATTTTTTACCTTATTTTTGAGTTGTAAGAGTTCTTTATATATTTTTCTACCAATTCATATAGCTTGTCTTTTTTTCAAGGCAAAGAGGAATAATTTTAATGATGAAAGCATATTTTATTTATAAGTTAGAACAGTTATAAACTTACATACCTAAAAACATCTTCAGTGAAATATATAAGGCAAACATTTAAAATTAAGATAAGTTGATGTAAACTATGTTAAGATTTACATTTCTTTCAAGCAGATTAAAAAATAAGAATATAAATAATCTTCTCTCTCTCTCTCTCTCTCTCTCTATATATATATATATATATATATATACTATATTTTCTTGTTCATAAGACAGGATCAATTATAAATGTCTGGCCTAATGTTAATAAAATTGAGGAAGATAATCTGATAAAACTGAGGAGAAAGTTTGTATGAATCTATAGACAGAAAATATTATGTCACCCATGATATTTTGTCCTAATGAACTTAAGCTGCTATAAGGAAGTACCAAAGAGAAGGCAATCTGAAAGGCGATGTAGTACTATATATGCTTCCACTCTATGACATTCTGGATAAGGCAAAACTATGGAGACAGTAAACAGGTCAATGGTTTCCAGGGGTCAGACTTGGTGGGAGGAATGAATAGGCAGTGCACAGAGGGTTTTTAGGGCAGTGAAACTACTTTTTATGATTCCATAATGATAGACATGTATATTTGTACAAATCCATAGAATGTTTAACACCAAGAAAAACAATAATGGAAACTGTGGACTTTGGGTGATTTGATGTGTCAATGTAGGGTCAGCAATTGTAACAAATGTCCCACTCTCATGGGTAATTTGATACCTGGGAAGACTAAGTGTGCATTAGAGCAGGGAATATATGAATCCTTGTATCTTCCTCTCAATTTTTCTGTGAACTCAAAATTATTCTAAAAGTAGTCTTAAAAATTACCCATTTTAAGTCTATAGCTTAATAGCTTTTACAAATCTACTAGAGGCCTGGTGCATGAAAATTCATGCACTGAAGGGGGGATCCCTCAGCCCAGCCTGCCCCCTCTCACAGTCCAGCAGCCCTCAGGGGCGGGAGGTGACCCGGCGATCAGGGGAAGGCAACTCCTCCATCACACCTCTGCTGCTGCCACTGCTGGCAGCACAAGCCTCGGCCGGCCCTGGTTATCTGAGCCTCGGGCGGCCCTGGGCAGCTGGGCAGCCGCCATCCGAGGCTTGCCTGTGCCTCGGGCCGGCTCTGGGTGGCTGGGGGGCTGAGGGGACTAGGGAACTCTGGAGGCAGGCGCACAGCAAGGCCGGGCCCGCCTGGGGGCAGGCCCAGCCTTTCCACGCACCTGCCACCCTGGTGGGGCTGAGGGGACTGGGAGCCATCATCTTGTGGCTGTGGCTGCCATCATCTTTGAGGGCGGGGCAGTCAATTAGCATATTCCCTCCTTATTGGCTGTGGGCACCGCCATCTTTGCAATGGCATGAGGGTCAATTAGCATATTCACTCTTTATTAGATAAGATATAGCCATGTAACCACGGCACAGTTACAATATATAATATTTCCATTACAACAAAGAGTTCCCTGCTTTGCATTCAGTCCTCAGCCCCCAGTTCTGGATCCTGGAAACCACCAATCTACTTTTCTGGCTTAATAGTTTTGTTTTTTATTTTTTGAATTTCACATAAATTACATCATACTATAGGTAATATGAGTGAGTCTGACTTATTTCACTTCACCTGTCATTTAGAGATTCATTATAATGTTTTTTGTATCCATAGTTTATAATAAGGCTGATGCCGGGAGCCGGTCCATCCTTGCTGTTTCAAGGGACCTGGCATATATGGCATACTGTTCTTAATATGTTTGCTCCCCTTCTTGGCGCCATGTGTTTTAACCAAGGTCACCTCTCTGAGAAAGGTTGTTTCCCCAGGTGGGGATTTTTCCCTGAGGTTAGGGAGGGGATACAACCCCTTAATTAAGTGCCAGGCGGGTAGTTAAGCTACATAATCTTTACTCCCTGGAATGGAGATAAGAAACGCCCTAACCTTTGTAATAGAAATTGACAGGATTAAAATCGGCTGGTATAAATACGGATGTAACAAGACAATAAACATCAGATCCTCAACAGATCCTCATCAGATCCTCATCAGAACCTCGTCAGATCCTAACCAGAACCTAGCCAGAGAACATGGCAAAAGATCCTGGACAGAACCTGGCTACAGAACTTCACTGGAGAACCTAGACAGAACATGGCAAAAGAACCTGGATAGAACCTGGTGACTGAACCTGGCTGGAGAACCTGGAGAACCTGGCTGGAGAACCTAGCGAGAGAACATGGCACCAGAACTTGGTTGGAGATCCTGACCAGAACTTGGTTGGAGTTCCTAACCAGAACTTCGCTGGAGATCCTGGAGGGAGAACCTCGCTATGCTGATGAACTGAACCCAGCAGCCCTCAGGGGCGGGAGGTGACCCGGCGATCAGGGGATCATGTCATTCATTCTTCGCCGACTCAGTCCACACCTTTGGGGATCCCTGGACCCGCTGGGGCTGGACCCCAACATCAAATTCCCCCTTTTTTATTTTTTAAATGATAGCGCATGTAAATCAGCGGCCACCTCTCAGATTGGGCTGTTTAAGACTCGGAAGAAGACTGACAAGCAATGATAGCGAGCATAGCTATAAACATAGTGGATGGAGCGCACATGGAGCCTTGTTCCTGTAGAAGGTTGCTGGCCTCTTTAGTCAAGGAATTTCAGCTGTCCTCAAGTTGGTGGTTTGGTTGTCCTTGTTGATCTGGCTAGCAGACAGCGTCATTGGCGACAGGCTTCCCGGAGCGTCAGAGTGTTGAGGGGCTGGATCATGGGGTCCATCATGGCCGTGCTTGATGGTGGCGTCGGTGTCTTGGGGGGAGTCAGCTGTGCCCTCTGGGTCGGCTGATATGGATGATACCGGGGAGGAGGAGGATGAGGAGGAGACGGAGGGTGGTGTGACATAAGGTTGGATTAGACGGTCTGGAATCCACACAGGTGAGTCTGCATCCTGTGGAAATATACAAGCATCTCCTCTCCCCCAGGTTAAAAGTACATCAGGTCTCTTCCAGGCTCCTGTAAGTAAGTCTTTCCATTTGACGAAAAAAGTGAGTTTCTGCTAAATGAAAGTTTCTTTTGCTGATTTACTCAGAGTCCTCGGACTTGGATGAGAGAGTAGCTTCCACTTCTTGCTTTTCTACCATCTGTTGGGCCTCAGTTGTTAACTTCTTCAGCTGACCCCATGTTGGCACCTCAGTCCCTTGCATAGCCTTTCTTTTCTTCTTTTTTCCGCTTTTCTGTCATCGGGGCAACTCTAAGTCTTTGGAACGATGGGACAAGGAGCTTCTCTGGGTCCATTGTGGTGACGCACGTAATGCATTTACTCAATCCAAAGCAGGCATTAAAAAGAAAAACCCCAAATGCTCTCTTGTATCCATTTTAAGAGTAGGATTGGCGCTTTCCGCTATTACCTGAGTCCTGATCTATCACCCCAGGGAGAGCTTCCAATCCTGCACTTTTCCAGGGTGGAAAGGCTGAAGTGGGGTTAAGGATAAGGCTTCTTGGGCCTACCTTCTCCCATGCCTCTACATTTACCTTTCCGGCACCTTTCCTTCCTCAGAAAAGCATGGACATACTTTTTGTATAAAACATTCTGTCTGACTGGGAGTAACCTTAACTCCTCTGCTAGCAAGCATATGTGTTAAAAGATCAATACAGAGTCTTTTTTCTTTAGACTCAGTATGGCACATCTTCTCAATCTAAGTTCTGTACTATCCACCTTCTTACCCTACTTATCCTCTATAGGGGGGCTGCAGCACCCTGGTGGAGTCCTATCCGTCCCGAGTGTGGGGGTTCTCAATGGGGGTGGGGGCTTACCTAGGGGAATCCTGTTTCAGGTATTGTTGGGGTCCAACCCCAACGGGTCCAGGGATCCCCAAAGGTGTGGACGGAGTCGGCGAAGAAGGAATGTCATGGAAACTGGGTTCAGTTCATCAGCATAGCGAGGTTCTCCCTCCAGGATCTCCAGCGAAGTTCTGGTTAGGAACTCCAACCAAGTTCTGGTCAGGATCTCCAACCAAGTTCTGGTGCCATGTTCTCTCGCTAGGTTCTCCAGCCAGGTTCTCCAGGTTCTCCAGCCAGGTTCAGTCACCAGGTTCTATCCAGGTTCTTTTGCCATGTTCTGTCTAGGTTCTCCAGTGAAGTTCTGTAGCCAGGTTCTGTCCAGGATCTTTTGCCATGTTCTCTGGCTAGGTTCTGGTTAGGATCTGACGAGGTTCTGATGAGGATCTGATGAGGATCTGTTGAGGATCTGTTGAGGATCTGATGTTTATTGTCTTGTTACATCCGTATTTATACCAGCCGATTTTAATCCTGTCAATTTCTATTACAAAGGTTAGGGCGTTTCTTATCTCCATTCCAGGGAGTAAAGATTATGTAGCTTAACTACCCGCCTGGCACTTAATTAAGGGGTTGTATCCCCTCCCTAACCTCAGGGAAAAATCCCCACCTGGGGAAACAACCTTTCTCAGAGAGGTGACCTTGGTTAAAACACATGGCGCCAAGAAGGGGAGCAAACATATTAAGAACAGTATGCCATATATGCCAGGTCCCTTGAAACAGCAAGGATGGACCGGCTCCCGGCAGGCTGAGAATTTTTACATTGATATATTTACCAAATTTTTCTTTAATTCTTTAATTCTTTCTTTCAGAATTTGGCAGGCATTTTGGGAAGCTTCCAGTTTTGAGCTCTTTTATAAAGCTGTTTTTAGCATTCACATATAATACTTTGTACAGACATGTGTTTTTATTTTTATGAGCTAAACATCTAGAAGTAGAATTTCTTAGGGTCTTACAGTGAATTTATGTTGAACCTTATGAAAACTGTTAAATTATTTTTAAAGTGAATGTACTGTTTTACATTCCCACAAGCAAAGTGTGAGAGCTTTAGTTATCCAAATCCTCTCACATACTTAGCATTTTCAAGATTTTTAATCGTAGACTTTTTGAGAGTATTTATTGGTGCTTCATTATAGTTTTAAGGTGCATTTTCCCTCCTGGCAAATGATGTTGAGGATTGTTTCTTGTACTTACTGGCTACTCATATTTCTTCTTTTGTAAAGTGATTGTTTATTTTTCTACTGGATTTTAATGTTTGTTCATTTTTTAGTTGTGTTAACTTTTTATATATTCTGGATTGTATTAGTCGATGTTCCCCAGAGAAACAAAACCAATAGCTGTATTCTCCATGAACAAGAAAAACAGTGTTATAATTTAGAAATTTCTTTCATATAAAGTAGCCTAAACTATTGGGGAAGAATAGTTATTATTTACAATATGTGTAATATTATTTAGATAAAGAAAACATGTAAAATTCCATCTCTTTCACTTTAAATATATAATCTCATATTTAGAAAACATGTGGGGGGCAGATAAAGGCTAAAATATTAGTGTTTTATTTGTGTAATAGCATTAGAAGAAATGCTATTAGTTTAAATTAAAGCACAGCAAGGCACTGCTACATAATTCAAGCAAACAATTTAACAAATAAACGCCATCCTTCTTTTTACTGCTTCCTAAATTGCCGGTAGCTTGAAGACAATAAGAAAACCATTTTATAATGAAGGGCGATTATAAGAGGGCAGAGGTGAAAATCTAGGAAAACTCACTTTACAGAAAATAAATGGGCAGATGCAGTCAAATGTCTAATTCTCAGGATAAACTTAAATTGCTGTAAGTGTAGAATAAAATGCAAAATACATTTCTTAAGGTAAATTTAATTATTTGAAGAAAAAGGTTTGTTAAAAATTGTTTTATTTACATTCCATGTTCTTTGCTAGTACTTCAACTAAGCAAAATAATTAACTACAGAAAAGTGATGTTTAGGTAATACAGACAATACATAGGCCAATTACAGAAATCTGCTGTTGGATCTGCACTTGCTATCATCATTCGGAAACCAATTACTTATGCAGCAGAAGACCCAGGAAAGATATATTGCTCACTAAAATGTCCTTATTTCTGCAGGAGACGAGCTTTATTTCCTGTGAGCTTTTATAGTACATTGAGTTTGTGAAAAACTATATATGCACCTCTCTCCTTTCCTAAATTTCAACATCTACTATAAAGCATTTAAATAATAATGAGAACTACCATTTATGTGACATGTTTACATCTATTTTTTCAGTTCTCATTATACATCCAATTTGCATATGACAAATTGAGAATATTGAAATATGGATAAGTTATTTAAGAACCAAATTTAATAAAAAAAAATAAAAGTTTTCAAACCCAGATTCCTGTGACATCAAAGCCTGTGTTTTTTCATTTATTAATAAAATACTATATAATAAAATGTGAATATGTAAATCAACTGAACGGCGGAACAACCGTTCTCTATGACATGCACTGATCACCAGGGGGCAGATACTCAACACAGGAGCTGCCCCTTGGTGGTCAGTGCGCTCTCACAGGGGAAGTGCTGCTCAGCCAGAATCCAGGCTCATGGCTGGCGAGCACAGCAGCGGTGGCGGGAGCCTCTCCTGCCTCCGTGGCAGTGCTAAGGATGTCTGACTGATGGCTTAGGCCGCTTTCCATGGGGAGTGGACCTAAGCCGTCAGTCGGACATCACCCGAGGGCTCCCAGACTGTGAGAGGGCACAGGCTGGGCTGAGGGACCCCCCCCCTCCAAGTGCACAAATTTTGTGCACTAGGCCTCTAGTTCTTAAATAAGTATTTATTGAATGCCATTTATGTTCCATGTATTCTATAATAGGAATCAAAAATACTTAGTCTCTATCCCCATTTAGAACCCATTAGAGAGGAGAGAAAAATACTAAACAAATATTTATAAAAATAATTTTGTTAATTACATTTATGATTGCTGATATAAAGGAAAAGTAAATAGCTCGTTGAGAATGTATTACAGAGGGCTATAACCAGGGGAAAGGAGTGTCTAATGGATGGCCAATATCCAGAAAACCTGGCATAAAAATAAATAAGATCATAGTGTTCCAGAGAGTAGCAACAGAAATTGCAAACTAATTTAGGGAAATACTACATTATTTGAAATGACTGTTTTATGAAATGACATTTTTAGTTTTAAAAAACACACAATAAACTTTATTGCATTATCCATCACAATGATAATTATTTTGGAAGTGCTTTCCTCAAAGCCTTCTTCCATACTTGCTACCAATATAATTTAAGATACTAATTAATGTAATTTAAGATACCAATCAATAAATTTTCACACTCCATTATACTGATTGAATTGATAAAGATAAGGAGCTAGGCAGTTCAGTCCACAGTCAACTCATCTTTCAAGGTCCAGGTGAAATGCCATCTTCTCTATCATATCTTCTTAACACTCTCCACTAGAACTCATCTTTTCCATTATGTTGTTCCACTATGTCTTAGCTATTTCTGCAATAATGTTGTGAAACAAATCACCCCACACTGTGACTTCTAACAATAGGTATTTCTCATTCATGAATCTATTGGGCTTGCCTGGGGTCCAGACTGTGGGTCTGGTTTAGTTCTGCTTCAGCACTCATATTCTCCTTGAATCAGCAGAAACCTGAGACACCTTCCTTTGGCAGATCACAGTACCACAAAATAGTTGCTCAAAAAAGACATAACACTTCAAATGACTTTGACTTCAACTAATAGACTGTCACTCCTTTCCATAATCCTTTGGCCAAAACAAACCATGGCCAAGACCAATTACAGTGAAAGGAAATATTGTACATCCTCTATCATAAGGCAGAAGATGTTGAATAAAACAATAGCCCAAGCTAACATTTCATAGCATTTAATATATATATGTTTAACATTCATTATAATATATTAAAATATATCTTAAGTAATTGTTCATATGTGCCCTTCTTGTAACAAGAACATGCAAAAACTCACTTATTCTAACTTCCTGGAATCTATTGTGAAGTATTTATTTAAAATAGAAGAATGATGGAATAATAAAGAAATAAATATTATTTTAATTCATCATTTTTATTTAAGTAATGATATTCATAAACTCATTAAAAATACATTTTTAAGTTCAAACATATGAAAGGAACAATTAAAGAAAAATCTCAACTTTATTGAGAATATCCTAGAATCCTCCCTGCAACCTCCAACTGAGTATTTTCTTCTGTCTCTGCGTTTGTCAGTATTCCCATTTTTGTGGTAATTATGCTATTGCTTTATTTTAGAGTTTTAGAACCCATAGATTCAACTTTAAACAATGTAGTTCATTATGACTTTTTTAAACTTTAGACAATTAAAAATATACTTTATGAATTCTTTTGTGACCTGCTCTTTTTACTAAATATTTTGTTTGAGATTCATCCATGTTGTCATATGCAGCTATAGTTCATCTATTTAAAATGCTATGTATTATTTTTAATAAACATAAATTTATTTTTTATATTTTATTGTGAATTGCAGGAGTTCTTATACAGCATATAAACTAGTCATTTATTAAGCATTTTCAATCAAATATCTTCTCTAATTTGTGACTTGTTTTTATTATTGTTTCATTTAATAAATAAAAGTATTTTTTTAATGTCAAATTATCAAAATTTTATTATTAGTGCATGTGTGTCTTTTAAAATACAACTATAACCTGAATGCATAAACATATTTTCCATTATCCCCTAAAAGTTTCTCTTTAGGTATTATATGTTTATTTAGTTTAGAATTCATTATGTATTATATAAGGTAGGTTATTTTTTTTCTACAGATGTCTAGTTGTTTCAGCACTATTCATTGAGAAATTTATCCTTTACCCATTGATCTGTATAAATAATGTATTTTTATATCAACTTGGTCTACTTTGGGTTTCTTTATTTTGTCCTAATGTTCGGTTTACTACCTCTATGTATTAATTAATAGGTTTTATAACAAGTCTTAATATGTTAGAATTAGTACTCTTATCTTATTCTTATTAAAGAAAAATTTTAGAATCTCCTTGTCAATGTCCATCTGCAAAACCACCTGAAGTAATGATTGGAATTTTATTAATAAATGCAGACATCATTCTGGTAGAAATTAGTATCTATTATTCTCTCAGTCTTGAACATGGTACATCTATTCATTATCTTCTTTTTAATTTCTTATGTATTCATAATTTATATTTATGTATTTATTGAATTTATTATTAAGTGTATCACTTTTGTATGCATGGTAAATAGTATATCATGTATTTTCATGTTATAGTGAAAAAATTGACATAAAGCATGTTGATTGCCCACTGGCATGTATCAGTGGTTGAGCTTAGACCTATGAACCAGGAGGTCATGATTCTATTCTCTGTCAGGGCATATGCCAGGGTTTGGGACTCGATCCCCAGTAGGGGGCATGCAGGAAGCAGCCAATCAGTGATTCTCTCTTATCATTGATGTTTCTATCTCTCTTTCCTTCTCTCTTCCTCTGAAAAGGAGAGGAAGACTTCCAGTTGAAGTGCCCTAGAATTCTAGGAACCATGGCTAAAATCCAAGGGGCAGGATATCAGTGACAGTCTCTGGGAGATTCCAGTGCTGGTCAAATTAGCAAAATGTATTAATAATTTATATATTTTTTAAATGTTGATTATCATAATCTACTCTCAGCATTAGACTTTGCCTGATTCGTCTACTTTTGTTGTTCTTTAATCTTATTTTTAATTTTACTTTTACTGATTTATTTTATTTTTAATTGTTTAGAGATAGGGAAAATGCCTTAAGATTTCTAGCCAGGCCTGGCTGGCATGGCTCAGTGGTTGAGCACCAACCTATGAACCAGGTCACGGTTGATTCATTGTCAGGGTACATGCTTGTCCCCAGTGCATGAAGGAGGCAGCTGATCAATGATTCTCTCTCATCATTGATGTTTCTCTCTCTCTCTCCCTCTTTCTTCTTCTCTGAAATCAATAAAAATATATTATATATATTAAAAAAAGATTTCTGGCCTGCCAGGCATAGTGCCGAAACAAAAGTGTTTAACACTGGTTGGAAGCAGTGAAAAATTCCTTCATGATTTAGTAAACATTTAACTATTGCCAATTTAAATATTTACTACATGTGTTCTTTGACAGTACTTCTTAATTTCGTTTGCTTTTTGAAATATAACATAAAAGAGTCTATCTGGAATATTTTCTTGCTTCATAATTGGGACAGTTTAATTTTCACCTGCAAGTCATAAGCTTGTCCAGGGGCTAGCCTACACCAAAGGGCTAATCAAGCACATCTTGGACAACTCTTTAGCACATAATTGCCTTTTATCTCTACTATGCCTTGATTTTTTTTTTTTTTTTGCTAATTATTATAACCTGCCTTTATTCTATATCCCAAAATGCTTTCTCCATGCTATATTTGTAGAAACTGAGTCACTATGTTTGTTCCTGTTTCTGAGTCACTGATTTGCTAATTTGACCAGCACTGGAATCTCCCAGAGACTGTCACTGGTATCCTGCCCCTTGGATTTTAGCCATGGTTCCTAGAATTCTAGGGCACTTCAACTGGAAGTCTGCTCTTGGCCTCTCACCTACCTGGCTCTCAGCCTAGAAGTTAGCATTTTTTGGCGTCTCTTTGTCCTATGACTAATGAGTTTCTATATCAAAAAGATTATTCAGAACATAGTTCCAGCATTGTATATCCAAATTACTTAGGAGAACCTGTGACATCCTAATATTAATTTAGAATAGAAGAGTATAAGAGAACCAGAAAGAAAAAGATAATTTAGAATCAAAGGAGAATATGAGAACTAGGGAGGAAAAGAAATTAGTGAGAAACTCATAGGGAATAATGAGATTATTATTAACATACTTTTCAACCTCTTAATTTAGTTGTTCACCATTAAAGAATATTTTCAAATAGATCAAGTTTATTTAAATGGTTCTGGATTTTCAAGACTTAAAGTTCTCAGCATTATCCAAATACCTTAAATCAGGAAGTTACAAATCTTTAATTATTCAAATTGTTTAAATTCACAATTTATAACATGACATGATAAGTAGTTTATCTCTCTCTCTTTTTTTTTTTCTCAATGAAAGACACAGATCTCACAACAGATGTAGCTATCATCAATGAAATCTGACCTTGGCGGGCTGTTGAAAACTGCATTTGATGATTAATTGTACATGATTGCTGTATAATTTAGGTTTTATGCTTTTCATTTCAAGTTATACATTTGAATAAATTTTGTTTGGTTATATTGAATAGCAGCTAACCATTTGAATGGAAATGCTCACATATTTTTATATTAGAGTAGTTTAGTGAGAATAATTTTGAAATCAACAGTAAATAAATACAGCTTTAGCTTATCTTTCCAGTTCAGTGGCATAAGCATAAAGATTTTTTCCAATGTAATTTTTATCAGTGTTTAGAAGTCCTACTAAATTGCTCTATTTTTAGTGTGATTTTTATGGTATTAAAATATAATTTTATGAATTAAAGCTAAAAATCACTCTTGATTTCTCTTTTTCTCCCTGTTCCCTATATTTAATTTCACAACAAAAGTGTGTTCTAAACCCAAAATGTCATGAATTCTCTGTATTTTTCCATCTCTAAACTCTTCAGCCAAATCTAAACCAGCATCAAATCTCACAGGAGCTATTATATTTTCCTAGTGGTTCTCCTTACTCTATTCTTACCCACACTACCAACACTTCATTTCCTTCTCCACACAGCAGTAGTGAGGGTGATTTTATTTATTTTTTACATAAATCACATCATGGCATTCACTTGTCTACAACCTCACTATGGATTTTATTATACTTTGTTAAAAAACCAAAACATTTAACATTGTCTGTCTGTAGTATCTTATTAGATTTCACCTGGCCTCTTTTTTATTATTATTTACCACTTTCTTCCTAATTTATTATGTTGTAACCACACTGACCATTTTGTTTTCTTTTTTAGAAAATGTTTTCTGAAAACCTTGTAATTTCTGTTTTCTCTCTTAGGATTCACTCCATGAAAACGTCTTGATTCTTGTATGTTTTTTGTCTCAGTTTAAATACCAAGCTTAGGTGATGCTTTCTGTCTAATGTTGCCTTCCACTCTGCCTGGACCTGTCACTTTCTACCAGATTATTTTATTTAAAATTCAAAATGATCTTATCTATGCATTTGACATTGTTTATGCTCTGTCTCCTTTGTGAATTTTTTTTTAAGCTTTATGGGGCTTTATTTGTTATCTTCTCTATCCTCCACAATTAGAAGCTTGCCACGTGATAGGTAACATTACCCAATAAATTGAAACATAGATTAATGTGAATTATTATATTCTCAAAACAAAAGTATGAATATTCAACCATTAGAAAACCAAGGATTAATAACTTGCCTCATATAAATAGACAATTAAGAAGTAAATGAGGGTGATTCTTTTGATACCTAGTCACTGCTCTTCTGATTGTAGCATATTAATGTCATAAGGACCAGACCACAAATGATTTAATTAAAACAGGAATAAGATACATCTTTCAACTTCCAATTTAGTTCCCACCAACAGAACACCATTCACCTCCAGAGCTCATATTTTTTTTTTCATAAATGCTCTCATTTCTGTATTCTTCTCTTTCTGTTTTTAATCATTTTTCTAGTAATTGAAATGCACATAATTAGAGCAGTTTACAGACGGGAATTCCAATATCGGCTATGACTAAGTAGCTTATAGAAAGGACGGAATACACACAGCAAATATAGGAGGCAACCACCTCCTGCAGAGTGGGGCAGGCTGCAACCCCTGAGGGAAGAGAAAATCAGCTTCACATTTATTCTGTTTTGTTTCCCCTAAGGGCAGCTGTTGATAGTCAGTGCAGGGAAACAGACTGACAGCAGAAAGCTGTAGTCTTAGCAAACTACTGAGAAAGTCACTGGGGTTCAGGGCTGCCAAACTGTCTGACATTTGAGCGGTAACCTCACAGGGAGGAGGGGATTCAGCAACAGGAGTCTCCATTTCTGTGTGCAAATTCCCCTCAAGGTTCTCACCGATCCCTAAAGTGTAAATGCGCAGGACTATACTGGTAGGAACCTTGTAGAAAGAGGCATTTGAGAGGTTAAAGGGCTGAGCACAAATCTTAGCAGTTACCTGCTGCTAAAAAAGCAGGGGCTGAGTTGGGAGCTTGCCTGGATGGAGGCCTTGATCAATACCCCATTTTATGAGTTGAAATCTAGGAAAGGCCACATCTTAGAAGTCATGGATTAAGATAAAATGTAATGAAGAAAGGATTAAGAAGAAAGGATTAATTTGAAATGTGACAGCCATTAAACAGCATAAAACCAACCTTTGCTGAAAAAAATGACCTACCTATGTTCTTTATGCATAGCAGAAGGAACATTCACCGTCGGGGGAGGGAGATAATATCTTCCAGAACTTTAACAAATGTAAGACTCGGTATCCTATATATAACTTAAAATTATGTTTCATGCTAAGAAATGGTCCAAATGACTAACAGGAAAAATGCCAACAATATAAATACATTCAAGGCGGATTCAGATATGGAAGTTTGATAAAGGGATATTAAAATAACTATGGCTTATGTGTTCAGATAAACAGAGGCAAACATAGATAATTACAGGAGAAACCCGAATCCATAAAATATGAAGCAATAGGGTGTTCGAGAACTTAAAATGACAACTTGATAGACCAACTTGATAACATAATAGACACACAAAGTCGCAAGAAAAGCGGGGAAATTAGTGAAATGGAAATATCTAAACTTGTGTGAATTATTAAAATATTAAGATGATACAGAGGTATATTGAGTTTTATTGATTTCCCACTTACTCCACAGGTTTTTAAAGTATCAGCAGGATGGGCAAATGACAAAGGAAATGTAAAAGTTGTCCTTGTCTCTAGGACACACTGGGGAACTTCTGGGTGGGAATCAGAAAAGCTACTGGCCTTAATTGACTCCAAACTTCCAGATGAATACTGAACCTGGGCAATTTGACATTCAAACTCTTCTACTAGTCTAAGCAGCTTTATTCCTATTGAAGTTCTTTATTTTCTAGGGTGTAAATGGAAAAGTTATTTCTATTTCCCAGAGAGATACTTAGAAATGAATGAAATATTTTATGATGTTGAATTATATTACAACCCACCAGGTCAAGTCTTGGCAAATAGTAAGAATTCAACAAATTCATGTTTGTTTTAGTTTCCTTCCTCTCCTCCAAGGTAAGAATTTTGGTCTGGGGATAGTTGGTTTCCCAGTGGTGAAATAAATTGTCTCATAAACTTAAGATTAAAAAATATATATTTCATTTTCCAGTGAGAAGCTTTCCCCTGCTTTATGTGAAGTACTTTCCAATGGCCACCCACTTTTCCATCTTTTGTACTTCCTACATGAACTAATTAAGTTAATGAGTAGCCATTCATCTGAGGCCAACTGGCTGATTATCTTTAGAAATAACATCATGAAAAAGCCTCCAGTGTTAGCTAAATACCACTCAAAACTCACATTCAAAACTGATTAATGTATATGTCTGCCCATCTGAGCAAATACACATAAAATTAACCCTAAAATTGCTCAGGTGTAAGGGAAATTTAAACACTATTGGGAAAAAAAGTGTCAATATGCCTATCAAGTATTTTGGTTTGAGACACAGCCAGTCAAAACTCACAAATATTTATAGCTAATGCAAAAAGAACACTCAAGTTTTATATATAAAGAATAAAACAAAAATATTAAACAAAAATATTAAACACAAATTAATGTTCCATATTCTGAGGCATTAGAATAAATCGATACTTGCAGTAACCTATTTCCAGTTTTACTAAATCTCTCATTGTAAATATCCCAGTTGTTTTTTTCATTACCATTGGCCTTCAAGCTAATCTTCCATCTTTCTACTTTGTTTTAGCCTCTACCTTGAACATCTTATATTCAAATTGAATATTATCACCTCTATGAGGTCTTTTCTAATCACCCTGTTTATATTTTCTTTCTTCAGATTCTTAATTTATCTGTGGCTTTGTTTTCTTCTGTTACTGCATTGTACAGATTTTTATATTAGTCCAGACTATTGCCTTTCAAGAGAGCTATATTTTAAGATCATTACATTTTACCAAGTGTACAAATATAATATGTTTATGTAGGATTTAGTCTTCTCTCCAAGTCAGATTTTTTCCTTACCTTCATTTTATGAATGCCTGCCATTACATTATACATTACAAACTTACCTTTAACCCTATGAACATTTCAAACGTAAATAATATTGGTGTTTCTCAATGGGAATTTACGAATTTATGAGGGCAAGAAGAGAATAACAGAACCAGGTGAAGTATTAATTTCTGTATTCTTTATTTTGGTGAGTTGGTTCACTAAATAAACCTCAGTATTTTGCCATTCAAATGCAGTCTCCATTAATCATGTAAATTTCTCTAGGTCATCAGCCAATAGGTTGCTTGCGATTAATGGACATAGTAAATATTAGCTCTGTCAGTCCCACAGTTCTAATCTGCTTTTCTTACTCTGTAAAATTTACTTTATTCTTTCTTTATCTTTTCAGCTTCTAGATGGTAACAATTTATCTGAGAAGCTTTACCATATGCTGTCTCAAACTGTGTTCCATTAAAAGTAAAATGAAAATATTTACATTAAGTATCATTGTATGTATTTGAATTGGTTATAAATTGCATTTATTAAAGTGAACACATTTTAAGTATACAAATCAATGAAATTTTATACATATAAACATTTCTGTACACTGCCATCCAGATGAACGTACATGATCTTTACCACCTCTCCATTATCTCTGTCTTTTAATTGCACACATAGTAGACTTTTGAACAATGTCCCAACTCTCTTTTGTCCTTTTCCCCCTCTATGTTTCTGTTCAGATATTTTAAATTGTTTGGTCATTGTGCTTACAAATTTCCATCCTCTGTAGTCTGTTGTTAATGATATCCAAGATGTTCTTAATGTAGGTTACTGTTATTTAACAGAAAGTTTATTGGAATCTTTTTTTAAGTGTTAAGCTTCTGTTGAAATTATCCATAATTTAATCTGTTACATCCATATTTTCTGTAATTTTCCTTCTGCTTCGTGCTCTTCCTCCTAGCTGCTATTCTCTGTTAGAATCTCACCTTGTGCGTGGACAGCTCAGAAGGCAACACTGTACCTGAACTAATTTTTACACAGATCTTGTGGGGCTCCTGAATGCATCTGCCCTTACTTAGTGTCTTTCACTGCATTTCTCCTAATCACTTCCTTCCCACTGAGGCTGATACTCAGGGCTTGGACTCTAAGTCCTTCTGCTGCAGGTGGGAAATGCCCTGGAGAAGAAGGCTGAAGTGAATGTGAGGCTCTTGTCAGGTGCTTTCCTCCACTCCAATATGGAAGCTCCCAATTGGTTGGTCCAGTGCCTGTAACCATTATTTTATAGATTGTGTCCAGCTTTCATACATTAGTTTGGGCCAGTTATTTATTTATTTATATTGGAATCACACATGTTTTGTGCTTGCCTTCACTCTCTCAGATAATGTATGTCAAATACAGTTGGTTATTCATGTCATATTATGAATACACCACAATTATTTCCACAGTTGGTATTACCATGTTTTGTTTTGTTTTTCTTATTTTATATCACTATCATGATTTAATTCATATTTTGGCTTTAATTAGTATTTTCTGATGTATTAATGAGGTTGGTGACTTTTAGTCTGTGTACTGAACATTAGCTTACTTCCTTTCCAAAAATCTTCTTGCGTACCTTTCTATTATGTAGATTTATAAAATCTTATGTAGCTTTATAAAAGCTCTTCATATATAGTGAATACTTTATGCGTTTGTGTTTTGCAAATATCTTGTCAGACTCTACAATTTAATAATGCCTTTTAATGAACAAAATTTCTTAATTTTCAAGTAGTCCATTTTTTCAATGTTTATATGTGCGGTTAGCCTTCCAGTGTCCTATATATAAAATGTTTCCTTACCTCAATATGATCAAAGTACTGTCCTATGTAAAATGTATAATGCTTAGTGTTCTGCTGGAACTCCCCTAAGCAAGAAATATTAAACAAAAAAACAAAAACAAAATCTCTCCTTACGCTTTCAGGCTGCCCTACCTGGATAATCAGTTAGACCACATCCTGCAGGAGATTTTAAGTCTCCTCGTCCCTCATTCTTGGGTCTGCTGCTTTCTGTTTTGGGTTAGTTCTGGTTTGTCACATCTCTCATGTACCCGCTCCAGGACCTAACTTCTCCCAGTTCATGTCTATCTAGCTGCCTACTTTAACAATTTTTTTAAATCAATTAGAGTATCTGGAAATAATATACATAAATCAGTGTCCTGTAGAAATTTCTTCACCAAATTCTAATAATTTCTAGGCATTCAGCTTTAACAGAAATCCAATATGAGAATTTTAGATTGAGAGAAATTATTTCTGAGTCTGTTGCACATCTGTAGTTGAAGACATTAGCATTTAGATAAGAATCCACATAATAAATTCCACTTTCAATTGTCACTGGAAAAGTTTGTCCATTTAGATAAACATATTTACTTTCTGTCATCAGATAGAGAAACTTATAATGAAAGGTTTCCATTTAAGCATTAGTCGCCAAGAAATGCAGCATTAACTCTTTGTTTAGCCAGAATTCAGGTGATAGTTTCATCTATGTCTTACTCTTTCTACTGGCTCATTTTGTTTAATTTTTAAAAAAGAGCTTTTAATGAGTTATAATTGACTACAACAAATGACACATTTTTTAAAATTTCAAATATATAAATGTTGATATATGTTTATACTTGTGGAAACATCACCATCATAAATATAAAAACATCCATCACTCCCAGAAAGTTCCCTTGTCCCCATTGGTTATCACCCGCCTACCACTCCTGGCACCACCACCCTACCCACTCCCCAAACAACCACTGATCTTCATCCCTATATAAATTAGTTTGACTTTTTATAATTTAATATTAATAGAATCACACATTATATAGTCTTTTTTTGTCTGGACCCTTTTATTTAATATTATCATTAAAGACTCATGTTGTAGCATATATCAATAATTAATAAGATTGTACTGTAGGAAAATACCACAGTTGTTTTTTCAGTGCCCTGTTTATGAATATTTGGATTATTTCTATATTTACACAATTACAATAAAGCTACTATGAACATTTGTATAAAAGTCTTCATATGACATATGCTTTTATTTCTCTTGATTTTATATCTAGCAGTGATATGAGTACATCATATAGTAGATTTTTGTTTAAATTTTAAGAAACTGACAAATTAGATTTAAATATGCTTGTACCATTTTTTTTTTCTCACAGAAAATTAATGAGAATTCCAGTTAAACCATCTCTTCACCAATACTTGGTGTGGTCAGTCTTTAATTGTAATCATTTAATTAAAAACAAGTTTATACCATTGTTTTATTTTGTTTCATTTCATTAATGGTTAATGGCATTTAATATCATTTCATGTACATGTTTGCCAACTGTGTATCTTCTTTGGAGAAGGATTAATTCATATATTATGCATGTTTACTAAATGTGTCATTTGTTTTGGTATAGACTTTGAGTCATTCATATGGTGAGGGTACCATACTTTTATCAGATATATTATTTGCAAATTTATTGACTCACTCTGTAGCTTTTCTTTTCATTCTCTCAACAGTGTGTTTTTAATTGTAATAGAGTCTGATTTATCAATTTATTCTTTTATTGATTACACATTTGGTTTCATATTTAAGCAATTTGTGCCCAATCTCAAAAAAGCAGGCAAGACTCCTCCCTGATCCCTTGGCATATGGTGCTGAATCCCACAGCTCCCACAATATTACTTTTTTTCTTCTTCATAGATGAATGCCAAATTGTTGTTATTTCAGGGGGAACATGATGAGATATGTCTTATTCAGCCATCTTGCTGACAGCACTAAGGTAAGCAGTATTGTAGGCACTACAGGTTGTGTAGTAAACAAACAGATATTTCCCTCAAGGAGCTTATACTCTGGAGGAAGTGGACAATGAATAAACAAATAAACATATAGTATGAGGAGGCGATACATCTGATGCATAAAAATAAAGTGAAATAAGAAGAGAGAGAGAGAGAGAGAGAGAGAGAGAGAGAGAGAGACATACTACTCTGTTATGAAGGAGATCAGTGAAGACTTATCTTTAAAATGCTATTTAAGCTGGACTTGAAAGAAAAGAATGAGGGATACAAATGGTTATTAATTATGAGAAAAGACAGAGTATCAAGTACAAATACCCGAGGGTGAGATTTTTCTTATGAAATTGTCATATAAAATAGCCCAAAATTGACTTTTTTAATTACCTAAACACCTATTTCATATGATACACCCTTACATGTCAATGATGTGTGGAAAAGATGCCAGTCAGTGTTAAGAAAAATAAGGCCATGAAATAGATTATTTAGCACTTTGTAATCCTGAGACATGTATTAGAATTCACTCTGAGGGAGTTGGAAAACTATTAGAGGATTTGGAGAAGATGAATAACATCATGTGATTTGGATTTTAATGGGGTCACTGAGACCACCCTGCTGCATCTAGTTTGGTAGAGAGGTAAGTGAAAGTAGGAAGATAAATTTGTAAACTCTTACAATAAAAATCCTTGGACTTTGGACCAATGTAGGTATGTTGAGAAGTAGAGAAGTATTTGGATTCCAGGTATATTGAAAGCAATTGTCAACAATTTGGGAGCTATTAAACATAAATGTGAGAGAAAGAGGGGAGTCAAGTATGCCTCCAAAGCCTCCTGCCTAAGCAAATTAAAGAAGTAGTGCTTACGAATAGGGGGGAAATGTACAAGGACAAAGAGGGTAGAAATGTGAAAGACAAATCAGTTTTATATAATTATGAGAAATCGCTTAGGCATCTGCATAGTTATGTCAAGAAAGAATTAGGTCCAGCCGGCATGGCTCAGTGGTTGAGCATCAACCTATGAACCAGGAGGTCATAGTTCAATTCCTAGTCAGGGCACATGTCCAGGTGCTCTGATCACTATGTATCTGAAATCTAGAAGATTCTGAGATCTGGAAGATTCTTACTCCATTTTCTGAAAGTTGTTATATGGTTAGGCTATTGCATCCACTGAGCAAGCACCTAAATGTCATAGCCATATTTTACCCCATTAACTATAGATTGTATATGATATTTCTATATATTTATATTACATTAATTCCCTCCATGGTGCTATATGCTACAGTTTATAAATCTACTTTCACAGATAATTCTCCTATATTCATGAAATATTGTATTCTCCTGTAAGACAGCATAGCAAAGTGTCTCCTCAAATTGGACACACTCAAAAAATACTTCCCCAGCACGGATAAAACTTTTCTGTAGGTTTTAACAATAATTCAATAAAACAAATAAAAAATTAAAGACATAAAACAGAAAAAAAATGCTGGGTACAGAATATGGCTTTTTACTAAGCCCATGTCTCTGATCCTTCCCTATGGGTTCCTTTATATGTTGCCTTGCTCTTAAAATGACTGTTTTCATATTTAGCTTCTAGCCTATATTCCTATAAAAGTAGCCAATTTTTCTATCATCCAAGTCTCAGATTTCAGTTTTCAACAACTCTAACTAGAACACAAGGCAGGCATTTTAGCTTTGCCAAACCAATTCAATTTCATTGAGTGAATCATTTTCCAGCATCAGATAAAGATTGTTCCCTGTCCTTTGTTGCAATGACTATATGCACACACACACTTCACAAAAAATAAGCAAGCATGATACATGAAGACTGTGTGTACATATGTACATATGAATACACACACATATGCATATATTTCTATATATACATATATTGGCATTATATAGAAGAAAACATTTATCTGAAATATATATTGTTAGCATAGTTTCAATTTTGCTCTATGTACACAGCTTTTGAAATAATCGCACGGAGCAATTTTCCTCCTTAAAAGCACAACTCTATACGCTTTCTTACATCTTGGTTCACTTATTTACTTTACTTCATGGTCCCTTGGGCATTGAGTTGTGATCTGTACTTTCTAGCTTTGTAACATATTTTTCCTCCCAATTTCTGCAATTCCCATCAAGGTTTTAAAGATTGGAAGGCCAAATTGCTCAGTTGAGAGTAACCATATCATTCTTTCACACCTGCTGTCTCAACCAAAAAGAAAAAAAGGTTGAACCAGTCATATGGTCCAGGTATATTAGATCAACTTTGCAGTTCATTCCTTTCTCTCACATCTCTTTATTCAGGGATAATGACATTTTCCATGTGAAGGTGATAATTGAGCTTTTTTCCAGGTACTACTCTATTTTGCCTTAAACTTGTTGAAAAAACTTATGTATAACACTTACATTATTTTATAGAAGTCAATTTTCTTTAAATCTTAATTAACAAAGTGAACTGTGAATCCATTTGGTCTTTGGCATCAGAACAGCTGCCTGGAACCCTCTGTAGCTGTGGATTAACTCTGGGGTTTGGGGAAACTTATCTGTTTCTTCCTCAGTGTCATCATTAATAAAATGATGACAATAGGGGCACCTATATCAAAATGTTTTTATAAAGAACAAATATGATACTGCTTATGAAGGACTGCAATAATCTTGCATAGAGTTAGCATTCTGTAAAATGTTTCATTATTTATTATATATGGTATCGTATGAAAATTTCACCACTCACAGATAAGCACTCCATAGGTATGTAACGATGATTAAATGTAATCTGTAACTATGTGTACCAATTAGAGAAAGACATGTATTATGCATATGAAGGCTTTAAAATAATAAAATAATAGCAAGAACAGATTTAGTTACTTGCAGACTTTTAAAAATGAATCATTGGTAGGATGCAGCTGTGGTTTGTGGTTTTTGTATAATATACAGTAATTAGGACTTTATTCCACTTTCATTTACTGAAAATAAGATACTAATTGATGGATTTCCCTTTGTGTACCAAAAGAATTTCTCTCAGATACTCATTGAACACATCTAATGTAGTTTTAAAATTAAAGTAGAAAAAATAAATATTTTAACTTCAAGACAGATACCCCAAATATTTATCCTAGGAAACTAAGCCTCCCAAAATTAGATGTCTTATCATCTTGGCAGTATGAAGTAGCAAACACTTTACATTCCACTAGAATCAACTCTCTTTCAATATATTAAAATTATATTGATCTTAAACTCCTTTCCCCTAAAAGTTATAATTAGAACAATAAGCTTATTTCAACTTTTATTGAATACCTGCTAAATGTTAAAATACCACAGATAGAAAAATATATGTAAGCATATACTTCTGACATTAGGAAAGTTTAAGGAAAAATATATAATTTTCTAGAAAAAAGACAAATGAATCTTATTTTTCATTTAATTGATTTATGTATATTATAAGCTGAACACATTCTTATCATTGGATCACATTAAAGATGTCACTTGTTTATTATAATAAACAATTGATAGTGCAAATCTATATAATTAACTATTACCCTATTTCATTAATATAACAACTACTTGATATAATACATATCCTTATCTCACTTGTACAGGTGAAAACTAAGACTCACCCCATTGGAAAGAGCCAGTAGGTAGTAGAAGATAAATTGGAACCCAGGTTTGCAGAAATCCAGAGTTCAAGTGTCTGCATAGGCCCCCACATCCCTTTGTCACTCACGATGCAGAATAGCATACCTGACACTGATGGAATTCAGTTATTCTAGTTTACAAATAAAATAAAATACCCTACAATAACTTCTTTTCTCTATTAAATCCAGTTACAGAATATTCCAAAGTGTTTTGTTAAATCCCCAAACAGATTCAAGTAAACTGATCAACAAACTTCACCTGGGATTTATACATGACTGATTGTATACCAGATTTGTGTTGGAACTTGCTAATATATGGAAAAGAAATACTTATGATTTATCTATCTCTATTTTTCAGTGTGATTTATTTGCAATGAAGGATAGAGACAGACAGGAAAATTAAAAATAGAAATTACCTATCCTTCTATGAATACCTAAGAATTTCAGAGAGAAAAATAATTGTAGACAAATGTATAGAAATAATCCAATAAATATAAAAACAAGGAAAGAAATTCAAGGACACCTAAAACTGAGATACCTAAAACTGCTTTGTTCACAATCATTAAACTACTTTAGAATTTTCTGTTTATTAATAAATTATAATTTCTGAGCACCTCTGCAAGAAAAATAAATCTTGACAGGCTAATCCAATTCTCTTCAATAGATTTGCTATTCTAGGGAATGTCATAGTAATGACAAATGCTAACACAGGTTCACATACATAAAGCAAAACTTGTCAGAAATAAAAGGAGAAATAGACAAATCCAGAAGCATAATGAAACATATTAACATGTCTCTCAATGTCTGATAAAACAAACGAAAACCAGTACATTTATAAAATATTTAAACAATGTGACTAATGATCAATTGACATATATAGAACACTTAACACAATATTCATTCTTTTAAAAGTGTACAAAGAAATTCTATTAAAAATACCAAATTCTTGACCATAAGGTAAGTTCCAGTAAATTTCAAATGACTGAGGAAGTGTGGATTTTTTCCTTTTACCCCAAGATATTTGTGTTAAAAACAAACAAGATAACTTAAAAATTACCATGTGTTTGGAGATTAAGAAATTTATGTCATGCATTTTATTTCTCCTCAAATACTTGACTGATATTCTTTAGTCATGACTGATATTCTTATACATGACCATATATATAGTCATATATGTGGTCATGTATATATGGTTAATGGAAGCTGGATGTAAGATGTATGTATCTATAATTGAATCACCCTATACGCATTCACATACACCCACGTAGAAAAATATGATTAATGAATTCAAGTTGCACTGCAAGCTGTTCTGTCATAGATTTTGTCATTTGGCACTGTCCAGTGAATTATAACCAACAATAAATGAACATAGCTTTGCCAAAGTAAAGAGAGCATTGAGGCTATGATTGCTCTCTTGTTGGTTTGTCAAAGGGAATATTTAATACTCCTATTATGAATTTTAGTAGTAAGTAAAAATAGTAAGTAACAATGGGATAAGCCGGTGTGACTCTGTGGTTGAGCATCTAACTCTGAACCAGAAGATCATGGTTCGATTCCTGGTCAGGGCACATACCCGGGTTGTGGGCTCGATCCCTGGTGTAGGGCATGCAGGAGGCAAGTGATCAAGGATTCTCTATCATCATTGATGTTTCTATCTCTCTCTCCCTCTACCTTCTTCTCTGAAATCAATAATATATATATATATGTATATATGTATATATATATATATATATATATATATATGTATACATATATATATATTAAAAAATAAGATAAGCATAGGAAATAGAAACACAAAAATAATTCTAGGGAAGATATATATTTAATCATTGAAATATGTAATAATTTCTAAGTTCAAGATTTTAGCTTAAACAAAAATGTCTACATCCTTTTTATCCACTACCAATAATTGTTTTTGTAAATCACTGTCTATGATCTCTGTCCCCTTCCCCAAAATTCATATATTGAAATTCTAACCTTCAAAGTTGATGTTGTTAGGGGTTGGGGCCTTTGAGAGGTGATTTGGTCATGGGTGTGGAGCCCTCATGAATGATGGGATTAGTGCCTTATGAAAGAGACCCCACAGAACTCCCAATCCCCTTCCACCATGTGTGAACACAGCAAGAAGGCACCCATTATGAATCATGAAGAGGGCCTTCACCACAAGGCATCTATGCTCAGTTCTTGATCTTTGACTTCCATAACTGTGAAAATTAAGTGTTTGTTGTCTACATTACCTAGTCTCTGATATTTTGCCATAGTCCCAAAAGGACTAACATCACACTAAACCCATAATAGTATGAAAATAAAATGAGATTATGGCAAGGCACCAAAAATGTAAAGAAATCTTAGAACACACAGAACAGATGTGGCGTGGGTTAGAACATGCGTAGAGAAACCTGTAGCCTAAAAACCAGAGGAAAAAGAAATCTTTTTTCACAGCATCCACAGAGGAGAACCAGTTTGGAGTAAAACTTATTAACAGTAAGTATAAGTCACGGAGACACATTAGAGCCATCATTAAATCATTAAGAGCAGCAGAATAGTCCGTTTTCTTCCCTTTTCACTAATGAGCTTTATTAATACTTATCACACACTGGTTAAAATTTGAAAATATTTCTCTGAGGACAATGGAGTGCATCTCAGGAAGGGGTCAGTTTTAGATATCTTTGTCAGAGAAGCTGAGATGCCCTTGAGAAACCTTGTACCTTTACAGTAGATTGGGATTCAAGAAAAAATGAAATATTGCCCCAGAGTCACTTATCATAAGTGGCTTTCTCCCCTTCAGTCAAGGTACTGTCTTAAATTCAGAAATACTACAGAGTTCAGGAATATTCCCCCAGAAGCTTAAAGTTGGTTCAGACCTGTGATTTAGAAATGCCATTTGCAAGAATCGCTCTAAGAAAAAAGAGAAGAGAATATACTGTAGATTTATGTACAAATATAGTCATTAAAAGAATGCTAAAGACAGGAAATGTGTCATTTAATAATGAATTATTATGCATTGCTCAAAAATAGTGTTTGTGAAGAATATTCAGCAGCAGTGGAGAGGACAGTTCATGATACCAGTCTGTTAGCAGTAGTTCTCTCTGTGCTGGATATTATGGCTGATATTCTTCATTATGATTTTATATTCCTCAAATTTTTGTAATTGATATATTTTGAAAAGAAAATTTTATTTAATTTCTTAATAAAATATACCATAGTCAGTCAAAAACAGTAGATAATGAGTACTTAATAGTATTGCATCACAGGAAGAGTGTTGAGATTCTCCAAGACTATACAGTGAATACACAGAAGGCTAAAGCCTTCATATTTTTACCAGAATTTCAGAAAGAACTATGGTCAAAGAAACCTGACTGTTGGTAATGATGAAAAAGGAAGGATGATAGAGCACAGAGGATTTTTTTTTACTTTTTTTAAAAATATATTTTATTGATTTTTTACAGAGAGGAAAGGAGAGGGATAGAGAGTTAGAAACATTGATCAGCTGCCTCCTGCACATCCCCTACTGGGGATATGCCCACAACCAAGGTACATGCCCTTGACTAGAATCGAACCTGGGACCTTTCATTCCCCAGGCCGACGCTCTATCCACTGAACCAAACCAGTTAGGGCACCCAGAGGATTTTTAGAGCAGTGAAACTATTCTGTATGATACTCTAATGGTGATAAGTGTCATTATACATTTGTCCAAACACATCATATGTACGACACCAAAAGTGAACGTAATGTAAACTATGGACTTGGGTGGTAATGATGTGTCAGTGTAGGTTCATCAGTTGTAATAAATGTACAGCTCTCATGGGGGATGTTGATTATAGGGGAGGCTATGCAGTGTGTAAGGGAAGGGGTTATATAGGAAACCTTTGTACCTTGTCTCAATTTTGCTGTGAACCTAAAACTACGTTTTTAAAAAAGAGCATGATCATGCATAAATATAGGAAGTCAAGGAGGGTATCAAAAATAGATCAATTTAAAACCTAAGGCCATTGATATGAACCTATGTATTTCAGCAATTTTAGAAAGTTTATTTATTTTTGCATTGCTTCATTTAAAGTTGTTTTTATGTTATGTTATATAAATTTGACCTGAGTTACATTAATACTTTGTTACTACTGCAATAAGGCACATATAAAACACCTTGATTACTTGGGTACAGTACATGTATCTTCATTTGTCAATAGCTGTGGGTTGACAGTGTATTTATTCCTAATATAACATAACAGGCAAAAAAAGTGTATAATATGCAAATGTGAACATGCTAAAAACACAGTTTAGGAGAAATCTTATAACAAAAAAAAGATTTAATAAGGTTCACTGAGAAAATAAATTGGTTAGGCTTTATATGATTTCTGCTTAAATACATGTAATAATTATATTAATCAATACTTTTAATGTCTGCTGATATGCTAATACCAAGTTCATTATAAGATATGACAAATAACCATCCATAATATGCTAATTAGACTGGACATTCTTCCGGATGTCCTTCCGGACGTCCTTCTGGACAACCTTCTGGACAAAGCCGGTGCTGTGAGGAAAATCCAGGTCCCAGGTGCCTGCCAGGAGCTAGAGGGAAGCCCGGGTCCCGGGTGCCTGCTGGTGGCCAGAGGGAAGCCCAGGTCCGAGGTGCCAGCGGGAAGCCAGTGTTGGCAGCTAGGGGAAGGAAGGCCTGCTCTTGCATGAATTTTGTGCATTGGGCCTCTAGTGAAATATAAATGGCCATTGTGTAGTACTTCGCACTATGGATCAAAATACCATATAATAAAACAAAAATTCAGGTTTCAGAGTCAAAATGTGAATATCCTTAGTAAGTAAGTAAGTAGTCTAGATTTTTGGTGTATTTGTCTAGTGAAAGTCCATTATCCCATTGCCATAAATATACCTAAGAAGCTAAAGTGTCAAAAATCTAAATCTATAGGACCATTTTTCCTATGCATATTCATTTTCCTACTTAAACTCATATAGTTCTAGCTTGAAAACAGCAATTTTACTAAAATTATTATAAGCACATTTTTGTGAAACATTTCTATAATTTGACAACGTAATTAGCACTTCACAGAACATATGGTGTCAGTGACTGGGAGCCAACTAACTAAATAATAATTAAGATTGGAAACTCAAAAAAGAGAAATAAAAATTAAAGAATTTTTAAAATGTAGAGTAAGGGCCTTTATAAAAAAATTAAACAAAAAAAATCAAGAAATGTTCTCAATGTCAAATGTAGAATTTTAATTTGGCAATTAAATTAAAGTAGAAAAGGTAAAATCATTTATTTTAAAAAAACTAAAGTAACTTTAACATAATTATCTTGAAGTTTGAGTCAAAAATATTAAAGACTTTATTTATTTATTTGATACTATTCATAGTTTTCTCTTTTATATTACCAAAGTCAGAGCATATTTTGATTCCAACTCAGATTTTCTATTTTCAAATTCATTTCTGGGATGTTAATCATAAAAGGATTTATAAACAGCCCTGGGAGCTCTTGAAGTCATCAGAAAAAAAACACAACATATCAATCCTTAGAAGATTTTGGAGGGGCTGCTTAAGCACTACTTGTTCAACTCTATCACTAAAGGACCATTTATTATAGAATATCTCATCATACAGTGCAGGTAATTAAAATATTGTTCAAAAGCAGCACAAGTACAGATAATATATATCCATGATAAATATAGAGACACACAATATTGATAATCCAATAATTTTTCCCATTACAAGGTGAGACCAAATAGATTGACAGTTGTAAGTACATGAAACACAGATTTTATTTTTTTATTATTATATATTAGCTAGAGGCCTGGTGCACAAAATTTGTGCACTTGGGGGGGGCGGTCCCTCAGCCTGACCTGAGCCCTCTTGCAGTCTGGGAGCCCTCAGGGGATGTCTGACTGCGGTCAGCCCTCGCCATCCGTGAGCCCGGCTTCTGGCTGAGCGGCACTCCCCTGTGGGAGTACACTGACCACCAGGGGGCAGGTCCTGCTTTGAGTGTCTGCCCCCTGCTGGTCAGTGTGTGTCATAGTGACTGGTCATTTCGCTGTTTGGTTGATTTGCATATTATCCTTTTATTATATGGGATTATTGTATTATTTTCCATATAAACAAACCTAAATCCACTTTGGCCCCACCTGGCTATTGAAATATAATTGAAAAATAAAACTGTATACATTTAAAATGTATAATGTGATGCTACCTTATACACATATACTCCGAAAAATTTACCACATTTTAATACATTGATCACCTCATGTATCGTGTGTGTGCATGTGTGTGTGTGTGATGAAAATGCTTAAGTTCTACCCTCTAAGCAAATTTCAAGTATGCGATACAGTATTATTAACTACAGTCACCATCATGTATGTTGTGAACTTTATTACCCTTGAGTAACATAGCCCCATAATTATTTGTATGTCTCCTTTGGGAAAAAGAAGTCTATTCAACTCCTTTGCCCATTTTTAAAATTTGGATTATTTGGTTTTTGTTGTTGAGTTGTATGAGTCTATGTGTATATATGTTTTACCTATTTTAAATATTAACCCCTCTTTAGATATATGTTTTGCAAGTATTTTCTTCCATTCCATAGGTTGGCTTCTAATTTTGTGGATTATTTCCTTTGATGTACAGGAAATTTTGGTTTTATATAGTCCCACTCCTTTATTTTTGCTCTTGTTAACTGTGCTTTTGGTATCATACCTAAGAAATCATTTTCAAGAGCAGTGATAAGAAACATTTCCCATATGCTTTGTTCTAGGAATTTTACCACTGCAGCTCTTATATTTACATTTTTAATCCATTTTCAGTTAATTTTTGTGAGTGGTGTGCAATAGGGATTCAGCTTCGTTCTTTTACATATGGATATCTAATTTTCCCAGCAGTATTTAGCTATTTATTTATCCTCACTGGAGGATATTTTCCCATTGATTTTTAGAGAGAGTGGGAGGGAGAAGGAGAGACACACAGAGAGAAACATTGATGTGAGAGAGACACATTGACTGGTTGCCCCCTGCACATGCCCCTATCAGGGCTGGGGATTGAGCCTGCAACAGAGGTATGTGCCCTTGACTGGAATCAAACCCTGGACCCTTCAGTCTGCGGGCTGACATGCTATCCACTGAGCCAAACAGGTGGCTAGGGCCCAGCAGCATTTATTAAAGAGACCATCCTTTCTCCCATTGTGTGTTTTGGGGACACTTGTCAAAGATTAGTTGACTTTCTTATGTTTGGGATTATTTTGGGGGATTCTCTTCTCTACCACTGGTCTATATGTCTATTTTTATGACAATACCATACTATCTTAATTATAGTAGGTTTGTAGTATATTTTGAAATTAGGAAGTGTGATACCTCCAGCTTTGCTTTTCTTCCTCAAAATTATTTTGATGATTTGAGATCCTCTGTAGTTCCATATGAATTTTAAGGTTTTTTTTTCTTCTATTGCTGTGAAAAATGCCACTGGAATTTTTATAGAGGTTCCATTGAATCTGTGGATCACATTTGTTTGTATAGAATTTTAACAACATAAAGTCTTCTAACCCATGAATATGGAGTGTCTTTCCATTTATTTAGGTCTTTTAAAATTTATTTCATCAATGTTATAGTTTTTAGTGTACAG
This sequence comes from Myotis lucifugus, assembly GCF_000147115.1. Taxonomy (NCBI): domain Eukaryota; kingdom Metazoa; phylum Chordata; class Mammalia; order Chiroptera; family Vespertilionidae; genus Myotis; species Myotis lucifugus. Next base: position 2,120,661 of record NW_005871065.1, read on the forward strand.
GTGTTTCATCCCTTTGGTTAAATTTATTCTAATTATTTTATAACTAGAGGCCCAGTGCATGGATCATACACTGGTGGGGTCTCTCGGCCTGGCCTACAGGGATTGGCCCGAAACAGGCATTCTGACATCCCCCAAGGTTCCTGGATTGCAAGAGGGCACAGGCCAGGCCGAGGGACCCCACTACTGCACGAATCTGTGCACCAGGCCTCTAGTATGCATATAAGATCTTTGGTTAATCTCTTTCTGCCCCCCCAACCCCCCTTCCCTCTGAGATTCATCAGTCTGTTCCATGTTTCCATGCCTGTGGTTTCCACTCCTACATTGAGTGTCTGCCCCCTGGTGGTCAAGGTGTGTCATAGCTACCAGCCGGTCGGCTGGTTGGCCGGTTGCTTAGGCTTTTATATATATAGATTTCTGATGCTATTGTAATAGGATTGTTTTATTAATTTCTTTCCTATAGTTTTTTGTGTGCAGCAGTGATTTTCAACCATAGTGCCACAAGAATTTTTAAAACATGCAATACCCGACTGTTTACTCAGGGGAAATGACCTCTTTCCCCTTAGATTGTCAAAAAAAATAAAAATGACAACAGACAACCCAACAATAGCCATCCAATGTGAATGAATCAAAATTATACCTATTTTTTGTCATATCAGCAAAAAATATTTCTTTTTTTTTTTGGTGTGCCACATAATTTTAGTAATTGGTTTATGTGTACCATGAGATGAAAAAGGTTAAAAATTGCTGGTATATATAAACATAACTGACTTTGTATGTTGATTTTGTATCCTATAGCTTTACTAAATTTATTTATTAGTTCTAACAGCTTCTTGGTGGAGTCTGATGGGATTTCTATACATAAGATTATGTCACTTGCAAAGAGAGACACATGTACTTCTTCCTTTTTAATTGGATATCTTTCACTTATTTTCTTACCTAATTTCTCTAGCTATAGTTTCCAGTACTATGTTGAATAGACTGGCAAGAGTGAGCAACCTTATCTTGTTTCTGACCTTAGAAGGAAAGCTTTCAGCTTTTCACCACTGAGTCTGATATAACCTTAGTGGTTTTTATTCATGGGGCTTTATTAGGTTGAGGAATAGTGTTTCTATATGTAATTTGTTGAGAGTTTTTGTCATAAAAGGGTGTTGAATTTTTTTCAAATGCTTTTCTGCATCAAGATTGTATGATTTTTATCCTTTATTCATTTAATGTGGTATTATTGATTGGCATATGTTGAACCATACTTGCATTCCAGCAACAAATCTCAATAGATCATGGTGTATGACTCTTTTAATGTCAGGGTTCTTTCAGGAAAGAGATATGCTATCAATTAATAATGAAATAATGCATGAGGATTAAGTCACTGTTACTTATGTAGCTGAAAATACAAAGAATACTAGATGTCACAGAGTTAGCAAGTGCTGGAAGCAGCTTCCATTCCTAGGGCTAGGAATTAATGGAGAAAGCATTAGAATTATTACAACTCAGAAGTTTGACGTGGCTGCACAGAGCTACTTCAGCTAAAACAGCTGAGAAGGGGATAGAGTCAGCTACTGCTGTTGACTCTGAGTTGAGAGGAAGGTTTCTGTGGGTCTGTGACACCAAACTCTACTGAGATTGTTCTGGTTGACTGGCAATGGTAGGTATCTCAGAGCACAGACACATTCTAACTCATCCTTGTAATTCTCAGTTTCACATTTTCTGTGTTTCATGTGGGGCATCTTGTGATTATCTGTACTCTCGAAGCAATTAAGATTTTTTATAGTGTGTTTTTTTATTGGAAAATTAACTTTTTGCCTAAGTTGAAGCTTAAAAAACAATTACGTATCAGCTAACTCTAAGTGTAAGTACTCTAAGATTATTCCATATGATACTACAAATTACTCTTTTTTTAGTACAGCCAACTATATTTTTCTGTTAATTTTTTATGTTTACTATCATGAAGACTATAGTAATATTGAATAAAAAACATTATTGGTAATGATAATTACTAAAAGAATAATTCAGTGGCTTTAAATACTGAAATTTACTACCTGGAAGTGAAAGTGTATATCCATTGTAAACATGGAAGCCCTACTTCTCCAGAGTCCTTATGCTTTGGCAACATCTGTGTTTCAATTTATTGTTTAATGTCAGAAAGATGCCCATATCTGTGACAAATTTCAAATTAAAATAATTACCCTGGATAAATTTTCATTCATTTATATTTGATTGGAAAAAATAAGGATGTGGACATTGATTTATTTGATCTCTAAGGAGAGCTAAATGTTACATCCTTCTAACACAACCTAGCAAATATATATTGAGTACCTAAATGATGTGTTTTATTAGACACTGGAGACGCATAATAGTGACTAATGCACAAAATAAAGAAAGGAAGCTTTTCTTAGCTAATTGCCTCTTTTACATTTTCAGTTATCTATCTCAAAATTTACTGTTATCACTATCAAAACACACATTTACTGCTCTCAGCATTATACAACATTGTTATGCAAGAATCTCTTATGTTTGAAGGTTATTAAAATCTGACGGTATTACCAAACAGCCTGAAAATTCTATTATTACTTCATTTACAAACCAAGCTGTATAAGGAAATCAAGGCTTAAATAGGAAGGTTAGAATAATAGCAACACATAGACAGCACTTACTATGCTCCATCCACAGTTCTACATTCTTTACATTAATTAACTCAATCTTCATTGAGTAAACTTATTTGAATCTCAAACAAACTATATGAAGTAATTATTATCATTATTATCCCCATTTTAGAGATGATGAAGTTGGGACTGAAAAAAAGTAATTTTCCCGAGATCAGACAACAAGCAAATGCAGAGCAGATTGTTGAGGCCAGATAATCTGGCTTCAAGATGAATAGTTTAAGAGAATTTTAAAAATGCACACAGATAATGAGAAGCTAGAACATTAAGGCAGAAAGATAAGAGACTTTCATGTTACACCTTGATATGCATCTCACTCAAGCTGTGAACTACCCAGCAAGTCAATTAAGCATAAGGCTCAATGTCCTCATGTATGAAAGAGTGATAATTGAGGGCTGTGGTGAGACTTAGAAATCACAGGTAATGATCCAATATCTAACATAAATTGGGGAAGTATCCAGGGCTATTTTTACTAGCAGCTTTGCTTTAGGATACCTGAAAGCCTTAGTACATCCTTATTGTGATGATGTTATTTCATTATTTCTCTTGGTCTTTAGCCTAAGACAACAGGCCCTAAATGGAGTGGCTTATGGTAAGCCTCATGTCACCTCTTGGAGGCTTAATTTGATTATAGTTTTGGCTAATCCAGAATTGGAATCCTAAACCAATCAATCAGGAATGGCCTGATCAACTTTAGTTAGGTAACCCACCCCAAAGCCTCCTGCCATCCCCTATAAGGACAGTAACCGGTCCTCTTCTTGTCTGGTATAACTCCCTTGTTCCTGCTCCTTTCTGACTATAAAAATTATCTTCCTTATAAAGTTCTTTGGAGCTCATTTCTGTCTAATAGAGTGGATGCTGCCTGATGCATAAATCATTGAATAAAATCAATAAGATCTTTAAAATATACCCAGTTGAATTTTGTTTTTGAACACCTGTAATAAAGATCTTTGGGGTTAAAGAGAGAAAAATGGGTAAGGCTTAATTTCCTGCAGACATTCAAAGGGTATATAAATAATTTCAGAATTATTTTCATATTTCTCCCTAACTTTTTTCTCTTTTGTAAAATAAGAACCATATAGTGATAGTCTTTGAGAATATTCTGGATAGTCATTTTTAAAAATATATTTCTTTATTGATTTCAGAGAGGAAGGGAGAAGGAGAGAGAGATGGAAACATCAATGATGAGAGAGAATCATTGATCGGCTGCCTCCACGCCCCCTACTGGGGATCGAGCCTGAACCCAGGCAGGTGCCCTTGGCCAGAATTGAACCTGGGACACTTCAGTCCACAGGCTGACACTCTATCCACTGAGCCAAGTCCACTAGGGCTGGATAGTAATTTTTTAATATTAGTGATGACTTTTACAAAAATATAAGTGCCTAATCAATCTATTATTTATATCTTATAATAAAAATAATTTAGTAATTGACACTACATCTTTTATTTTTCTTTAATCAGGGGAGATTTGGACTGAAATTTAACTTTTAACTTATCTTTAGCTATTTTCAAAAGGATGAACAAGAAGTAGAACTTTTTAAATAATTAATGATGACTGAGAACACATAGATACTATATTACCTATCAATATTAATAAAGTTGAAAAGTGTAAAGAATTTATGGAGCATACCTTTAATTATAAAGCAATGTTTATAAACTTTGAAACAGTTTTGTTCTTTTCCCTTTTTAGGTTTTGTTTCTCAGTATGAATAATTTTGAGATAGCTAAACTTAAAACACATTTAGAAAATACTTAAATTGATGAAAAGTCACAAGCAATTTTTTAACATTTTGTACAAATTTTTATTCCTGCCAAAATACAGTTTCTTTTCACAGAATATTGGGAATTTTATTAAGTAGTTTAAGCAGACAAGACCGAGAAAGAGAAAAAGAGAGAGAGAGGAGAAAGAGAGAGAAAGATAATCAAGTTAACTCATGATGTTGAAAGGAATATGCAACTTTGTAGGAACAAAGAGAATGTGTGGAGATGATGTTGCAGTGGTAGAAATTTAGAACATGTTTCAGGCCACATTCTCATTCTACATAATTTCCTTCATATTTGAAGACAGTACAAACATATGCTAGGATAATTTCTCAAGTTGTGCACTTAGCATGGTGTAGTATGTAGCTTTCACCTCATTACAGATTATCTGCCTCTACTTTACGTATGGTAGGATGAAACCAGCCAAAATATAATAAGTATGTACTGTGTCTATCATAGTAAAATGTAATTTCACATTGTTAATGATAAAACCTTTTTCATGATATTTGTTGAAGAACAGTGAGGCAGACTATTTAGGACTATGGTCATAGGCACAGGTATTACTGCAATGGGGTTTTGCAGTAGGAGAGAGATTGGGCTCAACTCTGAATAAAATAAAGAAAGTAGGTATTTATAGCCAAGAAGGTGGGTGGGGAGGGTCAGTGGATGGAAAAATACTAAGAGGAAACATCAGGGGTAATGGAGGATTCTGGCTAAACAGACCTAACAATTTTTGCTGAAGGCAGGCCAGGGTGATCAGATACTACTTCAGGGATGAAGGGATGAAGAATTTGGTCAGATATTGAGGGTGCTTAGACATCAAAGGTGGGGAATTCAGGTTAAACCAATTTAGCAGGATTCTTCCTAAAATTGGGCTTTTAAGGCCATGCCCAAAGATAGGCCTTAGGTGAAAACGAGTTCAGAGGATCTTGATTAGAGTTGGTCAATGAGAGAATATTTGTCACTAAAGTATGTATTCTAAGAATTATATATTGCTTTTTCTAGAGGGAAAAATACTTATCTTAACATGGATAATAAAATACTTTTAAAAATGTTATATAACTTAAATTTCTTTTAAATGTAAGATATTAAGATAACAATCTTGATCATTCAGGGTTATATTTCTGGGTTTTCATCTCTGTGTTGTACTTAGCTGACAAATTTTCAAAAAACTTAAGATGATCAGACTAATAACCTTGTCTGTTGCCCAAAGGACCCAGGTTAATTTTTATGAATATTTTACTGAGATATTTTATCTGAAAATTTGAACAATTTAGCCCCAAATACATAAAATTTGTAAAAATATTTATTCAGTGTTTTTAAATATGTCAAGTTATTTAATCTTACAAAATACCACATAATCAGAAGAAAGTTGAAATTATATTAATTTCTAATGATGTATGCTCTAAATAAAAAATGTTATTAGAAGTTAAAAAATACATTATTTAATGGTAAAAAGGTAAATTATACAAGGAGATAGATCATATAAATTATACTATTGACTACCTTCACCTAATAGACATTTATAGGCCTCTCAATCCATAATTCATAGAGTATACTTTTTTTTCAAGTGCAAATGGAATATTCACCATATTTTGAGTCATAAAACAAACCCTAAGACACTTATAGAATACGAAAGGCCCAGTGCACAAAATTCGTGCATAGGTAGGGTCCCTAGGCCTGGCTGGCGATCAGAACTGTTCGGGGCCAGCTGGCTGCTGGCCAGGGCCTTCTTTTGTTCCACGCCACCCCCTGGTGGTCAGCACACGTCATAGTGAGTGATTAAACTCCCAAGGGGACACTTTGCATATTAGCCTTTTATATATATAGATACTAGAGGCCTGGTGCAGGAAATTCTTGCACGGGTAGGGTCCCTAGGCCTGGCCAGCAATCAGGGCCAATCTGTGGGTTGACCAGTAGGGCAATCAGTGGGCCCCCACTGGCACCTGCCTTGGCTGGCTTGGGGCCTGCAGGCGGGGCAAGCTCCTGAGTTGAGAATCTGCCCCTGGTTGTCAGTGCGCATCATGGTGAGCGGTCGTTCCACTGGTTGTTCTGCAATTTGGTCGATTTGCATATTAGGCTTTTATTATATAGGATATAACAAAAAGTGTGTTCTCAGATTATAATAGACTTAAACTAGTAATCAATTATTAATCAATAGTTTAAAAATGTCCAAGTTTTTGGAAACTAAACAACACATTTATAAGTAATCTGTCGGGCCTGGCCAGCATGCTGCAGTGATTGAGCAGCCACCTATGAATCAGGAAGTCACAGAATGATTCCCAGTCAATGAACATGCCTACGTTGCTGGCACGATCCCCAGTGTGGGGCTTGCAGTTGGCAGCCAATCAATGATTCTCTCTCATCATTGATGTCTCTATCTCTCTCTCCCTTTCCCTTCCTCTCTGAAATAAAAATAAAATAAATATGTGGGTCCAAGGAGAAAATACAAAGAAAATATTTTAAAAAATATTTTGAGCTAAAACAGTACTTTGGAGGAAATTATAGCATTAAATGTATACATTAGGAAAAACATCTAAAATTAATAACCTGAGTTTCCACATTTCAAAACTAGAGAAAGGTCAAAACTAGAGAAAGGTGTTAGCAAAGCTATAATTTAACACCTCATTTTCAATAATCAAAATACTGGAATAACTTTATTTGCTACTTTTTATAAATCCCAATTTTAAACCTATGTCAGACCACCCTCACCCCCCCAAAATACTCATTACTCATATCTGCTTGAAGACTACATATTCTGGTATACTATATTTGAAGATAATCAATAGACCTGCTATCATTAATTCTTTGGCATTGTTAAGTAACTTCCTTATTAATTTTCTTGCTACATTCTTGAATTTCCAATGGAAATTCCAACTCCTGCCTAAAGAACAAAATAATGTAATACATCATTTTTATTTTAAGATGTTTCTTCATATTTCTCTTTCTTCCTCAATAGCTTCCTTATCTCCCAAAATATTTTTTTGGGGGGGAAATAGTAGTAATTTCTTATTTAAATTCACTTAACATGGTGTTACTACCAATTACCAGTTTCATGAAAGCAGATTGATATATAGGAACATTTTTCTCAAGATGGACAGAAAAAGCCTCCGGGCATAAAAGGTTCAGTGCACTTTGCACACTCATACACATATTTAATGACAATGAAAGCGTCACTTGATTTCAGAATTTTAAGTTATCATAGAAGGAAAGTGGGATGTTTCAGTACAAGTTCAGCATTAAAGCATATGATCTATTATTAAAGCTCAAGATGTAAGAAAGTTTCTCTACTGCTAATGGGGGAAAAACAAGTTTAGGACTGAAAATATGAAGCTTTCCTTTTCACCTCTCTTCAGATTCATTTCTGTATTACTTTTCACCCTTTTATCTTTCAAGCAGCCTCCTTTAGCCTATATTTAGAGAAGCAGCTGGCCAATATTCTGTGTCAATAAACCATGAATCACCTATGGGGTTTCTGGAAAACAAAAGATTAATTTTTAGAAAGTAGTTTCTAATCTTGTTTACCTGGTGGCAACTGAACTGTTTAACAAATCAAACAGTTTTTGAGATAGCAAAAATGAATTAATGCTTGGGGGTGGACAGTTTTCTAAGAACTAGTGGTTTCGTTGCATAAGGATTTAGACCTATTCATAGATTTACTATGTTGTTTATAGCTGTCATTCTATAAAAGTTCAAATGCTGGGAAGTCATGAACCTCATGCTAGAACATGCATATTTCTCTAAGCGCAAGGCAAAGCTCTGGATTATGTCTAATTTATCATGCTGCCATCTGTTTAACATGGATTTATCACCAGTTACTGGCTCTGAGTAAGTAATCTTTACAATCTTTATTCAGTCTGAACAGTGATCTGTAAAGTTTCCCCCATAGAGCCTCTGTAGGACTCTTAGAAGTCAGCCAGCACCATACTTAATACAAATTCAAAATAAAAAGCTACAAACTAAAAAGATTTCTCTCCAGCTGTGGCTAAACTGTAGCTCATTGCTTTAACTTTTCCTTCTCTGACTCCAAGTATTGCAAAAAGAACAGCTGCATGGGCAATGCTACACTTTCCTTATTAACCATGCTCAGTTGAAACTGCCAGAGAGGAGGCTTTATCTTAGAGGGATGCTTGACTACAGAACTGAGGTTAATTTACTTAAATTGCAAATCATGCTTAGAGCACTGGAGCCCTCGCAGTCTGATAATAAGATCTAAATTATTGTTGATACTCCCACAGGGTATCATCCTTAATGGTCCGAACAGTTCTGAAGTTCTAGGATGCTACAATTAAATTGTTTTTATGTTTTCCTCTTTTATATGTTGCTTTGTAGTATGCAAATATAGAAAGCAGGCTTTCACTTGTCATCAACTCCATTATGTTTAAATCTATCTGTATTTGTATAGGATTATATCCTTCGTGTACCTATTATATTTAGGTCCCCATATTACCTCTGAGAATGCAAACTCATATTTGTTTCTAGGCTAAGCAGGATTGAAAAGCAAAGCAAAATATTGACATAATAGAATTATGAGCGTATTTGGTGACAGACTTTTCTTGAGACATGGGGAGCTGGGAAAATCAAAGCTAGCCAAAAAGGGTAGTAAAAGGCATAGGCATAGGAGAGGTTATTTTTGAGAAGAGACATCATTAGACCAAACTTTCATGTAGAACAGCAAAACTGAAGAAGGACAATTGAAGTTTAGAAAATAATAAAAGAAACAGTTATATTGTTTAAGCAAATTCTAGTAAAATCAAAAGAGGGCATCATTTGGAGCTTCAGAAACGAAGGTGAGGAGAAAGATACTCAATGGCTCCTGTTGTACAGAATATAAAAGTTAGATTCTAGAAAAGTTTGGTAAACTCATAGATAATATATATACTAGTATCTTGCACACTTTAGGAGAGATAGGACTGTTCATAGAGGGACTTCGCTTTTTAAGTTTATTACCTCAGAGAAGACTTCAATTTCAATTCTTACAAATTCCCCATTTTATTGTTCCACTCGTTTTTCAGCCAAGGTGGCCTGGCAAATACAATTTACAGTGTATATATTAGTAGGATATTTCTATTTCTGTGTTTGTTAAAATTATTTTTGTTGAAAACAAAGATAGCTTAAGTAAATTACAGTGTTTTGCTGATATGGAGGAAAAAACACACACATAAGATATAGAAAGAGGTTAACTCCTTACCCATGAAAATATTTCTACCACCTTGTGATAAAAGCCAAGGCCTTGCTTTCTTCCAGAAACTATACATCTGAAATCATTTCAAGCACCGATTCTCTGATCATTGTCCCATTGCTTGCTATCGTACTGCAATGACAAATAATTAACCTCAGTGGGATTTCAGTTGCTTTGGCTCCATCTCCTTTGGGTACCCACACATTTATTTATGTTTGCTTATATTTGCTAACATTCTGAACTACCTCTTCTCTCCCCTTGTCTCTCATCTTCCTCATTTTATTCATACCAATCCTGGTTAAAATATTTTAAAACCTATTTTTTATTGTTACTATTACAGATGTCTCCATTTCCCGCCTTTGCACCCCTCCGTCCAGCCTCCACCCCCCTCCTTTACTATATTGTTGTCTGTATCCAAGGGCTATGCATATATGTATATATATTCTTTGGCTAATCTCTCCCAGTCCCCCCTCACCACCTCTCTGAGATCTGTCAGTCTGTTCCATGCATCCATGTCTCTGGTCCTATTTTGTTCATCAGTTTACTTTGTTCATTAGATTCTACATGTAAGTGAGATTGGATGGTATTTGTTTGCATTCCCCATGCATTCACCTAAGAAGTTGATCTTTACTGAAGTAAATCTCACAACTAGGGTCTGGTAATTTAATTTTAAATTCATTATCTCAACAACATATGTTGAATCAATGTTGGCTGCCTAAGCTGACTTCCTTATGATCTGATATATCTATGTTATAACGTCTCCTTTTCCCTCAAACTTCGTTATATATATTTTGCCAATAACCTTTCTTCGTATTTCATTAAAAAATGGAAGCTATCAGATGGACCTTTCCTTATATTCCTAACATAATATGAAAAATTCCAACTTGTTTCTTTGCTTGGTTTATCTGGCTTCTCTCTTGTTAAAATGGGATATTTCCATATTCTCAGAAATTACAAATTTTTCTTCTAGAGCCCGATCTCACCCACTCTTTATTCTCTCACAGACCTCCTCCCTCAGTTATCCTCTCTATCCATATACACAGCTGATCTTTTCTTCTTATGCACCCATATTCTAACAAATAGGCCATCAAGCTCTATTAAATCTCATTGTGGAAAACAAAAAACCTTGCTCACATATCTCCTGTTATTCATTTGGCTCCCATTCCTGAGAAATTTTCAAATAACTGTTCTGTATTAAGAACTGCCTTACTTTTTTACATATATTTTTTGTTTTGGAAAAAAAAGCAAACTGGCCTCTGATTTTTGTGACTACATTTCTCTGTTCCATGTGCCCAACAACAACAACAACAAACCACACACACACACACACACACACACACACCACTACCCTCAGATTCTTAGAATTTGCTGCAGCTTTTAATATTAGTGGCCACTCCCTTCTATTGAAAGTCCTTCTTCATTTGGAATCCTTCCCTCCTGGTATTTACTCTCTCGAAATAACATCCATTCTCCGCCTCTGTTATTAGCTCTTTCTTCTATTCACAATTCTGTACATTGAAGCTTCCCAAGAATTTACCCTGTGAATTCTTCCTTTTGATTGGTCCAAAATCTTTCCCTATGAGATTACTACCAATGCCAAAGCTCAAAATAGTGTTAAAAATTGGTCTTTCTCTCAAATGCACCGTTAGCCAGTATCTCTCATTTTCAGTTGTACTTCCCCCCCTTCCCAACTATCTGTTTGTTATCTTTCTACTTGGATCTGTGGAAAAAATCTCAAGGGTAATATATTCAAAACAGGGCACCTAATTCCACACTAGAAAATGGAACACCCAACCACCCTGAGTCAGCTCAGAAATATTCATTCTACTCCTTCTTATTCTACCTCTACTTTATATATATATATTTCAGAGAGGAAGGGAGAGGGAGAGAGAGATAGAAACATCAGTGATGACAGAGAATCATTGATCAGTTGCCTCTTGCACACCCCCAACTTGGGATCAAGCCCACAACCTGGACATGTGCCCTGACTGGGACAAACTGTGACCTTCTGGTTCATAGGTCAATGCTCAATCACTGAACTATACTGGCCAGGCCTATCTCTACTATTTTAATAGTTATATTTCTTCCATCTAAAGATATTTTTTTATTCTGACCATCTCTATTGACTTTTACTGACATTAACAAGCCACCATTATCTATTATTCTTTCAAATTTATCTTCCTTTTTCCAAGTTATTTTATACTTCTCCAATAGAGTCTGACAGAATAATAGGAGTAATTTATTGAAACCAAAACAGAACAAAACAAAAACACTATAATCTTCACCGTTAAACCTATGTCAATGGCTTATCCCACATAATAAAAGGGTAATATGTAAATCGACTGAACGGCAGAATGACCGGTTGCTATGATGCGCACTGCCCACTAGGGGGCAGATGCTCAATGCAGGATCTGCACCCTGGTGGTCAGTGCACTCCCACAGGAGGAGTGCTGCTCAGCCACAAGCAGGGCTGATGGCTGGCAAGCCCCGCGGCGGTGGCGGGAGCCTCTGGAGGTCCAACTGCCGTCAATCAGACATCCCCAAGGGCTCCCAGACTGCTAAAGGGAGCAGGCCAGGCTAAGTCCTCCCCCCAAACCCCCCTCACCCCCCCTAGTGCAGAAATGTCCTGCACTGGGCCTCTAGTTATTGATAAAATATAAACCCTTTATCATGGATTTTATGACCTTGCTTGCATGATGTGGTTCTGCCTTGCTATCCAACCTCACATAATACCAGTACCTCTTTACCTGTTATACTGCTGACACTGGGATGTTCTTTTTTCTTTAAACATGCAAGACCTTTTTGAACTCACAACATTTGCATACTGCTTCCTCTAATGCTATTATTTTTCTCCAGCTCTTCACAAAGTTCTCTCATTTTTCACTTTGCAGTCTGTATCATTTAATCTGTTTTCACCTACAAATAATATAAACTTAATTCAAACTGGCATATCAAATAAAAGAAATATATTGGCCTATGTATTGGAAGTCCAGATGGAATGCTGACTTCGGGTTATTTTAATTCAATAGCATGAGCTTTATTTCTCTGTTATCCTCTATGGGTTACTTCTATGGGTAGCTTTGCTCTCAAAGTGTTTACAAATGGCTACAGCATTTTCAAGATTCATAACTACATACCACAGTATAATATACAAGACACAGATTCTTTTCTGCTTCTATGTTCAGATCTAGATATTTTTAATATCCTCAAAAAAGCTACTTTATTCTCAAAAACCAGAGTTCATGATCTTTCCTGAATCAATGTCTATAAAACAGGAACTATTTAAATTATACCTGTATCAGCTACCTCACTCCTAGCATCCCTTCATACATATGAGTTGTGGTTATGCAAAGTTAGTGTTATTCAAGGCAAATAACGTCTGGATCTCTTTATACAGCATAGTGCCTATAGCTAATAATACTGTTTTGTATACTTAAAATTTTCTAAAGGTTGGATCTTAATTATTCTTAAATAATAATAAAAGTAGCAGGAGGTAATTTGGGGAGGTGATGAATATACCTATGGCTTTGATTGGGGTGATTATTTCTAAGGTATATAATTATTCCCAAACTCATTGAGGTTTTTTGTTTATTTTTTAATTTTTTTAATTTTTAGACCAAGCAAGGGAGAGAAAGAGAGAAACATTGATTTGTTTTTTCACTTAGTTATGCATTCATTGGTTGCTTCTTGTATGTTCCCTTACTGAGGACCAAACTTGTAGCGTTGGTGTATCCGGACGATGCTCTAACCAACTGAGCTACTCAGAAAAGGCCGAAACTTATTGTTTTATACACATTAAACATATGCAAATTTTTACATGGCAACAATACTTCAAAAAAGTGCTTTGGAAAAAAAAAGAAATGAACTTCAGTTACTGGCAGCAATATAGTCATATCAGTGAAACAATTAAAGCCTGAAGGTCTATATGCAGCATAATGTAGTTCTAAAATTAAAGACAACTAAACACAAACAAACACACTCTTTCATAATTTTTAGGAAATGAAGCAAAGATGTAATGAACATGGAGTTTAAGTTATCATTTACCTCAGATTAGGAATTAAAGTGGTTGTGATACGGAAGCTGCATAATTAATGTTATTGTTCAGTTCTTAGCTTTTGTTTTGAGTGATCGAACCAAACCATGGGAGTTTGTGACACTATTAAAAATAACTAAATAACTCTTGAAAAATATAAAAGCAGACTATGAATGGATTGGAGTGTCAGGAACCCGGATATCATGATTATGTAATTAAACCATATGGTCCAAAGCAGAAAAAAAAAATGGGGTGGGGGAGGTACAGTACTGTTTTTAATTTCTTATAATTATAGCCTTTTAGGATATGTATTTTTAAAATAGGTTCATTATTAAATACAGAAGAGTAAATCAGTGCCAATAATTAAAGATAATATTAGTGCTTAATATCATGAGTTATTGACTTTTTTACATAACTTTAAACTTTCAAAGTTAAAAAATCTTTTCTGCTCTGTAAAAATAAATTCTATATTGTCTATCAAAAAATGTTAAATAAAATCAACATATACCCATGAAATAATGCCATGTGGCTTTTTAAAGGAAATCATATAATACCTCTATTAAAAAAATAATACTATTCTGAACTCACTGCTCTGATCAACACATTTAACTCTGGCAAAAATGTCTTTGGAATTGTAGTATTTGTTAAATAAATAAGTGAAACATCTGTAAATTATTTTAAAAGTTAAAAACATTTTTTTCTAGCCCTGGCTGGTTTGGCTCAGTGGATAGTGCGTGGGTCTGTGGACTGAAGGTTCCTAGGTTCGATTCTAGTCAAGGGCATATGCCTGGCTTGTGTGCTTGATCCCCAGTGGGGGGTGTGCAGGAGGCCGCCAGTCAATGATTCTCTCTCATCATTGATGTTTCTATCTCTCTCTCCCTCTTCCTTCCTCTCTGAAATCAATACAAATACATATTTTTTAAAAAAAAAAACAACATTTTTTTCTTAAGAAAATACATTTATTCTATTACAAAAGCAAACTTGGAAAGAATTCATTGAAAAGTTGAATTTTTAAAATAGAGAAGGAAATCCTCAAAATCTGTAATTACATTTTTGGATAAGGTGATTCACTCAGAGTTAGATTCAAAGGAGATTTCCAGGTGCAATGCTCATGATCATGCGATGTGAAACCTAAAGGAATAAAAACGATGTAACAGACCAACATATCATAATTGTGCCTACATTATCACTAATCTAGGTATGCCAGAGTCTGTATTCTCTTATTTTCGGTAGCCCACATTCTTTCTTACATTTATAAACTGCACATGAATAGATAGTCATAATCATAATGAATAATGACAACTGTGACATTAGTGAAGCACAAAGTTGAAAATGCATTATTTTAACAGATAAAAATAGAGCTCTGTTTAAGGAGAGGGATTGCCGTTGTTTATGACAATATGTTGGTAAGCTACATGGAGATGGAAGATGAGGTCCTGAGAATATTTTTTGACCCAAAGGAGTTATTGTTACTGCTCTGCATTAGAAATTTGTACTTAGGTGAGAAATGATACAGCACAGGAAAATTTAGGTGTGTGTGTGTGTGGGTGTGTGTGTGTAGGGGTTGGGTAGATGTGAGAGTGAGATTTGAGTCGTATGTAAGAAAGCAAGAGCCAGTAGGTAGAAGGCATTGGCCATATTCACTTCCCAGAGATGGTATTGCCACAGGTATTGTGAGAGTGGAGAGACCCAATATGCAGTATTACTTTGCTGCATTTCCTGTCATGTAAACTCTGATTCTGTGAACTCACAGCAAGTCTGACACTCACAATTGTAGTGAGTTGGGGCAGTGAGAGGACATTTCCGATGCCCATGCGGATGTAAAATCCTTTCATCTATATAGAAAGTAGATCCTAAAGGTTCAGTTTATGACCATCACCAAGGTGAACAGTACCTACCTACCACTGTGAGCATAAGTGTTCCAATGAAGCGGCAGTTTGGGAGGAATTCAGGACATTACAAAGATCAACCTCCTTTTCTCAAATACATTAGAGGGAAGTGACTTTAGAAAAAGGAAACACTGACATCTGGATTACCGTGATGTAATCACTCATTCACAGATGGAGAATGATTTAATTAAATCAGGGATTCCTATCTGTATGGATACACAGTTAAACTAAGAAGTTCTAAGCCATTTAGAATGCTTCCAAATGTAACTTCATTCTGAGAAGGATCATCACAGTTATAAGCCACATGATGTGGGCATTACATTATGTAACCTTATAGAGGACACTTTGGGGCTGCAAATAGTAGCCTTTACTGAGGGTGAGGGATAGGTGCATGGTAAGTAGGAATACAGAGGAGAGCAATACAAGAGCGGGATATGCTTTACGTTTTGAGATTTAGAAAACAGCCAAAGATGAGAGGGCTTTTGAGTCATGTTCTTCTATATGCAATAATCCATCTGTTAGATGACTTTTTTTAGGCACTTAAAGGCCGGCATGTTCATTAACTCCACCACCTTCCCAAATGCCCATCTGCAGTAATATCAGGCAATGTGCCAGGGGCATTCACAGGCAGAGGGCATCTGAAGAACACATTTGTGTTCCGAAATAGCACACATAAAATAATGTTATCTCAGATTCTGACTAATATATAGATAAAAGCAACAACCCTTAAGGTGAAAAAAAAAGTGCTGTTGCTGAGTTCTAAGCAGTAAATCAGAAATGTTCTGCATCTGAAGACTGATAGGAAATAAAAGGAGAAAATAACAGCATAATTAGGTTATCAAGTGCAATAGCAGAAATACCAGATTGGAATGAAATGTAGAAGTATAAGATAGTGTCTAATATAATGAGCATATGATGCTTTGATCAAGAATAGATAAATTTTCTACTTCTTGATGGAAATATCAACTTATATTTTATTTATTTTTCATTGAATTTACTGGGTTGACATTGGCATATAAAATTATATAGGTTTCATGTGTATAATTCAATAATACATTATCTGTATATTGTATTATGTGTTCATCACCCCAAGTCAAGTCTCCTTCTATCACCATTTATCCTCTCTATACCTTCTTCCATGCCCCCTTACCCTCTGGTAATCACCATACTGTTGTCTGTTTCTATGAAGTTGCTTTCTTTAAATTTGTTTTTATTAATTTTTAGAGAGAGAAGAAGGAATAGGGAGAAAGAGAATACTATCTATACAAGTATTATTGTAATTTGCTGTTATCTTTTCTATTTGTACACAAATACTGGCAATATTTGAATAGAAAAAACACAAAAGCATAAGACATTGTTTTCAACCTCCATATCTATTCCCCTTGCGATAGGCACCCCAAACACTAGGAAAGGTGCTATTGGACAGTCCCCTGAGTTGAAGGGAGAGAGCTGTTTCCTCCTCGGTTCTTGTAGGAAGGAGTTCAAATGAGTGACCCCGGATGATTGTGTTGTAGTAGAGCGAATTTATTAAAGAAGTAAAGCAAATAAATTTATTTAAAAAGCAAGGCAAGAAAATCTATCAAGTAACTCTGTCTTATGAAAGCACAGATGGACTTCCAGTTAGTCTGACAAGTGAGCCTGGTAGGGGTACAAGGGGTTTTGTACCCTTCTGTCTACAGGTTTCAAATTCCTCTGCCAGATATCTTGGTACAGATTAACTCTCAAGGTTTCCCTTTTATTTTGTTACCAGAGGCCGGATGCACGAAATTCATGCAGGGTCTTGGCCCTCCCAGCCCCAGCTTCGTCTGGAGGGTCGTTTGGCTGTCTGGTCTAATTAGCATATTATGCTTTTATTATTATAGGTGGCTTTCCCAGAATTTATGAGAAGCATTTGGCAATTTTATCTTGACAACTCCCAGGACTGTTGCCTTCTCTGTTTAAACAGTGAGATGAAAACTCTTTTCTCTCCTCCTTCCCCAAAACATCTGACTTCTTTGAAATAAATCTCTTTCTTCTTTCCTTCCCCCTCCTCCCCTCCTGCCCTAGCAGTTTTAAGGTGATTTAAACTATGTATTCTCTGGTTAGAGAGAAGAAGAGTTAAGACTCCCCCTCCTCTCCTGCATTCTTTGGTTAGTGAGGAGAAGTATTAGCCATTTGTTCTCCAAGTGTCCTTATTTGAGACAAATAAGAGATTGTGGCAAATATGTTGTTTTTTGGAGTTCTTTATTCATTCCAGAGACTCCTATGGCCAGGTTTTGTGCAAGTCTGACTGGACTGACCAAGGAATATGGGGGCAAAGAAGAGATATCTTGCATAGCATTGATTAAAGAAAGCTTTCATATAAAACAAACAAACAAACAAAAAACAAAACAAAACAAAGCTTTCACATGGAGGTGACGAGATAAATCTTTCTGAAAAAGCAATAGTAAACTGGGCTAAGAAAGCATGATGGTCATTTTTATTGGCTTAATGCTGGTTTGTCACATTGGTAATCCCCAATGAATCCTTTCTCCTTTATTCACACCCTTTTGAGGACCTGCCCAAATCTTAGCTTCATGGCTTCTAAATATGGCCAGTTGAGAGCCTGGCAATGTAATGTAAACAGAGGCGTACATGCATTGTTTTGGACAGAATGTTTATGTCCCCCCTCAAATTCATATGTTAAACACCTAACCCCAATGTGACTGTATTTGGAAATAGGATCTTTAAAGGAAGTGTTTAAAGTTAAATTAGGACATAAGGGAGGGGTGCTGATCTAATAGGATTAGTATCCCGTCAACAATATTGAACAACAAATATTAAATTATTATTGTTTTAAACCACTGAGGTTTCTGATGGTTTGTTTTGCAATGGTTGTCAACTGAAACAGGCAAGTGGTTTGAAAATGATGCTATGTTCATGAACATGCTATCCCAGCCCAGTCCTACTAAATGGTGAGGATTTCAATACTTAGCCTGAATAAGAAAGTGCAATATTTCAACAACCACTAGAAAGCTTTTCCAGTATGTTGCATGTTTGGATTTCCTAATGATTTCAATAATATTGTTAATTGTGTATTGTTATTCACTAATTAAATTAATTTTATTAAGCATGTATAAGTCATCTTCAGGCACTTTAAGAACCCTTTAAATTGTTCTGTAGAATACCTTAATTAATAAATAAACTAGCAGTATTAGAAAGCAAACATATTACCAACAACCACTCAAATTTGTGAGCACAAATGTAAGAATTCATTTTGGATCACCAGAATCATTCATTTTTTACTTGAGTCGAAATGTTTAATTGGAATTTTTAGACATCAAATAGCATTTCTGATCCATTAGATTTTGACAGTTTAATAATATTACTTATTGAATTATTCCTTATTTGTTAGGGAACACATCACAAATTACTAGGAACACTAAACAGAAAGAGAATAATTAAACATCTTAGTTAGTTGTATATAGCATAATAAATTTTTAAGTAGAAAAACATAGACTGTACTTCCTCACACTGAATTCATTATTGTCCTGAGACAGACTTTTGGAAATCATTCCACATTAAAACACATAAATCATATATTTGACTTTCTGAACTTCCATAGAAGAAAAAGTACAAAAAGGTTTTTTAGACCAAATGTTTCATAAGATGGTGGATTATAAGGCTGCCAATTAGCTATAATACCATGGAATGCTAATTGACGGTAGAGATACTAACTGCAAGAGAAAAATTTTTCACAATAAATGAATGTTCTCTTTTAATATTTAGGCAGGTACTTTTATTTAAATATATATACTCAAAAGAATGATATAAATTTACTGTCACATTATTAAAGTGACAGCAGTTATTCTAATAACATATTCAAAGAGAGACTAGGCACTTATTTTTAAGGAAGCCCTATGTAAAAACTGTAACACAGAAATAGCCAGGGTGTCCCTTTAAGTATATCTGATATACTTAGTTATTTATTGATGAAATTATTAATTGTAAAAAAATACACTAATGGAAATGCATATATACAAGTTCATGCTTCTTCTTAGAAAAAGCTTTGCTTAGAGCCATTTCTAATTTTAAAAACCAAGAGACTTGATTACTTTAATTTGCTGTTATTGTTAAACTAGTCACAGAGAGTTGTGCACCCAGACATTCTAAGATCTAATGGCCTATTATAGATACACCTTTATAAATAAATCAAAATGATGTAAAATTTTTAAGAATGACATGGAATTCTAAAATCTATTTAGAGACAGCTTAATTCTTTTCTGTATTAGAAAATTCCTCTTAGAAAAGATTAAAGTAAACAGTATATATAAGAAAGAGTTAAAGTTCTGTTTGCCTAGCATACCAGATTTGGTCTGTAATCTTTGGTTAACAGCTTTAATATATATTTTCATTATGTTTTACATGTCATATGTCTATATTTCTAAATATATCTGAGAAACCATAACATTTAGCAAATATCCTCATTCACAGTTCTATAATAAAATTGTATCATTCATTCCTGTACCATAATGGTATTACATCTTATTGTGAATCATATTATGAAGAGTTTAGGAAAGATTTTATGAATCTCTGAAGAAACATTAAGACACCTATTATCTACTGTCTTATATTTTATTATTCAATATATGCAATCTTTAAAAAAGTTCTTAATCTTTTAAATCAAAATATTTTTTTAAAAAGCTAAGAATTCATGTACTGGAGGAATCATAAATATAAACTCAATCTGGATACTTAGAGAATGAAAGATTTCCCAATGCCATCATATTTTGTAGAAATATTACTTTTACCAAATAAAACAGAAGGAACAGTTGTCTACTGACAGTTATGTTCACATGGCTCTAGTCAGCAGGAATGTTATGAGTCCCTGATGCCCATGCAAATCATCAAAACATGGTTTCATTGAGAAGAGAGTGATTAGGGAACTATTTATATAAAATAAGTCATTTTCTTATGGGAAGGCATCATGAGTTAGAAATTTTTGCATTCTACTTATGTTTATTTTTCTTTTACCTTCACTTTAAGTCAGAGGAAATGAATATGGTTTATTCTGTCACTTAGTGGATATAAATTCTATAAAGGTGCGTACCAAGCATACTATTTCAGATGAAAATTATTATAGGGCATTGATATACCTATGCACAGAACTGCAATCAAAGGCCTGGATTTTGTTTTGTTTTGTTTTGTCCTCTCCTCATCCATCCTCTGTGTTGGCTTCATCCACATGCTGGTAGTAAGATGGCTTTAGCAAATCAAAGTCTTATCACACCCACACATAGATGTAAGACAATGACTTCATGGGGAATTTGATAGACTCAAGAGAGCTTCCTATCAAATTTTCCCTATTTAATTGGTCACGACAGAATGTGCCTATTTCTGAAATGATTCCTGACAAGATAAACGGGATTAACCTTAGGCTTGATTTGAGAGTGATTGGGTTTTGAGTTTCACCTGTAATGCAGGCTGCAAGGGGGAGAGTTGTAGACATGAGAACTTTAGGTTCTGTAAAGAACAGAGAGGACAGTGTGCTAAGTAGGCAACTAACAGTTTCTATCACACAAGCTATACTAAAGAGACTAAAAATATTTCATACACTAACTGCTATAAAGCATAATGACATATCTCCAAATAAATGTTACAACACTATTCATAAAACCAATGTCAATTACTTACCACGTATGATTTAAAATCTAAATATCTGTGATAAAGTCACCATAGTGGGCCAAGAAGATATATCATGTAGACAGGGTGTGTTGTTCACAAAGATTATCTTTTTGGTACTCTTAAGTTTTTTTCAATTCATTAATTGAATAAAATTAATATTTCCCCAAAAATATTGATCTAAGTAATTATTTATGCCAATCATTCAATAAACACTGATTGAGCATTCTGTAAAGTATGTATATGCTATAATGGGGGGGGGAAGGGGGAGAACAGCAAGGAAGTATTTACTGTCATTGAGTTTATAGAGTAACATTTAACAACAGGTCCTAAAAAGCTGATAGGATTATTTTTAAAATAAGCAGGCAAATTTATATTTGATGTAAAATGCAATTTGAACAGTTGAATATCCTTTGTAATAATATTGAAAACTGCTATAGAAGCCTAGAAGCAACAATCAAGTTGTTTAAACAAACAATGCAAGGCCATGGGTTTGCAATGCAATTACATAGTGTGGCACACTAAAAATATACAGAACCTTTATGAACATTCATTTTCTGTAGTTACGAATTAGCTTCATTTTTCTTCTTTTAACAAGCACTATTTATACTTTTACTAACCATCTGTCTTCTCTGCTTTATTATCCTTTCTCTATTCTCAAGCATGCTTTCTCCGTGTATAAGTGGAGGTGGCTCTGGTGGTTTAGGGTTTTGTAACCCTTGCCACCAGCACTTGTTCCTTGAATAAAAAAGATGAAGTTTCCTCCTCAGCATCCATACTATTCTCTAAAAATAATTTTTTTTGAGTAACCTATATCCCCCCATTGTAACAAGGAAGGTGAGACAAGTTGACATGGTAGGGAAAGCTGTTTTGCTTTTTAAAAGGGATGCCAAACTAATGAAAGGAGAAGTCCAATACATGATATTTAGAAAGAAAAAAAAAGTCACTTTTTTTATAGCTTAACTACACAGGTTAAAAAGAGATGGAACTGCCATGAATGTTAATGTTCATATTATTGTTGTGATGAGAACAATAGAAGTCTCATTGCCAAAACTTGAAGATATCCTACTCTTTTTTTATGTAACCCTACACCACTATTTAGTGGCTGGCAAATGGTCAACAATAAGACTTGAATGAATAAGTGTTTAGATGAATAAAAATAGATAAACTTAAAGTAATTATTGGAATGCTTGCTATGTTAAGCCTTATATTGGCAAAATTTTTAAATGCAAGGAAGAAAATAGCCTAGTCTTTATCTTTACAAATTTGGACCCCATTAGGAAAGATATCTACATACTAGTATATAAAGCCTAAGCAGCCATTAGACTATCCGACCGTTAGACTGGTAGCTATGATGTGTACTGACCACCAGGGGGCAGATGCTCAATGCACAGGCATGAAAACATGGAACAAACTGATGAATCTCAGAGGGAAGGGGGAGAGGGGGAGGGCAGTAAGAGATTAACCAAAGATCTTATATGCATACTAAAGGCCTGGTGCACAGATTTATGCACTGGTGGGGTCCCTAGGCCTGGCCTGTGGAAATCAGGCCAAAACTAGCCGTCTGACATTCCTCGAGGGGTCCCGGATTGCAAGAGGGCGCAGGCCAGACCAAGGGACCCCACCAGTGCATGGATTTGTGTACCTGGGCCTCTAGTATATACTAGATATATATTATATATATATATATATATATATATATATATATATGA